>NC_089824.1:62938182-63241212 GCF_035046505.1 Tiliqua scincoides | reverse complement strand
TGGGGCTACGTGCGCCCCAAGGCAGGCGGGTCGTCTTAGTTATCACCTGATTTCATTTTTACTTACATTGTTTTGTTTTTCCTTCTTTAATTGTTAGGTTTGGGCCTTTCCCTGCCAGCGAGGGCACTGATTTGTGGCCACTCCACTGTCTTCTGGGCTCACAAGCAAGCTCTCAAGAGTGCATTTGGATCTCAGCTGGGCCTGGGAGCACAGCTTTCAGTGCAGTGGGCTGCCAGAGGAGGGATGAAGTGGGGGCAGTTGCTGCCTATCGCGTATGAGTGTATACAGGGAGCTTCTCCTCCCCGGGTGCTTCTCATACACCTTGGCGGTAATGACCTTTGCCTGAGGACGGGGCTGTCCTTGAGGCAGCAGGCAGCAGAAGACCTCACCTCACCAAGAAGCTGGATGCCTGGTCTGATCATCATATGGTCGGATGTGCTTCCGCGCCGGGTTTGGAGGTGTACTACAAGCCCGGCTGGAGTTGATAGAGCCAGAAGGAAGGTGAATGCGCACCTGGGGAGGGAAGTGTCAGCAGCTGGCGACCTGGTGCTTTGCCGCTCAGATACAGTGAGCTCTCTGCCGCACCTTTACAGGGGAGATGGCGTGCATCTCTCAGAGGTCGGGAACCATATCATTCTGTCAGACTTGCAATGGGTCCTGTAAGGACTCTTAGATGGGGCGGGGGAAGCTAAGAGCCAGGCTAGCCCCCCACCCCGTGTGGCAGGGTAGTGCAGGAACTGGAGGAGAAATAGGGAACCGGTGTCTACCTTCAGGCAAGCAACAGGCCGGGTTAAGGCCAGTGCTGAGCCCCAAGGCTACCCAGATTGGGGGCGGCCTGGCTTGACCTTGGAATGGAATTGGGATGCTCACCTTCATGGTTCCCTGGCTCAGGGTGGGTAGAACAATTCAGCTGGCTGGACCCCGTTTCCAGGGGTTGGTGATGAAGAACCAACCTGGGGGAGCCTTGGGGGAGCTCAGGTTCTGAGTCAAGGTGCTTCGCCCAAAGGAGGGCTCAGAAAGGAACTGTCTCTTCCTAGTTAGGTGCCCGCACTAAAGGGGGGTGGAGTATAGTCAGGATCCGTGGCATTGCACCCATCACTGCCCTTGTAATGGAATAAATCATGGCCCTGTTTCAACTAAGTCTTTTGTGTCACGCATGTTTGTGGGGGGATACCTGGGCAAATAATTTTGGGATTGTTGTGTTAGGTCTCATTAAAACTTATTCTACACAACAGAAAGTTGTTTTGGTTAGAACTATCTTATATTCTCACTGAAAACTGTGCCCTCCCCTCACTTTGCCCTAATGACCTGAGAAGCAAAACTTTCAGCCCAATTCTATCTGGACCTTGTGTTGCTGAAACGCACATTGTGGAAGCGCAAGGCCCTTTGTGGTGGCACAAAAGCTGGGCTTCCGTCATATATTTTCAGGCTCCTGCCACAAATGGGTAGAGGTGCAGCATACACACCAGCTATTCCCAAAGACTCTGCTGCTATAGGAAAATTGGGAGTGGGGGCAGGTGATGGACAGGGAGGGAGGGAGGGGATAGATCCTGGTGGTTCCAGAGTGTGCCAACATCCTATCCCCCTTTTCAAACTGGCCCCACCCCTTTTCTATCCTCAGGATTACGTCAGCTGTATAGCTTTTATTAATGTATAGCTATCCATTTTAAATTACCTCTGGCAGGCCTTCTGATCACCCCACTACCACCACCACTGAATGCAGCACATGCTCCATCAGTACAGCTACATCGTTGTTAATGGTGGGGAGGATAGGATTGGGGCCTCATTCACTCTCACCCCAGATGATGCCCACACACCCCAGATGCCTATAATCTCAGTGTATGTTGGAAATTTGACATCATCACCAACAGAAACATACACATCAAATGAGTAACAGCAAGAAGCTTGGATCCTAATGAGCCCCATGATCCATGCATGGATCAACCGTGGTAAGTTTCATGCTTACAGCAACTGTCTGCATTCAACTAGAATTCAGCTCTTTGAGATCCAGAGATGAGTTTGCAACAACTGCACTTTTTCACCTCTCTTTTCATTTAAGGAGCCTCAGCTCTTGACTGGTTCTCAACATATTAGCAGGAAGTTCTATATAACGTTTCCTGCTCTGTTCTATTCATGGACAAGTTTTTCTGTGAGCTTCTTCTATTTCTTCCTCATTTTTGGTTCATGTTTTCTCTCCGCCACCTCTTACCTTTGACACATATTATCTCCCAGAAACTGATCCCAATTCCATTAGCCATTCTGATGTGAGAACTCTCTCACCCCCACAAGTGATGCAGAAGATGGACTTCACTGACCGAACCCTACTGTCACCTTGGACACACTTTTTTGGGAAATGGACCATCTGCAGCATCACTGAAGTGCATAATCAGAATCATTTAAGCTCTGTAACTTAGCAGTTTTAAGGACTGTGATGTAAAGTACCAATTACTATGATTAATTCTTAACTGTGTAGTTTGACTCCTCCTTGCTGCTCAGGGCTGGTAAAAACGATCACACTGTGAAACGGATAAACATCATTCTCATTTAATGGTCCGGAAAGACAGAATGAGTTGTCAAAGGTCAGTTAGGGCCAGTGCACAAATTGGAGATGTCATGTAGGTTGTCACCACATGGGAGCTGTTTATATGCAGGAACTCATCTTGTGGATTGTGCGATTTCTTATCGTCACTGTAGATCTGTTTTGGCCATTTACCATGACATAATTATCTGAGCGCCACAGTGACGGCCCAATCCTAAAGGGGGCCAGGTGGTCACAGAACACAAAGAATACAGCAGAACATGTAAAAGGGCATAAAGCATAAGCACCAGCTGTAAAAGGCACTCTGGCAGCGTGTGAACTTGTATGCTGCTAGAGCGCCAACAGGGAAGTCAGAGCCTTCTTGCGCACTCTGTAGCGACCAGAAGAAGCTGCTAACAGAAGTGAAGGAGGTGGGGCAAGGTGGGGGAAGGGCAGGACAGGGTGGGGAAGGGCAGGACAGGGGATGAGAGGATTGGCTCCAGGAAGGGGATGGGTTTGGCGGCGGCAGCGGATACCAAATCTTAACCCCCTTCCCAGACTCAATTCTGTGGCATGGGTCCACGTGGATCTACAACTGCGATTTTGCTAGCGCAGGTCTGAATAGACCATCCCATGCTGCAGAAGCTTACCACCAGATAAGGGATCAATTATTCCCTTACCCAGAAGAGAACTTTGTTTCTGCCCCCTCCCCACATGATGCAGCGGTAGCCATTTCGGTACTGCTGCATCAGCAGGGGAGGAGGGAAGAATAGGATTGGGCTGCTATTCAGTGATCATGACTGTAAATCAGTTTAAAATGCTAGCTGCGTAAGTGGAATGACCTTAGAAGTTCATGACCATGTGGACTATTTCATAGATGAGACTTTATATTCAACTTAGGGCCCAATCCTATCCAATTTTCCTGTGCTGGTTCAGTTGTGCCAATGGGGTTTGTGTTGCATTCTGTGGTGGAGGGGCAGCCGCTGGGGCCTCTTCAAGGTATGGGAAGAGGTGTTCCCCTACCACAGGGCTGCATTGTGGCTACACCGGAGCTGGAAATTTGGATAGTATTGGGCTCTTAGTCATGAACAGGTTATACTACTCTGATTTTGCTAAAAGTTGTGACACTGTAGTGGAGCAATGGTAATTTGAATGTCCCAGAATGTCCACAACCAGAATCTACACTGCAGTCAGAGGCTGCCCTATTCATTTTAATGGAAATGGCAGGGTTAGGGGATAAGCTCACTGTGCAGCAAGACCACCCAGTTCCTGAGCTCTCCCACAAGGCATAGGATGGTGTTCAGGCCTGATGCTGACATTCTTGGAGGAAGCCGTGCCCCAACCAATCAAGCAGCTCGAATGTGGCCCAGCTGCGCAGCGTGGCCACCCAGTCCCAGCGCTCTCCCACTCTACCTGTCAATTGATATTTGCTAGTGTGACTGATTCAAGCTTTTGAAAAATACATTACGGGGGAAGTGTCAGTGAAGAGCTTTTGTTTTGCATACAGCGGTTATCCAAAAGTGCACATATACATAAGAAAGATGCGTATTGTACATATAATCCACTACCACTGTTGTAGTGATGCACATGACATGTGAGCAAAAGACGCTGACCCTCCCCAATGCCAGACCTCCCCAGCTGCCACTGCATCTCTGCCATTTTCAGGACTAACAAGGTTCTGGGTTCCCCAAACCATTCAAAGGCAATCAAAATATTTTATGCGCTAATATCTGTAGTACGGAATCTGTCTGCATTACATAACCTTGCATTTCCTTTTGTTAAATTACCAATGTATAGTTTGGTGCGATTATTCCATTTCAGCATAGACCATCCAAAATAGCTTGCAGTGGTACTTGGTTCATAGTGATTTTCTTATAGGAACTTGCTTCAAAAATACATTAGTACAGAGAAATAGATTTCCAGAGGCTATTTTTTTTTTAAGAATACTGTACATCCATTTACTGAAAATTGCTCAATAGTCAAAAATTTTAATGCTACCAAAAAAAAGCACTACCCTTTTGAAACGTTATGTTGAACATTTGTTGGAAACCTCACAACCTTAATAGGATGGGTGAAAATTGTAAAGTCTGTGAATGTAACGCAGCCAAAATAATTACTGTGACTAATTGACTCAGAGGAAGCCTATAAAGCACTGGACTACAACACTATGCATAATCGGAGCATTTTAATGATGAAAGATTTACGATACGGTAAAGCTACCATAAATTGGGACTAGATTCTAACCTTTAATTTCTATGAAAACAGTCAAGGCATATTTAAACAAAATGTGTGAAACTGCTGAATCAAAACATGATTAAAGTCATCACTCTATAGATTGTCTGGTTTCTAACCCCTTCTGACTATTTCAGCTACTCAAGAAGAAAAAATGTTGATGCAAACCAGTTGCTGCCATGTTGGCTAGATGCGACAAAAATAGTTACTTTCACAATCTTCAGTAGGTGTGGAATTGCAGGCATGAAATACAGGCTTCTAGATTACACAGAATTCCTCATATCAAGCATAAACCAGCAGAAAAGTTGTTTGAAAAGATGCTACAGGCCAACAGGCAGCAGATTTGGAGAAGACTATTCAATAGCAAAGGTTATAACTAGGGCTGTGGAGTTGATACACAAAGGGCGCAATCCTAACCCCTTATGTTAGTGCTTTCCAGCACTGGCATAAGGGCAATGCAGCTCTGAGGTAAGGGAACAAACATTCCCTGACTTTGAGGAGGCCTCCATGAGTGACACCCAACTGCAGGATGCAGCACACGTCCCATTGGCACTGCTATGCCAGTGCTGGAAAGCAATGACATAAGGGGTTAGGATTGTGCCCAAAACCTCTGACTCCAAAATTGCTCTCAACTCACAACTCCAGGACTCCAACTTCACAGCCCTGCTCTCTCGGGTTATCATCCATTCAGCAATGGTATGCCAACTATTAAAACTAGCACAGCTATGAAGTTGGTACACAAAACCTTCAACTCCACTCAAAATTGCTTCTGACTCTGTCTTCAACTGAATGACTTTAATCATGCTTTGATGACTCCAACTTCACAGCCCTGATTACAACTAGAAATAGCTTGGTAAGGTAAAGGTTTCCCCTGCACAGTCATGTCCAACTCTAGGGGCAGTGCTCATCTCAGTCTCCAAGCCAAGGGAGCCAGCGTTGTCCGAAGACATCTTTTGTAGCCATATGGCCAGTATGACTAAATGCTGAAGCGCCTAGAAGTAGCTTAATTTAGATTAAATATCAGTGAAATAAAAGCCTCTTAACTAGAAAACCATCAACCAACAGTCCCCAGGCCAATTCCAGTCTCCTGAGGATACCATCTGGAGCTCCAATCAATTCAGAGACAAACACAATGCACATGAAAGGCAATGGCTGTGATATCTGCCAACAGGTCATTTTGGGTAGGGCTTTGCCATGCCATCTTCTACCTCTTCTTCAAAACAGTCCTTGAATTGGTGACTAGAAATTTTTATTTTCTTGTAGACAACATTTTCTTTGAAGACAAAGTTGGACAGATCTCTGCCAGGGATGTTGTCAGTGCAGGATATCATTTCTGAACTTAGCTGGTCTCACTAGGTTGGACTAGACAACATTATTAGGTGTCCCAACTCCTCGATTGTAATTCTGAACTACACCATGTGAAAGATAATTTATTAATGAGGAACTCATTAATAAATTATCTGGCTCTCAATATAGCTGAGAATTAACTACCTTTCCATTTTTGCCTGATTAAGATGCATAATTATATACTGACAGAGATCATCGCATCATCTATATTGGGCCACATACTTTGTCAAGAGAAGCAGAACATTTTGCTCATTTTGCTCTGGTTGTCATTTTGAAGGTTCAAACAAAGCAAATACAGTGGTGCCCCCTTATCTGCGGGGGTTCTGTTCTGGAACACCCCGTGGATAGCCAAAACCACGGAAATGGGCAAACAGACGTCCCCAAGGCCTGAAAATGCAACTTCTGGTTTCTGAACCGAATTCGCGGATATGGGATCAACAAATACGGGCCACCCTGTATGCACTTCTTTTTAGAAAGCAGGAAACTGCATACAGAAAGGCAACAAAGAGTCTTGTGGCTCCTGAAAGGCTAGCAGCCCAATCCTAACATGCTCTGGAGCAGGCAGGCTGGCCGGCCCATGGTACATCCAGAGCAGAGCTGGGCCAGGTTGCTGCGCAACTCGAAGTAAAGAGAATGCATGTATGAAATAAGAATAGTGACAATTCACTTCAATGGAAACCAGAGAACACAGTCTTTCCTGCTCTGCATTCATGATACATTTTTAAAGTGGTGAGGTGAGTACTCAAGCAGCCTTTTTGGCACAGTTCATTGCATGGAATAATGATCTCATGAACATCCCCCCTTCCCTTGCACTGAAATCTTCTCATCTTTTTTTTCTTTTCTTTTTTTTAAATTTTAACGCCTCTGATTTCTCCCTGTGGTCATCAGGGTGAGCTTGTACCAACTGTTACAGTTGCCATGACCCTCTCCGCTCTGACTGTTAATCGCCTGTTGAGACAGGAAACTGCTCTGCAGTAGGAATTCATCTGCTGGGGGGGGGACTATTAGCCAAGACCCAGGTCAGAAAAGATGTGCTGACAATTTAACAACACACAGCAAGTAAAGAAGCTTATTTCAAAAGTTGCACCTGCAAGACAACACACTACACTGCAGCATGGGAAAGAGGCCAGGCCAAGAAGAATGCTGCATGACTACTGACTTTGCCACCTAAATACATCCTAAGTACTCAGCCTGAATTCATGCTTGTGGTGAGTCAAGAAACCTTAGCCTCCATTCCAGCCCAAACAGAGGGAAAGAAACCTCTGGATAAGTTCTCCCAAACAGGAGTACTCCTACAAGGAGCTCAGAATACAACATAATTAAAAAAAAAAAAATTCAGGAACCCCACACATTCTATTCTATTTTTTAGGTGTGTAGGATGTAAAATCTCTAACACATCATCTCTGTGTCCTGCACACAGCTTAGTGAACATGAAACAAAACTACATTTACACTAAAATGTAGCAAAATCATTCACGACCTCTTACTCTGTGTCTACTACAACTTAGGCTTGATTCAGTTATTGAGGCCTACAATAAACTCTTCTGCACAGGAGGATACGCTTTGAGCATACCACACACATACAATGACATTTTGTGTCTGCTTTATAAATTCTGGACACATCTGCATACTGAAGTCCCAATGCCAACATGCATGAGACAGCATCACTACCCCCAAATATGTGAAGACCATGATTAGTGAATTTTTTTTAACATCTGAAAGACCAATTACTAATTTAGCATCAAAGCACTCAACAAAAAAACTGCCCATGTTTACTCCTTCACCATGAAGGCTGCACTTTCTCCTCTGGAAGAAGCCATCTTCTTCTAGAGGAAGGAAAGCTGTGAGTTCAACCCCACTGTGTTTGGATAATTTCATGTTCATTTTATCGGCAGGGTGCTTATTGTAAAGATGGCCAGAGTAAGGAAGGTCTTATCCCAGTCAGGAAAAAATGCCCACAAATCTCCTAATCTGTATACACTGCACTGAGCCTGTTGGCCAGAATGGAGAGATGGGCAAATCACCCATGGCTCACTAAGACTGGCTCAGAAGTAGCATGAAACAAAGCAATCAAAAAACGGTTTCACGGATTGCCTGAATTCAGGCAATCTTCCCTGTTTGACAGTCAGAAACCACTGACAAATCCTGGGCTGTCAAAGGGCCAACTTACACAGCCAGGAATTTTTTTCCCTGGCCGTGCAAAGTATTTGAAGAGAACAGGCTGCACAAGCAAAATACAGGAAGAAGTCTAGCCCTACCCCCCAGCCCTGTGGATTAAGTGTTGGAGGAAATAAAAACAGTTTCCTCTTTGGAGATGGGGGGAAGCAGAGTAGCCTAAGCAGCAGACCCCCGTTTTGGGTATCACCCCAGGGAACCTCCCTCACTCGGCTGACTGCTAATTAATAAAAAAGACGAAGAGGCAATGGCTTGTTAAAATCGCACAAAAGAAGTCATTTACTTACAGTTCCACTGAATATATATTTACAGCATCTGATAAGGATCAGAGATTCAGCTACTACTTAGAGATAGCAAGGCCCTAGAGCTGCCTTGCCCTCAATGCCTTGTGCTCACGGTGGCCTGGGCATCAGAGCCCCGGTGTGCGCATCTTAACAGGTCGGTGGTCAAAGAGGAGGTGCTCAGAGGAGAAGGGAAGGATTAAGGGTTAGGGCCACACCCCACAAGGATCATAGAAAGAACAGGTAGAAAAGTCAGGGTCACTGTACCATAGTTTGACCCTTTTCAGACAGCATCCTGCCCCCTCTGGACAGCAGACAGAGTTGTACCAGCTCCGACAGTAAGAGCTGGTTCATTTTTCCCTGTTCAAATTTACCCTGATTCTTTTGAGCAACTGTGCTCCATTATATTGAATAGAGAGAGGTATAAAGAAGCTGCAGGGTAAAACAGGAGAAAGGGAAGCCCACCCACCAGGACACAAACCCTTGCGGGAGAGTGTCCTCCATTATAGGTGGGTTCCTTCCCTTCAGATTTATCCCAGCACCATCTTCATTCTTTCTTTATTCAATCTAATGGAGTGAAGTTGCTCCATTTGACCAGGGAAACAGGAATTCTTTCCCAGTTTGACCTTTAATACAAGCCAGAAAAGAAACTGGAGGCTTGAGAAGCCCACTTCTATAGTAAGGCAACTTTTTACAAACCACAAAACTTCTACTCTCAAGTCCTAGCACAGAGAAGTTCACAGACATCCCAAACAAGATAATTCTTATTAGCCACAGGCAAGCAGATGAGTAGCAATTTACAAGCCAGGTTTGTTTCCCCGTCTCTTGCAATTGATTCCTTCAAGTTTACCTTCCAAAAGAACCCTGAATGGCAAATGTTTCAATTGTATCAAAATACAATTCAGGGATAAACCTTCTTCCCTGAGCATTTCCTCGATGATTGGGTCATACCACTGCCTTTACTGATTGGAACAGACTTCATGGCTTTTTTTTTTTGCTTTTTTTTTTTAAAGAACCCTACTAACTTATTACTCTTCCTGTGTCCGTTGGCAGTGGGGAGCAGGAGTGTGCTGTCTAGCCATGGCCCTTGCACCAACACACTCACTGGTCATTGCTTCCAGGCAACTCCACATTTAGCATTTGTCTACCAATGGAAGTACTATATGCAGGGTTCATCCTGACTTAACTGAATAGTCCTGCTAAAAGGGGGACCCCAGGGCACCCCAGGTCCGGGAGAGCGCTGCCGCCCCCAGGGCACCCACCTGCTGCGCTGTCGGTCTGGGGCGGGCACGCCTCTGAGTGTGTGCAGAGAGCCGTGCAGGGGCGCCCGCCCTGGCCCCGCACTCACCCGCACCAGCACCCAGGTGGGTGCCCTGGGGGCGGCAGCGCTCTCCCGGACCTGCCCTCCACGCCCCACTGCAAGCAGGCGCCCTGCAGGGCGAAGGGGTCGTGCATGCAGGGAAGAGGTGCCCGGCTGCCTCCTGTGGGAGGGGCCCCGCCCCCTTGCCCAGCCGGAGAGAGGCGCCCTCGGGGCTGGGCTGGCTGGGCGGTGGCTGCAGGGAAGGCGCCCCGCTTCCAGTCCCCACGGGCTCTGTCACTTTCACCCAGACTTGGAGCCGCAGCAGATGGCTGAAAGAGCCGCATTCGGCTCCGGAGCCAAGGGTTGCCAACCCCAGACCTATACACTAATAAGTCTCTCCATGGTCAGAAAGTTAATTGAATTAGAAATGAGCATGGCATTCATGGTACTCAGGATGAGTAGGCTTGAACTTTTGTATCCCACATTTAAACTTTTCAGGTAATTCTGGTGTATTTAAGTATTTTTAGCTAACCTCATGCACCTTGGGTCATTATCCGACTTCTCAATACTCAGGCTTCTGAGAAGATCTGATGTCAGCTTTTGTCCATTTTAGGGCACATTCTGAATCCCCCATCTGGGGCTGGTTGAAATATTGCTTTTCAACTGGAACTGGCCCCATGAGATTGAAGGCATGCTTGGAGGTGTTCTCTTAATCACATGGGGTGAAAATTCATCCAAACCACTTCTCTTGGAAAAAAACACAAAACCCACTAGTACTGCTTTTACTATTATCTGTATGGAGTGCATGATTTGGCTGAATCAGCTCCCATTCAATTAAGGAAACTGGCCCTAAAGCAAAGGAAGGGGCTTGAACAGGCAAAGATTTTTTTCAATAGTAATGCCTGTTGCTTCAATTTCTTTCCACCCACAGTTTCATGTGTCTTATGTAGAAAGGAAAATTCTGTCAAGAGTGACTGAGCTCACCCTCAGCTATAACACTATGATGAGAAAAGTCAAGCAGAGTGCAATGATCCCTTCTGTGCAACTTCTAAAGATCCAGCTGCTTTCTCAGGGGTGAGACTTTACAGCCTCATAGCTGCCTATTCGCTAAATGAATGCTGCTACTTGCTCTTTTGAATGCGGAGAACCATCAGTAGGTTTTGAAATTCTAAGTGGAATATGGGGAAAAATGCTTTCTAGACATATATAATATGTATAAGCACTTGCTTTCAGATTTTAACTAGTTATCATAATCCCAGTTCACAGCCAGTGTAGGCTCAGGTGTTTGTATTTAAACCAATTAGATTTTGTTAGAATTGACAAGAGTCAGGATGAATTCCTCTGCACACATACCTAAGAATAAGTCCTACTAATCTCAGTTGAATTTACTTCCAAATAAACCTGCATAGGATCCGGCTGCACGTTTATTTATACATTTTCATTGAATGGAGTGTGCATCGGACTGATAGGGTGATCCTCCAATTGATTTTTTTTTTCTTGTTCCAGAAAAGCAGACATAAATAGCATATTGCCCTTTAGAGATAATTGGGATGAACAGGATGTGAAATAAAGCAACTGTTTGAAAGCAAGTAAAAGACCAAAGTTAAAAAGCTTTGTGTATAAAAATGATGTATTTCTTAAGGAAGCGACAATTAGTGACAGAAGGCCAATCAATGAGACAGCAGCTTTACAATATAGGAAGATGAGAAGTCTTGGAGAGAGAGAAGAAGCTTCAACATGGGTACATGAAAGGGGGTAAGAGACCTGCCATATGCTTTATATACACATAGTGATTAGAGTAGAGCCATGTAGCCCACACAGATAGAACTGATAGACAATTTTGCCAGGATGAGATATACAAATTGTATCAGTTAAGACTAGAGAGTGCTTAGGCTGTTGAAGACCTTGCATGCTTAGTCAAGTGAAATTCAAAGGAGATCAGTCATCAACACTTGGGAACAAGTGCTGGCTGGCTCTAATCTGTGTAAGTAACACATGCTTTGATTAATTTGGGTTACAAAGTTATAATGGCAGCTCCTTTTAGGAAATGGCCGCTGATGATGTATGCAGTCCAAAAGTATGGCAAACATATTCATAAGTGTGAGCTTAATAAAGACAGATTTGGTGTAGGCAGGTAGGAATGGGAAGAGCCTCATTTACTTTGCAGTTAATGGAATAATGAATGTAAATAGCTAGTTCACCTACTGTCATCGTGATCACAATCCTTCAATTAGACAGAAGAGTCAGCCTCTGGGTGTAGAGGGAGCAACTGTGCTTAACCAGAGTTCATTTCATTTGGAAGGAAAGACAGCGGTGGGGCGATATAATTAGAGAAGAGAGCTCTCTTTTTAATCAGTTGTGTTTGAAAGTCTTTGTGTGCTACACTGTTGTATCTTCCACCAAATCTTCTGCAGCACTGAGAAGAGTATTTGCGGTGGTGGGCAATGGAATAAAACTGCATTTAAATCTGAACTTCCCAACATCACATAGAATATCTAAGACTGCAAACATTTCTAGCAGACCCTAGGCAGTTTCAGGATTTGCTCAGACTGCACAATTTGAATGTTAATGAAGATTCAGCAAACCCACAGGACCAAAATATAACAGCACAAGTCATTTCTGTAATTTCTCACCATTGGGTTGTTAATGGAACATAAATCCACTCTAACACCAGCAATTAACAGTGATGGCTAACTTACAAGAAACGCTGAGAGAAGGGCATAGGAAGATACGAATTCATGCTATTCTTACTGTTCTAGATGAGGGGAGAAGAGCTAATACACAGCTGTCTCAATTTTAATCCATTAATGTCTTCATTTGCACTTTAAATGCTGCAAGGTGCTTTGTTAAAGCGAATAAATTTCACTCACTTGTGTGGGTGTGTGAGGAGATTATGTTTATTTAGAACTATGCATATTCAATGGAATCGCAGGATAAAAAACACTCTAAAATATTTCAAAATATCTATGGGCGCGCAGTTCATATACTGAAGCTAATACTTTTATTGATTATTGTTTTGAGAATCTGTTAATGTTCTTGAGTTTTCCATTTAACATCGCACAAGTGTTTCTTTTTCTCCCCTCTTTCCATGCATACAATCAAGACCTATCTCCTCTATCTTTGCACGGGTGAGAGACTTGCTAGACTTGTTCATGCCCACTACAGTAGAAAAAGTCACAAATAGCTTTAAGCTAGTCAAGGTCTTACCTAGATGGTTTAGTTTTATGAGAATTGTGTCAATTCTTGCATAAGGTTTGCAGCATATATTTTTGATTGGGTGATTTTGAAAGGCGGTTGGGTCCAGTGTTGTGGGTAAATTGGAAGAGTGAGATGATGTTGTGATGAATGTTATGGTATAGTTTCTTTCTTTCTTTGGTCTAATTGTATTGTCTAATGCAGGCTCCAGTGTGTATGATCTTTTTTCTTTTTTTTTTTTTAATGCTAAGGTCCACTGTCTAGGCTAGGTGCAAAATAGTGGTTGTAGTAGGGAACAGCCCTAGATGCAAAACTGAGGCACAGGGGTAGAGCAAATGACCTACTGCACCCCATGAGCAGAACTTCTTACACTAGTAAAAATCTACATTAGTGTTATCATAACGTGAAACTCAAACTGCCCAGGAGACCTGCACAAAGATGGGCCAAAGCCAGCAACTGAGGGCACAATCCTAACCCCTTGTGTCAGTGCTTTCCAGTACTGGCATAGCAGTGCCAATGGGATGTGTGCTGTATCCTGCAGTTGGGTGTCACTCATGGAGTTCTCCTCAAAGTAAGAGAATGTTTGTTCCCTTACCTTGGAGCTGCATTGCCCTTATGTCAGTGCTGGAAAGCACTGATTTAAGGGGTTAGGATTGCTCCCTAATGCTACTATTTTACAGGTGAGGAGAACTGAAGTTGAGAGAAAAGCAGTTAGCACAAGTCTAGCCAGATAATTTCCAGGTAGATAACTTCCTTTTAATTGCAATTTTACTTGTTATTGCTAAGAATTCAGACTACCAATAGATTAACAATCTACTGCAGGTCACCTAGGGAGCTACCAGTAGATCTCAGCTTTTCTTTTGCATGTCTCTGTTCCTTGAATCTGCTCTTTGTGCACAATACAATGCATATGCACTTTCCCGTGTCCAGTGGTCCCCTAATTTCAAATATTCAGTTCTTTTTGTCCAAGTGGT
This sequence comes from Tiliqua scincoides, assembly GCF_035046505.1. NCBI lineage: Eukaryota > Metazoa > Chordata > Lepidosauria > Squamata > Scincidae > Tiliqua > Tiliqua scincoides. The sequence goes on along the minus strand of NC_089824.1, from coordinate 63,227,191 downwards.
GACCAGTCTTTGTATCTTTTTGACATCTATGACTTCGAGCTTGGCCAGTTGGTGAGCCTAAGTGTTCCATTAAAAAAAAAATCACAGTGCGTTTATGTGGCAGCTGGGAAATTAAGATTTACAGGAAGGGACGAAGGCTTGCTTTTGGATATATTAAAAATAAATTGCAAAAAGCAGAAGGTTTTTTAAAAGTCAACATTCATTGTGATTACTTTTTCCTATCTCATGCTAACCGGAGGTATAGATGCTTCTGAGAATAAACACATATGATCTGAAATGTGAGCAGAAGGAAGTTTCAGCCCCCCACTCATACTCCATTTTCCCCCAATCACAGTCCCATCTTTTGTTTTACTGAAGGCTCAATGGTCCCCAATACTTCCCATCTCTTTTTTTTTTTTTGCTGTCAAAGTTTCCCATCCTGTATTCGTTCCTAGCTGCGATACAGAAAAGTAGGAAGTGACTACTAAACATGCTGCTACCTCCGTTTCCTTCAGGGGTGGTTGAAATTGAAAGGCGGGAGAAGAAATGCACTAAGCCAGTGGCATGGCTAAGGAGGTGCAGGGGGTAACAGTTGCACTAGGCATCAAGCTTTAGGGGGGCAACAAGCTGTGTTTGACACTAGTGACCAAAATTGTGAAACTCTTGGTATGCAAGACTAATACCATCATGTTGTATATCATTAGAAAGGTAATTTTATGCTGAATTCAATGCAACAAACTGCACTGGAATATCTGTATTCTGTCAAACATTATGCCCAATTAACAAGAAAATGAAAAAACAACTTTGCCTTGTGGAACAAAAAGCTAATTTGCTTAACTCCAAACTAACCTATGAGACTTATTGTTCTGAGTGCCAATGAGATGTTATTATGATACGGTATGGAACCAATAACTTTTTATTTATTTAATTAAATTTGATTTTGTCATGGGGGGCTTCAAAATCTTCTTTGACCTCAGGTAGCAGATATATGCCTTAGTTCTGCCACTGACTGGGGGGAGGCAGCAGAGCAAGTTTCAAGTTTATTAGGTTGATCAGCACATAAGCCAAGCACCTATTTATCTAAAATCTTAAAACCAGAGTTTAAAACCACATAGAAACAGAATTTGGCTATATCCACAACACACTCGTTGCAAAGACTACTTAAGCAGAACAAGTGGGTGGTAAGCTGCTGGAGGGAAGAGGTGGGTTCCTCCCAATTTTCACTTTTTTAAAAACCTGGACGTGATATCACTTCTGCTTGTGCCATCGCTTCTGGGGCAACATTTTGATCTTGGCACCAGGCTACATGATCATTGGCTACGCCACTGCACTAAGCTATAGGCCTTGCCATTCATGTGTGTAGTTGGTATTAGCTATAGTGTTCAGAATAATACAGGCAGACATGGCAAGTTTCTAGTTCTTAGGGCAAACTGAGCATGGCAGTTTGGGCAAATCTTAGAGAGGTTGGGGGAATCTTTTAATGATCAAATGGAGAAGGATGCACCAGTGATATACGCTGTTCATTATGACTGTCAGAACAAGAATAAATTATGCAGAATAAGTAGATATAATTTATACAAATATTCCATTTCTTTTTGCAGCGTTGTAGTTTTATTGTTAAGCCAGGACCCTGGGTGCCCTGGGGGCAGCGGCGCTCTCCTGGACCTGCCCTCTGCGCCCCACTGCGAGCAGGCGCCCTGCTGGGTAAGGGGGTGGGGCGCCTCCCGCGGGGGGGGCAGCCGGGCACCCTGCAGCAGGCAGAGGGCTGAACCGCGGGACAGGGCCGGGGAGGGCGGGGGCCCGAGGGGCTTCCCGGCTCAGTGGCTGGCAGGGAGGCTCCCGCCACCCACAGCTCCCGCCGCCTTCCGCTGCAGCCCCGGCCCGGACCCGCTGCTGGTGGAGACACCCAGTGCTGTGCTCCAGTACGTGGCCGCCCCCCCCCGGTGGCAGGGACCCCCGTGGCCTGGCAGGGAGAGCTGGCGGTTCTGTGCAGCGGGCTGCAGCCCTCTAGCTCCGGGCGAGATCTTTTCTCCGGAAAACGGGTCCAAATGGCTCTTTGAGTGTTTAAGGTTGCCTACCCCTGGTACAGGTGAAGGGGAACAAAGCAGTTGCCCGAATTTCCCCTGTAATGGGGGAGCCTAATGAACAAACCCTTAAATATCATTTATGGACAGGGAACAGATGCTTTTCTTTTTTGTACCTGATTTGGATTCCTTAACCCATTTCTGCCCAGCCCACAAGTGTACACATTTGATTCTCATATGCAGTGTTGAGCAGAAATGGCTTAATTTGCATCTACCTTGCCTTGGGATTCCAAACAAGTACTGGGACTAATGGAGCAGAATTCCTTCGTTCAGATCTAAGTATAGCACAGCAGTCAATGCCTGCAAGACAAGAGGCCCCTTCCAAGCAGTATATTCTATTCTATGTTTGCAGTGCTGGATCAATACAGATTCCTGGCGACAGCAACACGATTGTGCTTAGCACTGCCACTTCCACATCCTGCTTCGCATCTTCTTAGCACTGCATGATGCAACCTGCGCACTGCACACCCTGAATCAATGCACTGAAGCAGCATTCTGAGTGTTTTAACAGTGCTGTAGCATAGACTTGCAACTATGTGGACGGCACCTGAATCTACCTGCCTTTTGCAATGCACAGCAAATGACAGAAAATTGTGCTCAAAACAATCAGCACAGAGTCCAGTTTTCCAGACCTGTGTGGAAGTTCAAGTTTACTATTTTAGCTGGCATTTCTATTTTGGCTGGCATTGGACCCATATAAGTGGCTCCAATAAAAAAATCTCATCCTATCCTAATCTGTATTTACATCAAATATATGAGTTTATAAGTGCAGGTTTTATGGTCTGGTTCCCTATGCCAGCCTCCCAAAATCCAGCCAGTCTTGTAAAAACGTTTGTTTTTAAATTTTCAATTATCATGCATTAAAACCCATAATAAACATTCAGCAAACAGAATAATTACACCAATTTCTTGAGTAAAGAGGGATCAAGAGGGTTAGGGTTGAGGGGGAATATATTTTCTTCCATTTTTACCTTTAATAATAATACTTAGCATTCATAAGGTAAATATATATATTATCCCCATACAGCCATAGAGGCTGAGAGGGAATGGATTGTCTAAGGTCACAGCAGAGGCAAGATTCAAACCAGGGAAATCTGATTCATGACTCAGGTTCTTAACCTCAATGCTACACTAACTTCAGGACCTTAGCAGGGGAAAAAGGATGGGAGACCACTGGAGGAGGGTTTTGTGGTCCTCACTGAAAACTTCTTGCATTTTAGAAAGCTTATTTTTCAACAGTTTTATTTATTTTCAGACAGTGATTTCTAGGTCAAACAATAAGTATTCAGGTTGAAACCTGGAAGCCTCACACCACAATCCTGTGCCTGTCTACTCAGAAATAAGTTCCATTGTGCTCACTTACTCCCAAGACAGTGTATGTACATAGGATTGCCGCTTCAGAGTCCAATCCTATCCAACTTTCCAGCACCGGTACAGCCGCAATGCAATCTCGAGTAAGGGAACAAATGTTCCCATACCTTGAGGAAGACTCTATGACTGCTTGCCCACCCCAGGATGCAGTGCATGCCCCATTGGCACAGCTGCACCGGCACTGGAAAACGAATAGGATTTGGCCCTCAGTGCCTTTACTGACCAACTGTAACTTGAAGTGGCACATGCTACTGTATTCCCTTACACTGTGCCATGTTACCCTCCCTTATGCAACTGCACACCCAGCTCTGGCACTTCCACTCCTCCTCCCCCTTCCCCCCCCCAAGGGCCCAATCCTATTCAACTTTCCAGCTCTGATGCAGCCATGGCAATGGGGTGTGTGCTGCATTCTGTGATGGGGGCATGGTCATGGAGGCCTCCTCAAGGTAAGGGAACATTTGTCCCTTTACCTCAGGACAGCATTGCAGCTGCATCAATGCTGGAAAGTTGGTCAGGACTGGGCCCCAAGAGAGCAAATTATTTAACACAGCCCCCACCCCATCCAGTTCCTATTAAAATACAAGTGTCAAATTTTATACAAAAATCTCATTTAGGATCACAGCTTTTATACACTAGATTAAAAGGGAACAGTAATAGGATTAGTTTAACATCTACTGAGTAAAGAGAACTAATGTGAATAAATATCAGCAAATGGCTTTTTTTTTTTAAACTTAAGGGATTCAACATGATTTTTGCACAGATAAATTAATTGAGTAAGCAGGTATCAGTTTCTCAAAAAGTAACATTAAATAACTACTTGTCACGGAGTCCATAAGAGGCAACAAAATGCACTGGAAACAATTTATAGTGAAAAACCTACAAATGGTAATCCAGAAGTAAATCTCACTGTGTTCAGTGAGGCTTACTCCCAGGATAGTGGCTGCAACGTTGTCCTTACTTCTGGAACATATTTGGCATAATTCTAGAAAGAGCCAAAAGTCAATCCAATACCCTTTTTGCCATAAAATAAAACATCAGAAGTAGTATCGTGGAGCAGTGAGAGGTTGTTTGGATTCAGATGTGAAAAGCCCCAAGTTCACATTTCACTTCAGCCATGCCTGAACCTATCTTACAGGAGGATAAAATGAGACATGAATAGTAAAAAACAGTTTGTATGCTGAAAAAGTGCTATAAAAATGCTGTGCAGCTCAGAAAGAAGAACACTTGAATTCCCTTATTTGTACTGAAGTTGTCTCCCACAGAAGGGTAATTTGATGTAAATGGCACTCCCATTTATGGAAATATTAAACATTTCTCAGGCTGTTCTATAACTGAGATCACAGTTTTGTTACCCAGAACAACATAATCTGGGCATCTCTGTTACACTGCAAAATTAGAGACAATTTCAAGCGCTTTGGAAACAAAAAAGCCACCCACTAGAAACATTAATTTTAACATGCAATTAAAAAAAACTCAATCACCTTAACCAACAATAAGGCCAGTTTCTGAAGCAGACATAGGGAAAAACTGCAAAAAGTTTCACGTGCTACTAAAAATACTGGGATACACTGCAAGGTATTGTCCTTCCCCATAAGACAGCACGTCTTCCATCCCATACACAATGAAAACACCCTCTCCTGATTAATTCTTTGGAATAACTACCAACCCTGGCCCTTTATGCACAGCAGTTCTCAAACTCTCTACGAGAGTTTGAGCCTCAGTAAGTTCTTGCAGGGATGGGGGGAAGCAGCGACACGATCCTCAGGATCGTGTCACTAAGGGGGCTGCAGGGACTGGCATGTACTCACCAGTCCCTACTGCAGCCTCCCAGGGGTGTGGGGAGCCCTGTGCGACCGTCTGCAGGGCTCCCCAGCCTTCTAAAAGTGAAAGCGCAGCAATCGCTCTCCACCTCTGCAAAACCAGAAGTGAAGCATGATCATTGCGCTTTAGGCTGGAGAGCCCTGCAGACGGTCACGGTTGGCTCCCCGCACCCCCGGGGGGGCTGCCTCCCCCCTGCCCTCGCCCCTAAAGGGGTCAGAGGCCAGGGCCCTCAGGCTAGGGCTTCATGACACCCATTTGAGAACCCTGCGTTAGCACATTGATTCTAAAGGTAGGAGCACCATGCTGACATATGAAATAATTTGGTTCAATAATAGATATAATGTTGTGTGCTATCCCTTATGCCAGAATGCTGTAGTTACTGTGCAAGGAAAAGCACTCTAGCTGTGCTAAAAAAAAAAAAAGAACTAAATTTCTCAAATAATTTAGGTCTCAAGCCTGCTGGGAAGCTATTTATTAGGAACATTTGAATCCCACCTTTCTTCTATGCTGGAGCAGTGATTGGTACGGTTCCCTACTCAGGTGCTGATCAGCAAGGTGATTGTGGGCCTGATCCAGACCCATCCATGCCAGCTTACTGCTGGCATACACTGTTGCAAACATGCCATAAAGCACATCTGCAAGCCTTTACTGCGACCCCAGCACAGGAGTTAGCCCAGTGTGAGCCTGCACTGGGCCAGCACCGGCGCTGGGCCTGCTTTCTACCATCCAGCGGTCATCTGGACCGCCAGGCAGCAAAGAGGTGAGTGAGGATGTGGGGGGTGGTGGGAAGAAGGCGTTCCGTGGTGGGGGAAGTTGGAGGGAGGGCAGGGAGATGACAGGGAAGGGGTGGCGGGGGAGGAAGTGGGGTGGAGGAGGACAGGACCAGTGGAGCTCAGCTCCACCAGATCCTGAGCCCTGTGTTGGGCTGCCCAACAGCCTGACATGGGAGTCTCAATTCTGCACCAGCTCCAGAGCCACTGCAGAATTGAGTAGCCCCATTGTAGAGCTACTTCCCTTACCCAGTGGAAGGAAACAAAAGTCCCCTTCCCCTGAGGAGCCACCACAGGCTGCCCAGTTGCGCTCAGGATGATGTGGTAGCCGTTTTGTAACCATGGCAGCCCTGAGCTCCAGGCAGGTCAGGATTGGGTTGCCTTTCATACTCCTTCATGCTCTGAAACCTCACCGTGCCTAGGAAAAAACACATAATCCTGAAGTTATGCCATTTATTTTGGAGGCCATTATTCCTCCAATCACTTGTCTTATGTCATGAGGAATATAGGAGACAATTCCTGGTGGCCCAAAACCATGCAGGCACCCCTCCGACACACACACTCCACATGGATGCCTGAGGCTGATGCATCTGCTGCTTGCTTCTGCTGTTCCACCTCTTCCCAATCTCAGGTTTTGAAAATATAAAAGAGGAATGGAGTTGAAAAAAAAGCATGGAAATAGAGGTGAGTTGGAGTATTGCAGATACTCCAACACTTGCAACAGGCTAGCCTGTTCTCCTCTTCTCCACACTTCCTCCTCTGCTCCATTTTGCTCCTTCTTTCCAAATCCAGGGGGGAGGAGGAGGAGGAGTGGAAGTGCCAAAGCTGGGTGTCCTGTTGCATAAGGGAGAGTAACATGGCACAGCATAAGGGAGGACAGTGGCATGTACTATTTCATGTACACACAGACACACCTGAAGTCACTATTGTAAAAGACCAATATCCTAGCTGGCTGGTACTTCTCTGCTGAATTTAAAAGTGAGTATTCAGTATTCTAAGTAGACACTAGAGTTTCAAGGCTCCTGGATTTGGTATACATGCAAGGGAAAAATCACAATACTGTTTCAACTTCTCATTGTGTTCAAGTTTCTCCATGAGTTCACTGAAAATATGTATTCTGTCACAGCTTAACAATGCTTTGTAGGTGATATAGTGTTGAACATAAACACTGTTAACGCTGTTCTTCATCCATTTTTAAAAAACATTATATCTCTCATCTTAATGATCCAGCTGTGATGTTTACCGCCTCTTCTGTTAATCATTCTATAATTTTCCAGAGGCATCCGATGCCTGTTAGCTCTGCTTGCCATCCCATATGGCCACGTTCTGGTATCCTGGTTGCTTCAGCAATTTCAGAAATGTGTGTATAAAAGCTCTAGTAAAAGGCCAGCTCAACTCAAACTTGACCTATTGAAATCTACGGAGCTTCAGTTAGACATGGCTAGCATCTGTTAATTGCAAGGGGAACACTGGCACAATTAACTTTAACTAATTTAGGTTCAGTGATTTTTTACTGAAGGGCAACAAGGCAGAGAGATTGAAGTTCTTTCTCGGAAAAAAATTAAAAATAATACAAGAGTGGATTCAGTGGCAGGAGTACTAGCAATATTTTAAAAGTGGCTGCTTTGAAAACAGAAGAAGAAAAAGGAATCCATCAGATTGTATGTATATTCTTACACAAATCAGTTAATATCTATTTTGAGAAAATGTAGATGCTGAACACCAAGTTTTCATGAAGTTGATTTTAATCTACTGTGTGTGTGTGTGTGTGTGTGTGTGTGTGTGTGTGTGTGTGTGTGTGTGCGCGCGCGTTTTTTACTAGCTGTCCTCACTCAATGCAGCTTCTCAGATAACAGATATTCACACTCACTGATGCTTCATTTCACTGTTACATTTTCACCACAGATCATTACCAAATTTGGGTATATTCTTTTCTTCAGCTTTAGTCTAATTCACATCCATCTGCTGCACTCTCATTCTTGCAAATATATATTTACTATGTTTTGCTTTATGTCTCTGATCACAGGGAAGGAGAGAAAAGATCATGTAAACTGGCAAAGTGCTTCCATGCCTTTCTTTTTCACATATGTTCCCCATTTGCCATGGGACAAGTCTATGATTCAAAGTGCCACACAGCTTTCTAGGTGTTAGAATCCCACAAAATTACAGAAAATATGAGGTTCTCTAACCAAACCAATGAAAAGACAAGCATTCCAGAATAAAGACATTTGTTCTAACAATAACTAGGCAAACTGTGGTCAAAACACAGATTGTTTTGCCACCTGAGAACTTTGACTGGATATGTCAGACTCTGTGGTTTATCTTTATTTTGTTTATCTAAAATACTTGTATTCTACTCTTGAGAACTAATAGCACAGCCTATATACTCTTACTCAGAAGTAAGTTCCACTATGTTTAGTGGGACCACCTCCTAGGCAAGTATGCACCGGAGTAAGTTCTATTACATTCAGTGGGGCATACTTGTGAATTTCCCAAACAGACAGAATTAAAATCAATGGAATACATGAAACTGATAGCAGCAAAAGAGAAACCCACTACAAAATGAGACAGCAGGCAGATTAAAACAACAATCAAATTAGTTAGTGAAAAGCCTTGGGAAATGGGTAAGTTTTAACAGCATGAACCAGAACCAAAAGTCCTGACAAACATCCCTAGACAGAGTTCTCCAGGGTCTCTGCATCATCACTGAAAAGGCCCTGTCTCTGCTACCTGCCAACTGTAACTGATATTGCACCTTGTGTGCTCTACAAGTGAGCAATGTGTTCAGTCTAGATTCCTTCTGCCTCTGCCTTTTTGCTCCCTGGAATCCATAGACTAGATGAGCTCCAGAAGTTCTATACTGCATCTCAGCCATTCCTTCTCAGTCTCAGTTCCCCAGCTCCAATATGGGGATAATAATCCTGACTTACTTCACAGGGCTGCTATCAGGACAACATTGAGATTTATCAACATGTGATAAATACCAGTTTCAGTACAGTACCATGGACAGCGCCATCCATTATGATGTTAAAGGTTCCCCCTTGGTAAAATTTGCAGCATTTCCTTATTAGTCTGCTTGATACTAAAGCTACTTAGACTAGACCTTTGATCCTTATTACAAATCCTACCGAATCCTACCTTCCTATATGTTAAATTTAAGCTCCAAGTCAATAGTTCACAAACTTTTGGAACCAGAAATCACTTCTTAGTATGAGAATCTGTCAGGACCCACCAGAAATGTTGTCATGACTGGAAGTGACATCATCAAGCAGGAAAATTTTCCAACAAAACTAGGCTGCAATCCTACCCACACTTAACCAGAACTTAAGTCCCATTTAATATCATTGTTAAAGTAGCCTTTTAAAAGCACTGATGTGTAACTTTTCCCTAAATGCAGTCACATACCATAGTAACATCATCCAGTATATTAAAAATAAAATATTGAAATGAATGGGGATGCACCTGAAATTGGCTTGCAACCCACTTAGTGGGTCCCAATCCACAGTTTGAGAAACACTGCTCTAAGTGATTGCTGTAACCACCCTCCAAAAACCAATAACCATAAAAATGTTAAATAGTAAGAGTATACTTGCTGAATCTTATGCCTCTAAATGCACAAAATGAATCCCACTGAAATAAATGGAACTCTCTACAAATGTGCGTACAATGAGAATGTAAATGCCTTCATAATCTATTGGTCCACGCTGTATTTCATTAAGATCTATGCCTAATACCCTAGGTATTCTTGCACTTAAGGATAATACTTAACTCATACAGTGATTTAAATCTGCAAAATGCTTACAGTCATTAGTACTCATTATAGTTTAGCGAGGTAAGTACCTAAGTGGCATTAATTCTGATTTCCAGACGATGGCAACAATCCAAAAAAAAAAAAAAGGTATTATGTGCACCCAGGGAGAAGCCATGTGCACAGACAGAGGTTTGGTTTAAACAAAAAAAGGGGGGGAAGAGTGCATAACCAAAGCAACACAGTTATTTTAGAGTTGAACTCCAGCATGCCTCTTTGGGAGAGGGAACTGCTGAAGCAAACACAACAAACCAAGTACTCAGCATACACATTTTCCCAATGTGAGGATATAAATTATTTGGATTATGGACCAGGTCCTTCAGCTGAGAGGAAATTACTTGTAAAATCTCAACCAAATCCTTTTATTGAGGAGGCAGAATTTAAATCCAAGGTTTCTTAGACCCTGGTGATAAATTATGTCTGTGACACAAAGGTTAAATCCACAAATGTATCAAAACGGCACACTGATTCCAAAATAGGACATCAGGGGCTGAATGCAGAAAAACAATTTTTGGGAACAGTAATAGTGTCATTCTATTAAAGCACAGTACACCTTTGTAAAACAACAATATACCTGACACATTTGTAAACCGTCATGTGCAATATATTACACAGCAATAGCAAATTCCAAAATATATACTACAGAGTCGAGAATGCATAACATGCTTTCTCCCCATATACAACTATTACTGGATCACTCAAGGAGCAATTCATAGCCACCTGGAGATATCCCTTGCACCAGTACAGAGGTGTCACAAAAGTGCCATAAGACACTTTTGCATCACCTCAGCAGTTAGGAGGCCACCTCCGGAGCCGCTGCCCTGGAGGAATGATGAGTTTGCACCAGCCATGTTGGACCAGCATGGGGGTCTGGGAAGGATGGGGGGAGGGTGGAAAAGGGGCATTCCGGGGCAAGGGAGGGTGGGCAGCGGATGGGCCTGTGAGTGGCCCGGGGCTGAGTGCAGGTTGGGCCAGGATTTGGCACTTAAGCAGGATCCTTACCCCATTCCCAGGCAACCTCGCGCAGCACCAGGCTGCCCAGATCTGTGCCACCAATGTAGGTGGTGCAGATCCAAGTAGCCCCATTGGGGTTGCTGCTGTGTTACCCTCGGTAAGGGGAATCAATTCCCCTTACTCCAGGCTGAGCTACAGCCAGTCCCAACCCCACACTGGGTACAGGGCAGGCCAGTTGGCCTGCCTGTTCCAGAGTGGGTTAAGAATGGGCTGCCCATCATTTTCAAATTGCACTACAATCATGAGTTAAGAACATGAGAAGAGTGCTGCAGGATCAGGCCAAGGGCCCATCAGTTCAGCTTCCTGTATCTCACAGTGGCCCACCAAATGCCTTTGGGAACACACAAGACAACAAGATACCTGTATTCTGTTGCTACTCCCTTGCATCTTACATCCAGAGAGACAGGTTACTTCTAAAACCCGGAGGTTGAATACACTTACCAAAGCTTGTAATCTGTGACAGACGTTTCCTCCATAAACCTGTCCAATCCCCTTCTAGAAACATCTAGGCCAGGTGCCATCACAACATTTTGTAGCAAGGAGTTCCACAGATTAATTACTCACTGGGTAAATAAATATTTCCTTTTGTCTGTTCTAACTATCACACTACTCACAGCGGTGAGGTAGGTGGAGGCATGGTGGAAGACGGAGAGAAGGTGTTCCAGGACAGGGGAGGCAGGGGGGAGGCATTCCAGGGGAGGAAGCGGGGTAAGAACATAAGAACAGCCCCACTGGATCAGGCCATAGGCCCATCTAGTCCAGCTTCCTGAATCTCACAGCGGCCCACCAAATGCCCCAGGGAGCACACCAGATAACAAGAGACCTCATCCTGGTGCCCTCCCTTGCATCTGGCCTTCTGACATAGCCCATTTCTAAAATCAGGAGGTTGCACATACACATCATGGCTTGTAACCCGTAATGGATTTTTCCTCCAGAAACTTGTCCAATCCCCTTTTAAAGGCGTCTAGGCTAGACGCCAGCACCACATCCTGTGGCAAGGAGTTCCACAGACCGACCACACGCTGAGTAAAGAAATATTTTCTTTTGTCTGTCCTAACCCGCCCAACACTCAATTTTAGTGGATGTCCCCTGGTTCTGGTATTATGTGAGAGTGTAAAGAGCATCTCCCTATCCACTCTGTCCATTCCCTGCATAATTTTGTATGTCTCAATCATGTCCCCCCTCAGGCATCTCTTTTCTAGGCTAAAGAGGCCCAAACGCCGTAGCCTTTCCTCATAAGGAAGGTGCCCCAGCCCCGTAATCATCTTAGTCGCTCTCTTTTGCACCTTTTCCATTTCCACTATGTCTTTTTTGAGATGCGGCGACCAGAACTGGACACAATACTCCAGGTGTGGCCTTACCATCGATTTGTACAACGGCATTATAATATTAGCCGTTTTGTTCTCAATACCCTTCCTAATGATCCCAAGCATAGAATTGGCCTTCTTCACTGCCGCCGCACATTGGGTCGACACTTTCATCGACCTGTCCACCACCACCCCAAAATCTCTCTCCTGATCTGTCACAGACAGCTCAGAACCCATCAGCCTATATCTAAAGTTTTGATTTTTTGCCCCAATGTGCATGACTTTACACTTACTGACATTGAAGCGCATCTGCCATTTTGCTGCCCATTCTGCCAGTCTGGAGAGATCCTTCTGGAGCTCCTCACAATCACTTCTGGTGTTCACCCCTCGGAAAAGTTTGGTGTTGTCTGCAAACTTAGCCACTTCACTGCTCAACCCTGTCTCCAGGTCATTTATGAAGAGGTTGAAAAGCACCGGTCCCAGGACAGATCCTTGGGGCACACCGCTTTTCACCTCTCTCCATTGTGAAAATTGCCCATTGACACCCACTCTCTGCTTCCTGGCCTCCAACCAGTTCTCAATCCATGAGAGGACCTGTCCTCGAATTTCCTGACTGTGGAGTTTTTTCAGCAGCCTTTGGTGAGGGACCGTGTCAAACGCCTTCTGAAAGTCCAGATATATAATGGGGTGGGGCTGAGGAACCGGTGGCAGCTGCCTGGAGCGTGCTGGATGCGGCGGCAGCCATTTTCAGCGCCGCTGCAGCCCCGCACACTGGGCAGCTCAGGCTGTCCATGTCTTACAGATATATAGTCATTGATGCTATCCAAAAACCAAGGCTTGGTAGGACACCACCTTTATTGGGCAAACCAAAATGACAAAACATCAGCAAGCCTTGGACATCTCTGTAATGTTTCATGAGCCTGGTTGTTCAGCACATCAAGCAGAGGGAACCGAGTATGACGTAACAACCTCCCAAATCTACAGTTTAGAAAAACTCTATGATGAAATACTGTCAGAATTATGCAGAAGTGTCTTGATTAGCCTTACTAAGAGGCAAATACTGATCTCATGTGATAGTCATGGCTTCTGGGACAAAGAGGAGACCAAAAAGATTCTTACCCCATTTTTAAGAAATTTAAGTTCAATAGTTTTGCTGTTCTATCTCCAGCCTTAATTAAGGCACACAGACTGGATCCGAAGACCAACTCAAGTGTAGAAGTAAACATGTTGTATGGATTACATTACAGATTATAGTGGATTCAGGTCGGCCCTCCTGCCCAGCCGCCCTTTCCTTTGTTCATCAAATTGCAGATTAGCAAGATTGAAGTTTTATTAAAATAGGTTCCAGGCATGCGGCCTACTGGATCAAAGCGACACTCACTCACCAAAAATCCCTTCAGTATTGGCATCGCAACTTAATAATTGTCTTGTTTATAGCTGATAAACCAAGTAGTGTTTGTTTTTGGTTTTTTTTAAGAACAACATTGAATGTTGAAAACAAACAAGAACAACTATCACATAAAGTTTCTTACAATGTCTTTTTTTTCCTCTGAGAAGATAAAATATAAGAAGCTTTCTAGACAAAACAGATGTGACAATGTAAGCAAAAAATTATAAAGATGAATGCATTCAAATTGATGTTTCTAGCAACAGCACCTGATTTTATGCAAAAATATTCCACGGGTCTTTAAACTTATAATTAGAATGCAAGACAGGTGGCTGCTTTTGAGAAAAAAAAAAAAGAATTCATTTTTGCATTTGAAAAAATATGCATATATTCCAAGGCAAACATTTGTAGATTATTAGAGTTAAAATTTTAGCTTTTTTATTTATTGCATTTTTTACCAGAGCAAAATAAGATATTCATTATAGATTCTTAACAAAAACAATTTTTATCCAAAATGCTATAGCACTAAAGAAATACTAAAAAAAAAAAAGAATAAATACCAAGAGTAATTATTTTAGAGTTTTGATAATGCCAGCATATATCAAAGCTCTATCTGAATATGAATGGATAGATTTGCCAGGTAAGCATTTTCAGGATTCTAATTCACTGAACTATGAAACGATATGGTTTTATCAAAGTTAATGCTAATGATCATCTAGAAATAAGCAATTAGGGCTCTGTCATGCTTTTTCCTGATCTCAGTGGAATAAAATCCTCTGCTAAAAGCTCAAACAAATCAGTGAAAAGTACACTGGGTTTCCTATGAGACGCAAAATCCCACTGCAGCCATGGGCTCAGCCGAGCTTCTTTATTATTTTAGCTCTCAGCTTCATTTCTACATCTGAAAAGAGGGAAAGTGAATGACCTCCAGCACACAACTCTTATGAAGACAAAGAAAAATCGCTACCACAAAGTGCTTTATACTAAATACACTGCTAAATAAATTATGAATAATGGGGGAGGGGGGGAATGAAGAGCCAGTTCAGCTCTTTTAATTTTTCATACTTAACAAACTATTAATATGTTTTCTCCATCAAAAGAGAAGAAGGAAATTAGTGTTGGAGGTTTGCGATTATCTGTTTAATATAAATCATTCATTAAAACAGAAGAATCAACATGCAATGTAAGAAAGATATAAAGCCAGCAGTTGCACTGGTTAAGTCACTATGTGAAATTCACATGCACAGACCTATACAAACTCACCTTTTGTCTTGCTGGTCCCTCTGTACCAGTGGTTGTCAAACTTGTGACTGCTGCAAATGGAAAAAGTAGTCTCCATTTGTACCAGTGCTTAAAATTTTGGCGCGACGCTCAAAAGAAGCCCACCCAACTGCTGCAAAGTGACGCTCTAGGCAGTCACGTCTGTAGCCTACTGCCCCTGCAGGCTCTGCACCTGCATATCTGGGCAGACGTGACTGACTAGGCTCAAGCAGCGCATTGCAGCGATCGGCTGGTCTAATTGTGAGCATTGGGCCAAAACGGTAAATGCTGCTCACAGTGGGGAAGGCTTCAGCACTGCACCGGATGCAGCCTGTGGGGCGTAGTTTGGAGAACGCTGCTCTATACAACCTACCTGCTCCTAAGCTGGATTCTTCCCCATGCCCTCTTTCTTCACTCTCTCCTTCTTCCACCCATCTTTTGAAGCTTTGCTTTCTCATTCATCTCCCCTCCGGTTTTTAAGCCCAGTGTTATTCTTCATTAATTATTATTAACAGTATTTATATACCGCTTCTCAACTGAAAGTTCACAAAGCAGTTTACAGAGAAAATCAGACAAACAACTAATGGCTCCCTGGCCCAAAAGGGCTCACCATCTAAAAAGATGCAAAAGAACATCAGCAGATAGCCACTAGAAAAGACACTGCTGAGGTGAGGAGGGCCAGTTACTCTCCCCCTGCTGAATAAAAGAGGAGCACCCACTTGAAAAAGTGCCTCTTACCCAGTTAGCAGGGGTATTCCTTTCTTATTATCCTGTTTTGCCCTGTCACTCTGAAGCCCATATGCATGTGGTCTCCCAAGTATTTTTTGCCTCTGTCCTTATTTCTTGAAAACAACACAGCCCTTATGTCCCTAAGTCCAAAGCAAATTAAAGGACAATTTGCACAAGAGGAAGAGAACCAAGTCACATCTCATCATACAAAGAACCTGGGAAAGACACATAAGGTGTCATTTTTTTTGCCCCAAATGGGGACACTGAGACTTGTACACTAATGGCCCAATCTTATGGTGCATTGCTAGAATTTGCAATCCGGTGGCATAGGGAACTTTATAGCCATCGCAAAATGTGATGTGTTATAGAACAAGTTAGGCTGCCACTGCAAAGGAGATAGCAGCCTCTGCAGTACCCTGACACCGGTAATTTGGCACAGGGAATGGGCAGTGAGCAGAAAGGGGCAGGGGTGTGCAGAACAGAGTGGGTGTGTCAAGGGTGAGGTTAACAGCAGCAGAAAATCCACTGATATCCTATCCCACCTTCCTAACTCAATCTACCTGCCCAGGTCCATTACTACATATGCCAACAAAATTACTGCTAGTAGACCCATCAGGGCAGAAAAGGTATATCCCAAGGCAAGGGAACTAACGTCCCCTTACTTTGAGGAGACACCCATGACTGCCCCCCTCCAAAGGTTCAGCGCACACTCTGGTGGCATGGCTGCATCAGTGAGGGGGGACGGTTAGAAAGAATTGGGCTGTAATTCCCCTACTTATGTAACGAAGTCAAAACATCCAGCTCCTGCCAGCCCAGCATTTTCATGCCTGCACAAAAGCACCACCAAAGAATGTATAGCACCTGGGCAAAAGGCTACAGCATCCAACCATAACTCAAGACGTCTGTAACGTGGGAAGCCCAGGTAATTCCAAAGACTTTCCAAACATATGACTTGGGTATCCAGCGGCCCACTATTCTTATTGGTTCTTATCTCTATTATTTTCTAAGCCAGACAATGTCTGCGGATTGCTGATAGAAGTGATACTTGGTAGCCAGACGTGAGCCAGGCTGATAAAAGTGATGCAGGCCTGTGTGCTATGGAAATAGAAGTGCACACCTGTTTGCCTCTTTTCCAAAAGAATATCATGGGGAAAGGCACAAAAAACTCTGTACCTTTTACAGAGATGCAAAGATTGGCTACCAGAATGACCAGGGGCTTTTTCGCTTGGGGAGGAGGGGGCAGGGAAAAGGTGAATGTTTATGAAATTAGATATGGGAAGCAGAAACAGAGAACCTCAAGAAGTCACAATATAGTAATTTCTTTATTAGTATTACCAAGAAACACACAACAGTTTAATAAGGTCCTACTCATAGCTTCAATACTTGGAGTGCCCAGATAGGCCTGGAATTTCTGATAACTGACCCTGATTTAGAGTCTAATGGCCCAATCCTATTCCCTTCAGTGCTACCAGAGCTAGCTGTTGCAGAAGTGCCATAAAGCACTTTGCAGCGGCACTCCAGTTTGCACAGCCAGCGGGAAGGCAACAGCCTTCTTGCCGGCACCAGCATAAGAGGAGGAGTATGAGAGGAAGAGCAGTGACGGAGCAGAGGTGGGCAGATTGGGTCCATGAGAGGGACTGGATTGGTAGTGCCAGTGCGCGCCATATCCTATACCCTTTCCCAGGCCCAACTCAGCAACATGGATCAACACAGCAATTTCACTGGCATGGGACCAGGTTGACCTATAGTGCCAGCTGGGTCTTGCCCCAGAACAAGGAACAAATGTCCCTTTACCTTGAGAAGACTCTTCGCCTGCTAAACTTCCCCATGGGATGCAGCATAGACCATGCAAGTGCCACTACATCAGCATGGGGAAGTTTAATAGGAATGGGCTGCCCAGCATTTTCTGTTTGTCTCACAATCACTTGCAAAATCTCAGAGATTTGTATATGTTGAACTATGTGCAACTCCCCAAACCATTTTAGATTAAATTTGGAGGTGTTCATGCAATTCTAAGAGCCTTCTCACAAGACATGTAAATTCCTAAGCTAAGTGTCTCTGAATGCTTAAATAATTTCCCCCATCACACTTGACCACAGAGCCAGAATGCATACCCCCCAAATTTACATAATAAGAGTGTATAGTGTAGGACAGGGGTGCTCACACTTTTTTGGCTGGAGAGCTCCATTGAAACCCAGCAAGGCCCATAGATCTACCAGAGTTTTTTTACAATGTTTGTGCCATCATAACATATAACATTTATGTGTACAATGAATGTTGGTGTACCTTGCATAACCGCATGAGCCAATATTGCACAACACAACATAATTAACTATAAACAATTTTTGTAATTACTTGAGTTTACTTTGATGACTTGCACTGAAGTGAATCAGCCAAGGATGCATAGTCCGGACAGTAGCTGCTGACAGCCAGCCTCAAGCACACTTCCAAATGTTCATCAGTCATGGTGGAACAGTACTTGGACTTAATGATCTTCATGTAGGAAAAGGTTGACTCACATAAATAAGTGGAGCCCTTCCTGCCTCAGGTGCTCTTATACCCCTGAGGGCCCTATTGCCTTCAAGTGTCTGCAGCTGTGCAGCACACTCTGCTGGATGCCCAGGCCTTACCCTTAAAGGGGCCACTGCTGACACCACATCTACCTCCTCACCAGATCTTCCTTGATTCCAATACAAGTGGGGAGGGGGAGCAGATCTCTATACAGACCAGTGCAAAAACAAGGGAAAGGTGTGGGGGAGGGAAGATCTCTATATAGACATCACAGCAAGATCAGTGCAAAACCCCTTGCACACAGAACCAACAGATGGAAGTTGGGGGGGGGGCAAATCTCCATACATACCAGTGCAAAAACAGGGGAAAGTCATCCCCAGGAGAGTCAACGGGGCTCACTCCCAGGGATGCGTGGACAGGAGAGAAGCCTGCCAGCGGCTCCTCTCCAGGTCTACTCACGAGTCAGCCCCAGTAGAGTCAACGGGGCTCACTCACAGGGATGCGTCACTCCCAGGGCGGGGCTCACTCCCAGGGAGCTCACTCATTTTGAACTCATCCACTCATTTTGCCTCGAGATCGACTGTTAGATCGCAATTGACTTATTGAGCACCCCTGGTGTAGGACATGCTAAAATGTACATGCTTAGTTAGAGCATTATCGGGCAAGTGAACAAATGAACTTGGATATGCAAGAGCAATCCACCTAAATTCCAAGAACTATTGGCATGGAAGCTGCTAAGAGGGTTGGACTAAAAATCAGTATTTGGGGAGAGTGCTGTATAACAAGAAAAGATTAATTTTCAGTAAATAAGGACATTTTTTTTAAAAAGTTTTCATAGAGAAAATCAGTGCAATAGATTAAGCCTGTGGTTGTGATCCACCACCCAGGGAAACACTTGTCCCTGCCTCTTTAAGGGGTGGGAAGGGGGAAGGCACCAACGTGATTCCCAGGATCTCACTGCTGTTGGAGGGAGGGGGGGCTTTTATATTTACCTGAGGGAGTGTCAGTCTCCAAGGGGTTTGTGGAGGCCTGCAGATGCCTCTGCAGGATTCCCCAAACCTCTGTAATAGTAAAAATCATGATCAAAAGCCGCTTTCAGTTTTCGTTCAAAAACAGGAAGTGGTTTTCAATCTTTCTTTTTTTTAAAATTGCTACAGAGGCTTGGGGAGCCCTGCAGTGATGTCTGCAGGGCTTCCCACATTGCCCAGAAGCTGCCATTCCTTTACGCAAGAATTTAAAAACGCTTCCCCCAGCAGCAGCATAATCCTGGGGATTGCATTGCTGCCATACCCCCCTCCCAACCCCTTAAAGGGGCAGCGACAAGTGCTTCCCTGGCTGGTGGATGGCTCTGCCATTCAACTTATGGCCCAATCCTATCATGATCTTACACAGTGACACCTGTGAGACCCAATACTCTGACCTGAGCCCAACATATCCCCTTGGATCTACCAGATTTATTTTTTTTATTTATTCGATTTATATTCCGCCTTTCTCCCCGAAGGGCACCCAACTCATTTATACCAGAAAATGAGCTGGCTTGGATCCAAGTAGGCCTACTGGGGCCCAGGGAGTGGCAGTGTAAATTCTTACTTCTCTGCCTCTGCCTGGGCCCCAGTCAGCCCACAGGGTGCAGTGGAGGCTGCTGCTGCTGCATTGCGCACACTGTCGCTGGAAAGAGGCATACAGATGCATACAGACCTTTGGGTTTAGTTGTGGGTGGCATAATTCAAAAAGAAGCAGAGAAGTGAATGAAATTAGCAACCAAACCTGTGTTCTTCAGTGACCCAGAGAAACAAAGAGAGAACAGGATCAAGAGTTCTGACTATGCCCAAACCAAACCCATCTGCTCAAGGCTGGACTACAGCTGAATATATAGTTTGGAAAAATAGGTTATCTAGTACCACTGCTTACGTGGGAAGTGTGAGCTGTGAAAGACATGCCTCATTACCTACCAAAATGCTCAGTCTAAGGAAGGACACTGTAAGATTAAAACCCAATCCTAACTTGCGCTGGAGCAGACAGGCCAGCAGGCCTGCGCTGCATCAAGTTTGGGGCCGACTGTGGCACAGCCCAAGGCAAGGCGAAACTTTTCCCCTTACCCCAGGGAGAGCTAAAGGAGCCCCAATGAATCTACTTGGCTCTGCGCCACCTGAGGAGCTGCTCCACGCTGCCCAGGGAATGGGACCAGGATCCTGCATAATAGCCAAGTACTGGCTCTGCCTCCCACTCCCTGCCCGCTCCCAGGAACGACCGCCGCCCGCCCTACTCCACCCAAACGCCCCCTCCTGCCTCCTCCCTGCCCTTCCCATGCTGCCCCAGACCACTACGTCGGCCAAGCTTGGGTGACACAATCTTACCATGCCAGGCCTGGATCTGGCTTGGAGAGGCCAAATCAACTCCTTGCGCTGGTCTCCCCAATTCCTAAGAATATGCAAGTGTGCCTTATGGTACGCTTGCAACACCTCCATGTCAGCACAATTGACTTCGCCAGCCTAACCTAGGGGTTAGGATTGCACGCCTAAATCCTTCCATCACTTTCTGCAGGGACATTGCCATTAGCAGACTTTCAAATAATTGATCATTTATCGCAGTAGCGTAGCTAGAGTAGCGTGTTTTGTTAGCGCAAAACACCAGCAGTCCAACTCTAATATGCCCTGGAGCAAGCAGGCCACTGGGCCTGCACTTCATTCAGAGCTGGGCTGGGTTGAGTGTAACTCAGAGTAAGGGGAATGCATTCCCCTGACCCCATGTCGTGCGGCAGCTGCTTCATGGTGCTTCATGGTGCTACATGGTGCTACATGGGGCATAAGTCATGGGTGTGTCCTCGGTGCAAGGAGCTCCAGGCTCTCAGGGAACGCGTCCGCTCCCTTGAAGCCTTGGTGGCCGACCTGGAGAAGTGCAGGCAGCCAGAGGAGGACCGTGGGGAGACTTCCGGGGATGATCAGGCTTCGTCCCAACCTCAGGCGTGCAGCTCCTCGGCTGCCCGGGTGGGAAGTCTCGGGACTGGAGGACGTCATCCTGGAGAGGAGGGAAACAATCCCCTAGGGGGGATCCCTTCTCCAGGGGATGGGCCCGTATCCGAGCGCACTCGGGATACTCCTCGGCGGGAGGGGGGTCGGGGGCTTCTTGTAGTGGGGGATTCGATTATTAGAAACATAGAGAGGGGGGTTTGCGACGGATGTGAGGACCGCATGGTGACTTGCCTGCCTGGTGCGAAGGTTGCGGACATCACTTCTTGTCTAGACAGGCTAGTAGACAGTGCTGGGGGAGAGGTAGCGGCTGTGGTGCATGTCGGCACCAACGACGTGGGCAAGTGTAGCTGGGAGGTCCTGGAGGCCAAATTTAGGCTTTTAGGCAGGAAGCTGAAAGCCAGGACCTCAAAGGTAGCGTTCTCTGAAGTGCTACCTGTTCCACGCGCAGGGCCAGCTAGGCAGGCGGAGATCAGGGGTCTCAATGCGTGGATGAGACGGTGGTGTAGGGAGGAGGGGTTTAGATTCGTTAGGCACTGGGGAACGTTGTGGGACAAGCGGGGCCTGTACAAGAGGGACGGGCTCCATTTGAACCAGAATGGAACCAGACTGCTGGCGCATAACATTAAAAAGGTGGCAGAGCAGCTTTTAAACTGATCCCTGGGGGAAGGCCGACAGGAGCCGAGGGGCATCCGGTTCGGGACTCCTCATCCCTATGGGATGAGGATGGGGAGGTTAGAGAACAACAAGACAAAGGCAGGGTAGGAGAAGAAATTGGGAAAGGTAGGGTGATGGGATGTGATAGACGGTTTGGCACAATGAGAGGATGCGGGGACAAAGGAGCGAATAAGCAGCCCATCCTGGGGCATTCCGTGTATAAATGCTTTTATGCGAATGCCCGAAGTCTACGAGCAAAGGTGGGAGAACTGGAATGTCTGGTGACAAGGGAAAATATTGACATAGTGGGCATAACGGAAACCTGGTGGAATGCGGAGAATCAGTGGGATACCGCAATCCCGGGCTATAAACTCTACAGGAGGGACAGGCAGGGGCGTGTTGGAGGTGGGGTGGCCCTTTATGTTAAGGAAGGGATAGAATCCAGCAAAGTAGAGATTGAAGGTGGGTCCGACTCCACCGTAGAATCTCTGTGGGTTAAATTACCAGGCTTGTGCAGCAATGTAATACTGGGGGCGTGCTATCGTCCTCCAGACCAGAAATCTGATGGGGACCTTGAAATGAGGAAACAGATCAGGGAGGTGACAAGGAAGGACAGGGTTGTAATCATGGGGGACTTCAATTATCCTCATATTGACTGGGTCAATTTGTGTTCTGGCCACGATAAGGAAACCGGATTTCTTGACGTGCTGAATGACTGTGGCTTAGATCAGCTAGTCAAGGAGCCCACCAGAGGACAGGTGACTCTGGATTTAATTTTGTGCGGTACGCAGGACCTGGTTAGAGATGTAAACGTTACTGAGCCATTGGGGAACAGTGATCATGCTGCGATCCGTTTTGATGTGCACGTTGGGGGAAGAATACCAAGCAAATCTCTAACAAAAACCCTTGACTTCCGACGGGCGGACTTCCCTCAAATGAGGAGGCTGGTTAGAAGGAGGTTGAAAGGGAGGGTAAAAAGAGTCCAGTCTCTCCAGAGTGCATGGAGGCTGCTTAAAACAACAGTAATAGAGGCCCAGCAGAGGTGTATACCGCAAAGAAAGAAGGGTTCCACTAAATCCAGGAGAGTGCCCGCATGGCTAACCAGCCAAGTTAGAGAGGCTGTGAAGGGCAAGGAAGCTTCCTTCCGTAAATGGAAGTCTTGCCCTAATGAAGAGAATAAAAAGGAACATAAACTGTGGCAAAAGAAATGTAAGAAGGTGATAGGGGAGGCCAAGCGAGACTATGAGGAACGCATGGCCAGCAACATTAAGGGGAATAATAAAAGCTTCTTCAAATATGTTAGAAGCAGGAAACCCGCCAGAGAAGCGGTTGGCCCTCTGGATGGTGAGGGAGGGAAAGGGGAGATAAAAGGAGACTTAGAGATGGCAGAGAAATTAAATGAGTTCTTTGCATCTGTCTTCACGGCAGAAGACCTCGGGCAGATACCGCTGCCCGAACGGCCCCTCCTAACCGAGGAGTTAAGTCAGATAGAGGTTAAAAGAGAAGATGTTTCAGACCTCATTGATAAATTAAAGATCAATAAGTCACCGGGCCCTGATGGCATACACCCAAGGGTTATTAAGGAATTGAAGAATGAAGTTGCAGATCTCTTGACTAAGGTATGCAACTTGTCCCTCAAAACAGCCACGGTACCAGAAGATTGGAGGATAGCAAATGTCACGCCTATTTTTAAAAAGGGAAAGAGGGGGGACCCGGGAAACTATAGGCCGGTCAGCCTAATATCCATACCGGGTAAGATGGTGGAATGCCTCATCAAAGATAGGATCTCAAAACACATAGACGAACAGGCCTTGCTGAGGGAGAGTCAGCATGGCTTCTGTAAGGGTAAGTCTTGCCTCACGAACCTTATAGAATTCTTTGAAAAGGTCAACAGGCATGTGGATGCGGGAGAACCCGTGGACATTATATATCTGGACTTTCAGAAGGCATTTGACACGGTCCCTCACCAAAGGCTACTGAAAAAACTCCACAGTCAGGGAATTAGAGGACAGGTACTCTCGTGGATTGAGAACTGGTTGGAGGCCAGGAAGCAGAGAGTGGGTGTCAATGGGCAATTTTCACAATGGAGAGAGGTGAAAAGCGGTGTGCCCCAAGGATCTGTCCTGGGACCGGTGCTTTTCAACCTCTTCATAAATGACCTGGAGACAGGGTTGAGCAGTGAAGTGGCTAAGTTTGCAGACGACACCAAACTTTTCCGAGTGGTAAAGACCAGAAGTGATTGTGAGGAGCTCCAGAAGGATCTCTCCAGACTGGCAGAATGGGCAGCAAAATGGCAGATGCGCTTCAATGTCAGTAAGTGTAAAGTCATGCACATTGGGGCAAAAAATCAAAACTTTAGATATAGGCTGATGGGTTCTGAGCTGTCTGTGACAGATCAGGAGAGAGATCTTGGGGTGGTGGTGGACAGGTCGATGAAAGTGTCGACCCAATGTGCGGCGGCAGTGAAGAAGGCCAATTCTATGCTTGGGATCATTAGGAAGGGTATTGAGAACAAAACGGCTAATATTATAATGCCGTTGTACAAATCGATGGTAAGGCCACACCTGGAGTATTGTGTCCAGTTCTGGTCGCCGCATCTCAAAAAAGACATAGTGGAAATGGAAAAGGTGCAAAAGAGAGCGACTAAGCTGATTACGGGGCTGGGGCACCTTCCTTATGAGGAAAGGCTACGGCGTTTGGGCCTCTTCAGCCTAGAAAAGAGACGCTTGAGGGGGGACATGATTGAGACATACAAAATTATGCAGGGGATGGACAGAGTGGATAGGGAGATGCTCTTTACACTCTCACATAATACCAGAACCAGGGGACATCCACTAAAATTGAGTGTTGGGCGGGTTAGGACAGACAAAAGAAAATATTTCTTTACTCAGCGCGTGGTCAGTCTGTGGAACTCCTTGCCACAGGATGTGGTGCTGGCGTCTAGCCTAGACGCCTTTAAAAGGGGATTGGACAAGTTTCTGGAGGAAAAATCCATTATGGGGTACAAGCCATGATGTGTATGCGCAACCTCCTGATTTTAGGAATGGGTTAAGTCAGAATGCCAGATGTAGGGGAGAGCACCAGGACGAGGTCTCTTGTTATCTGGCGTGCTCCCTGGGGCATTTGGTGGGCCGCTGTGAGATACAGGAAGCTGGACTAGATGGGCCTATGGCCTGATCCAGTGGGGCTGTTCTTATGTTCTTATGTTCTTACTCAGATCTGCACTACCTAAAGCGGTGGCGCAGATTTGACTGACCTGGTGTAAGACCAGGCCTCTCATGAGGGGGGTTAGGATCCAGCCTAAGTGCCAGAACCTGGTACTGCCCCCCTCTCGGCCCCGGTTCTCCTACCCGCTGCCCACCCTCCCCCACACTGGAACTTCTTGGTTCTCCCCATCCCCAACCTACCCGACATCCCGTGCCAGCTTCCCTCAGCTGGCGCAACTCACCAGCTGAAGTACTGGAAGTGGCATGAGGAGGCTGGCGCGCATCCTTACACTGGCCTCCCCAATTGTCAAGAAAGTGCAAACGTGCCTTATGGCACTTTTGTGAAACTCCCAGGCCAGCACAAGGGACAAGGGTGACCCAGGATTGTACTCTAAGTTTTGCAGGGCACCTTACCTCAATGTGTAACCGGCACCTCCCCTTCGAAGCCCTTCTGGCTACTAGAGCAAAATGGAGACGTCTCCTCCATTTTGCTCTAGCAGTCTGGAATGGCTCTGAAGGGAAGGGGAAGGAACGCTTGCACACTGAGGTAAAGCGCCCTTGCAAAACCTAGTGTTTTGCACCCTCTCTAGTTAGGCAAATGCCTGTCAACTTCAAATAAGGATGTTGTCAGTTTAGTGGCTGGCTTCCCATCACCTGCAGCCAAAGGCCACCCAATTTTTGGGATGCTCTAGCAACTGACTGTAGATAGTAAATGTGCTTGCTAATGGCCAACACGTAAAGAAACTATTTATATAGCTATCAAGTACCGCTGAGCAGTCTGACTGAGGGCTCTGAAGCTGACAATAAACTCCATGTTGCAAGACAGAATATTATATGGCTTTGGCTTTTCTTTCTGATTTTACTCAGAAATTTATTTAATCCCGACTTTCATTCACCATTGATCAGTTTGTTAATTTCTTTCTTGTTAAGGTCTGATTTACTCTGGCTGTCTAATTGGTGTACTTCTAATGTGATCTTTCTCCAAGACCTATGTAGACTCATGAGTCACCCAGAGACCACAACAGGAGATTGAACAACACAAGTTATATTACAGCTCTCCGTTTTTTGGGGGGGAAAAATTAGACTCTCTTTAATGACATCTCTCTTGGGTCAATGTACTATAAACAAAAAATTGATACTTTGTGAACTGAAAAGTAAAGGTTTCTTCGTAAAAGTGAATGCTGATTTATACTTACAGCAATAGATCCATGCGGAGAGTGAAAAGGGCTTTTTGGTTTCATTCAGAGTCATCTCATTAGCTCCATTTTTTTTAATCAATTTCCTTTGATCAAGCAAAGGCAGGTTTGTAGCCAGAGGGGTTTCCCTTCTGACTCATAGTATAAAAGATGTTTATATAATATTATCCAAACTCTGTCTCTATGCATCCCCAGTTCATTCCCCACTGCCTTTTGTCAGGTGTTGGCTAAAAGACTGTAGCACAGAGTTATGACAGCAAAGGAGAAAGAGTATATACAATAACAATCAAAGACTTTGGAAAGGACACACCAGAAATCTTACAGGGAAAGGAATGCGCTAGAGCAGAGCGTACACTCACAGGCCTAGAAGCACTTTATAGCTGTGAAAGATGGGAGAAAAAGATGACTATTTGAACTGCAGGCTTGATGAGGATTCTGATGGATGTTAGACATTGGGGATCTTGGGAAGAAAATACATTAAAAGAAAAAAGGAGAAAAAAAATTACATTGAATACTTGCTATATGGGTTCTGCCAATTATTGGTCTTTGGATTGCATACTGATTTTTGTTCAAAGGCATGATACACATTCCCAGGAAATGGAAATCACACTGTTTGCAAATATGGAACATAACAGTATTGGACTCCATCATCAATTTGAACAGCTGTATTACAATATGAGAAGCTGGAGTGACAAGGGTCTTCTACTTTCCTTCACAATCATTTGTTTGACTTCCTTAATCCTTTAAAGCTCTAAGCAGAGTCTACTGAGGGTTTATTTAATGAGATGAACACAAAGGATAAAAGATTTTCTTGGGGAGATCTACACCAGCAGGCACCCGAACACCTGGGCTGAGGTTTGGACTGCTGCGGTTTCATCTCCCCGGTCCAGTTCTTGCTTCTTCGTAGAGCTACTGCAGTGAAGAGGCAGTAGCCAAGGACCACTCTGAAATGTGCAGCACAAAAGAGAAGGCACCACACACCCTGCAACTGTCATTTGCTGCCACATTCTTTTTGAAGGCCATTTCATAGAGATAATTGAAACAGGGCCTGCCAGTTTCAAGAACCACCAGCAGACACAGCCACAAACTGGGGTGATTTATTATTATTATTATTTTTAATTGTATGTGAACTGCTTTCAGAGGTGTCAACTTGAAAACAGTATACAAGTAAGGCTGCAATCCTATGAACCCTTCCCTGGGAGTAAGTCCCATTGAACATAATGGAACTTATTTCTGAATAGACATACATAGGATTAGATCAAATAATAAGAATAATCTGCTCTGCTGGATCAGAATAAGGATTCCTCTAGCCCAGCATTCTCAAGTTATGCTATGTTTTTAACTTAGGACAAGTTAAAAGAAAAATAGATTTAGGTCGCAATCCTAAGCAACTTTCCAGCACTGACATAAGGACAATGCAACTCCGAGCTAAGGGAATGAACATTGCCTTACTTTGAGGAGGCCTCCATGACTGACCCCCAACTGCAGGATGCAGCACATGCCCCACAGGCACAGCTATGCCAGTGCTGGAAAGTTGATTAGGAATGCGCCCTTATCCAAATAACTTGATCTGACATATGAAACTTCCTATCTTTACTACTTACTATGGATCCTTGCAGTGATTTAGAGCATGATCATATTGGGCTTTAGCGCCGGCGTTGAGCGAGGTGTGAGGTGTCATAAACATGCCGTAAAGCACATTTACGGCACAACAGGAGGGAACGCCGGTGCAGAGCTCAGTGCCAGAAGGCACTGGCATGCAATGAGTGGCACCGCCAGCCGGAGGTGCAGCTGTTTGGGGCGGGAGGAGGCATTCTGGGGTGGAGGGAGGATGGAACAGGGAGAAGTGCAGGGGCAGGAGAGGAGTGCGACCAGCAGAAGAGGACACTGCAGTAGCCGTTTTGGCACTGCTGTTCCTCTAGGCACTGGGAAGCATAGGATTAGGCAGCTAGATACGTCAATGTTAAATTTTAAGGGTTGTGAATAACAGCAATGGCATCCAAAGAACAGAAAGCAGCAGGTTTAGGTACTTGGTGTTATTTTATTTTGTCAAGCTTTGTTTGATTGCTTACACACACTGCATAGAATGTGAGCTATTGAAATGCCAAAGTCATAGCTTCGGAAGACTCCAATTCTTATCGGTATTCAATCCAAAGCAAATAAATTAAAAAGCATTAGGGTTGCATGGTTAAACAGTCAAGCAAAATATGGAAATTCCCACATTATGGTTGCACGCACATCTTTAACTCTGTTCCCCTGTGCACATGCATTTTCATACAGACTTTAATTACAGTATTTCTCAAACAATGTAATAGTACATGAGATTTCTTCAACTACACCTGCACAGAATCTTAGAGTGCTATGTGCTATTTTTTGTATGCCAAACAATTTCCACTAAGGTACAAAAAAAAAAAATCACAAGCAATCCATTTTTGCTCAGCACACTCCACAGTAATAACCAACATTGGTTGTCAATCTCCTTCCAAGTCACCTATTTCTTCCTAACTGTTGCCAATGTACTACATATGTGATCAGCCAATGAGCAAAGCCATTAATGGCCCAATTCTTACAAGGGCCTGTATTGGCAGAACACATGTTCTGCAAGTGCATAAAGCACTTTGTGACAGCGCAAGGCATATTTATGTGTTGGCAAAATACACCTTTCCCCGGAGCTTAAAGAGCTTTGTGACAGCACAAGGCTCAGACACACCAGTAGGAAGGCCAGAGCCTTCCCACTTGCACTGGCAGTCTTTGGAAGGTCTGCCAGAGCAGCTAAGTCCAATGGAAGGGTGAGGAGAGGGTGGTGAACGGGCTGAATAGGGCATTGTGAAGCCGGAATGGGATGGCAAAGGTGGGTGAATCAGGCCTGGGAGGGGGCAGGATCGGTGGTGCTGACCTCCGCCATAGCTAAACCCCTTTTCCTGGTCTGATCCACCTCCATGGATCTACTCAGACTGGTGCCAGCAATAGCACTGGCATAGGTCCATGTTGACCTGTTGCAGCTGCTGGGGTTTACTTCAGGCCCTGGAGCAAGGGGATAAATGTCCTCTTACCCTGAGGAGAAATCCAGCAGATAGAAATCCCTGTAGAACGCACTACAGTCCATACCAATGCTGCTGAATTGCTGCATGGGGATTTACGTTGAGTTGAGCAGTTAATGCTCCACTCCCTATTTGCACTAAAAGTTCATTCCCATAGTAACGTTCCAGCTCCTATCCCCATTTCTTAGCCACTATGGTTTGTAGAAAATCCCAAAGCCACCAAGAAGCTGTGGCTGTTTTCATGCATGGCTCAGTTCACATGCTGTGGTTCTCAATACAAATGCGCCACATGGAATTGCAAGGCAAAATCACATGTATCATGTGAACCCTTGTAATGAGTGACCTATGGATGAAAAAAAAAAATTTTAACCTTGAAATTCATTCCCAGGAACAAAAATCACATATTCACATCAGCAGATGACAGTCCTGAATACAGCAACAGGTTTCACAACAATATCACAGATCCACAAAAAGAAAAAGAAAAAACCATGTCGCTGTGCAAGAACTGCAAGAACATAAAATGTGACCAGTGATTCAACATAATGGACAGTGATGTGAGGGTGGAACTCTCTCTATAGTCTCTCTATAATATTTTCTCCAGGTATAAAGTTTTGTATGAAGTTCTGTTGTCCAAATTTCTGTACAAGAAATATCAGACTATCACACAGAAGAACAACACAGCCCATGCAAGGTCTTTAAAAAATGCAAACACAACACTACAAATTGTATGTTAGTTGTAACAAAATACTTTTCAACGATTTCACAAATGGGTTCTGCTCTCAAAAGGAGGCTACAGAAGCCTTCAGATGCTGACTGTGAAGATTATAGACGGTTGGTACCAGAGGGTTTCCACTTTGCAGTCAGTTTGAAATGGACATGTGGACACAACTGACTTTGGGCCCAATCCTATGGAGTGCGCACTGGCTCACAGCTGGCATGCACTGTCACAAACATGCTGTAAGGCACATTCGCGGGCCCTAGCACTGTTGCACCGCTGGCACTAGCACCACTAGGCTAGCACCAGTGGACCACTGGAGCTCTGCTGCTTGGCGGTCATGTGGACTATCAAGCAGCAAAGAGGTAGGTGGGTTGGGTTGTCGCAGAATTCAGTAGTCCCATTGCAGGGCTACTTGCTTTACCTGGGAAAAGGGGACAAAAGTCCCCTTCTCCTGAGGAGGATACAGCGGTTGCCTGGAGCATGCTGGATGCAGTGGCAGCCATTTTCAGCACCGCTGTAGCCCTGGTTGGCAACTTTCAGTCTCGAAAGACTATGGTATAAGCCTACAGCACCCAGTATTCCCAGGCGGTCTCCCATCCAAATACTAACCAGGCCTGACCCTGCTTAGCTTCCAAGATCAGATGAGATTGGGCATGTGCAGGGTAACAGTTGCTGCAGGAATGGGCTGTTCACCTCTTACGGCAAAGTAATGGCCATGACTATGGTTTGTCAAAGGCTAGTGAATTCAGACATTATGACACATCACAATCAGCATCAACTATGGTTTGCAGGTTAGCTTTAAATCATTTGTCAATGTCCTGATCTTGCAACCCCTTTCAAACATGATTTCTACATTGGTGTCGGATCAAACATAACAAGCAATAGCTTAGCTTTAGAAATTGTGTCGTTTCAAGCAATCAGCCATCAACCGTTTGGCAGGATGTTGGAATGTAGCCTTTTATACAATCCTACACCTGAAGGTGCAATTCAGAGTGACACCATATAATTTCTTACCTTTCCTACATAGAGAGGGTCAGTTCCCATGTATTCCTCAAGGACAAAGAACTGATTCCAAACCCAGCTGCGCTTGGTCCGTGATCGCCCAGACTGGAAGTAGGGCTTTGACCTGGATCTTGGGAGTTCTGTTTGACTCATCCCAGAAAGACAGAGGAAAAGCGCTACTATCTGCAAAAAATGGCAGAACTCCACTTTGCCCAACCTCATTATTTTATTTTTGTTGTTGCTTTTGTTCTTCTCCCTGTGTAAGGAAATAAATAAATAAAAAACCTTGACAAGACAGTGGCACAGTTCCAGTCGGCTTCGTAGCTGTAGCCTCCAGTAGGGTGTCAGCTGGGAGTCCAGAGATAATAATTTGTGGAGTGTTCGATTAAAAAAGGTCTCCACTGCTGAATAGGTTTCACAAGAGAAATGGTATAATAGGTGCCTATAAGGGGGGAAAAAAGACAAGAACTGTTGTCAGAATTATTTCCTGTTAAATTGCATTTCTTTCAAGTTTCATTTCATCCATCACAAGTAAGATACAAGCAATACTTTGACACTCTGAATGCTTTCCTCTTGATTACATCATTATTTTTGACTGGTGTGGGGGGGGGAGGAGTAGGAAAGAAGACCTGCCAGTATGGCATTGTAAATTTTGCGATACTCATTGAGATTTACTTCTAAATAAACCATCCTAGGCAGGTCTACTTAGAAGTAAGCTCTATTGTATTCAGTGGGACTTACTCTCAAGAAAGTGTACTTAGTAGTGCAGCCACAGTTAGGATCAGGTTTTAGTGGAAGACATGTAGCAGGGGATCTGAATTGAAATTGCCACTCATTCACAAGTTTCAGGGTGACCTTGAACAAGTTACTTTTTCGTCTAGTGCAGAGGTGTCCAAAGTTTTTGGCAGGAGGGCCACATCATCTCTCTGACACTGTGTCGGGGGCCGGGGGGAAAATAATTTACATTTAAAATTTGAATAAATTTACATGATTTTATATAAATGAATATATTAAAGATGAACTTATATGAATGAATGAAGGTCTTGCAATAGCTCAAGGCCTATAAAAGGCCTTGCACAAAGTAAGGCTGGCCTTTCCCTTGCTGCCACTACTGCATCACAGACATGAAACAACAAGCAGTGGAGGGAGCCCTCATCCCACAGCTCAAGCGAGACGTCAAACAGTCACCCTCACGCTGACAGCAGTTGCATTGGGCCAGTGCAGGCTCCAACGAATCTCCGGAGGGCCAGAGGCTCATTGGAGACTGGGGGCTCCCTAAGGTCCGCATTGAGAGGCCTCGAGGGCTGCAAGTGGCCCCAGGGCCGGGGTTTGGGCACCCCTGGTCTAGTGTCCAACATGATTTTTAGGAAAATAAAATGGGGTGGGGGGTAGGAAAGAACCCAAAGACAACACTGTCAGTTCATGGGGGAAAAGTGGAATGCAAGCGTAAAGCAATTAAGAAACCCATTGCTATGTCTTGGAAGAGTGCCACGGACTTTAGTCTCAATATGATAACCCTAACACACACCTCCTGCTTCTTGGTATTTTTGATTTGTGTAATATGCAAATAGTTTGTAACGGAGATATAGTGAAGATGGAGTATCACAATCTGTATAGCTATTTATCTTTTAAAATGCTCTCTCCACATCTGTTTTTTTTTTTACCATGACTCAAAGCAAGCATCGTATTTCTTTCATTTATCTCTTTATTTCTTTCCTTCTGACAGTGGTGACTCTGGGTAATGTCATGCCCAAGGCCACTACCATAAAGTGCATCCCTCAAGGCTGGCACCCCTCCCTCCCCAAGGCTGGCAGACCTTTACCCTGCTTACCTGGGTACTCTGGAGCCTCTGAGAGCACTTGGGAAGCCTTCTGAGACTCCAAAGGGCCCTTAGACAGTACTGTTTAAAGGGCCCTTCGGAGGTTTCCAAGCACCCTGGGACACTGCACAATGCCATATCACCCCCTGGATCAAACCTCAGGGATGCCACTGCCTGCTGCTAACAATCAACTTGACCTGTCAGAATTAGGAACCTAAGCAGCTAAAAACAGCTGCTTTGTACAAGAACAAAGGACAGGGGTTAGCCCAAACCTCCTGTGCCTAAGAGGGAAGCAAAATGAATCAGTGGGTGGATCAGTTCTGTACTTAAAATGGAATGTTATGGATCTTGTGCAGCATATTAAACTCCTGCCCATGTATCACTGCAAAAGGTCAAACAATAATTTGATTTTAGATGTTCAGTGCAATGTTGACATGAACCTGAGCGATGCTCTAGGAATAGTAATTGTAATAACAATAATAGCATCTTTGGTTACATAATTTCAGATAGAGTATTCTAATATATCAGGTGCTGGTAGAATGAACAATCACATCCAAAGTGATACTCCTATGTATCCTATGTGTCCTACCAACCTCTAATATCAATTTGGTTGGGAGCCAGTAGAAAATTTTTTATGCAGACAAATCCAGACTCTAAAACCTCCTCCCTAAAAAAGTATACCTTGTCCCATCCTTGCCAGTTATACACTGGGTAGTAAAAACTTTTTTAGTCCAGAGAGTTCTTAATCTGCAGTGTTGTTGTGAGGTTTTAGTTTTCCTGAACTTCTACCTATTCCTTTAAAAAAAGAAAAACTATTGTTTTATTGCCTTATTGCTGCTTTATTTGACTGCTATAAGCTGCCTGGGCATCATTTTTAAGGTGGAAAGGTGGAATAAATAAATATTAAACTGAGAAAAATGTTACAATGGTCAGGCACTGGAATAGACAGGTGGTTTGTGACACACTTCCTTAGATGTGAATTAAACATTTAAAGCATTTCTTCTCCCCAAATGACACAATTATATTGTATGTTGGGTTGTTTTGCTGTTCATCTCCTTAAAAGAGATAACTCTGGGTGGTAGGCCACACCCCCAAAAATAAAGCTTCCTAAAAAATAAAGCCTTTGGGTATCAAAAGCATGGCTGACACTCCAGGCATACAATATGATTGCTTTTAACTCTATGTAAGTGTCCTTCCCTCCTGCAGGAAGGCTTCCGCCTCCTTGTCAGGGCAAGGATGTCAAGCAGTCAAGACAATTTAGAAAAGTGTCAAATGCTAACAAGGAAATGAGAGGGAAATTAAAGCAGACACCAGGTCACATACGCAAGGGAAAAGAGATTGCATTTTAGGAAGCTTCAAACGAAAGAAGAATTCGTCTTGCCAACTTCCATATCGCCAGATCGCTAAGCCATGAAACATCCTACTAAATAAATGAATTTACCTCATGTATTTAATACCTGTCATCTGCTTTAAAAGCACACTTATGCTAACAACCGTTGGCTCCATGCGCAGTCCTTTCAGCGGTGCAGTTTGTGTGTTATATTCTCCAAAAGGTACCCAGAGGGCAAAACCGTAATGCAAATAAAAGCATTTCTGATTACAGAATCCATTTAACACCCTTTTATAGTAATCCCTTCTGAGGTACTTCCTTGCACCAGAAGGGCTCTGCTAAAAGAGGTTGGAGGAATAAACCACTAACTCATTGAGTATTTTAACTCAGCAACAGCAGTGTAAATGTCCCCACCTAAAACACTAGTATCTTCTTTCCTAAGGAACAGCAAGGAAACACCATCAGCCAAACACCTGCGTGACTTCTGAGTACAACAAGAGTCAGGAGGACAGGCTAGGATTAGGTTTTGCTTGTTATAATACAACAAAATATCAAAGCGCTTGTTTCAGTTCACCTCCACACATTTGTATATATGCATGGTTGTTCCTGTTTGTTTAAAATAATAACTCCCCATGTAACCCACACACATTTTGTTGTCTTAAAAGTTAGACCTAATCTTGCGTATGTTTGGGGTGCTGAATCCAAAAGTGGCATAGGTTTTGCCGACCAGCTTTAGTTTTGGGGGTACGGCATAGCCACTTTATGGCATAGCCACCAAGGCATTGCAAAGCCATGGCACTGGCTTCCTCACGAGGAAGCTGCTTGAACCAGCAGATATGGCGGCTATACTGTACCCCCAAAATGAGAGCAAACTGAGCAAAACTGATGCCTTTTTTTGATTCAGCACCCCCAAAATACCTCAAATTCGTTCAAACAATCTTGGCAACTTAAAAAAAGGATTTTTTGGTCAGCCTGTGTTATTGTTGTGGTATATTATTGTGGTAACTGCAGCTAGCATAACTTGACCCTGAAAAATGGCTAACGCTACAGGAATGAGTCAGAATTGATCCCAGTCTCCTACTGCCTCAGTGGGAGACATTTCTCAGCAACAAGAGGCAAGCTGGGAGTTGCTAAACTCACGGTGGATTACCAGTACTGTAAGCCAAGGATGTCAAACGTAAGCCCTACAGGCCAGATATGGCTTGCAGAAGCTCTTTATCTGACGCACATGATAACTAGGCTCCCCCAGCGTTGCCCTTTCAGCAGCTCTGCTTCTTCTGAGGATCTGAGCAAGAGAGATAGAAGGAGGTCTCAGAAGGCAAGGAACACTGAAAGAGGCAGACCAAGAGGAGTGTGAGAGAGAGAGAGACGCTGCCAAAGTGCTGGGAGAGCAAATTATCATGTGAGCCATCCTTTCAGCAGTGCCACTTTTGCACTCATCAAGGATGATTCTGTTTCCGGTTGAGAGGGGTAGGAGCAGTGACCGACAGGAGCCTGTTAGCCAGCCCTTCTAAAAGTTTCAGACCATTCTCCATCCTGGTTGGCTGTTACAGGTGTGATTACCATAAGGGGATAAAAAGGGACCCTCAGAGGGTTTGGTGTGCTTCTCTTGAGCTGTGAGTCTTGGGTATTGCCCTGCCTGCTGCTAGTCTCTTTGGTTTTGCTTGCCACCTTGGGTGCCTGGTCAGACAGGTAGCCTGGGAGCCATTTGTTCTCCAGTGGTCAGAGGACCCAGGTGAGAGAGATAAATGTAGACAAGCATAGTCAGAAAACTAGTTTTGTTATTTTAGAACTGATGCATTTCTGGAAGTCTGCAACTCTTGCAATTGCTGCCTTGTAATGACTGTGTAACCTTAACTTTATTTAAGAAACCAAAACGTATTTTACAGGCCTGATTTTGGTCTTGAGTACTGGGGAAAGGAGTCTGCTGTCCAGCCTAACTGTTTGGTTAAGCTACCAAAAGTCTAAGTTATAGTCCAGAGCCTTGAAGTCTGGGTCCCTGAGTTGGGGGGAGCCCAGGGTCAGCAAGGGCTGGTGTAAGCCCGTAGGGCCTCAGAGTCCCTGAAATGAGGCACTGGCATATTCAAGGTAGTGGCAGTATACCAAGATTCGATAGTAATTCGGTTTGATTGGCTAAGAACTGTGTCTTGCAGTCTCAAGGTACGTTGTGCCCCCTTGAGACTGCAAGGAACAGAAGAACCACAACTAAGAACTGCGGGCCTGATGCTTAAGCTGGGACTCAGACCCCTTAATTGCCTGGCCTACCTAAGAACTTAAATTGGGCATGGGGACCCCTGGACTTCTGAAAGGTTAGACAGCAAGGCCAGGGGCTGGAAAAACAGGGTAAGGGTGTGGGTGCCTGGGATGTGGGTCTGATCCTTACTTCGACACAACTGTAATAGAAACTGAAAGAAGACAGACAATGCTGCCAATTTATTCCTTTCCTTTGTTGTCTAATCTCTCTCAGGCCAGCTGGAGCAAGGCCCGGTATGTAGATCGCTGATAGAAGTAATGCTTCTAAGGAAGTCAGTAGCTTAGGGCCAGAGTGTGGTGACGGGCAGCCCAATCCTGAGCTGCCTGGCATGCAGGGCTGCCTCAGTGCCAAAAATGGCTGCCAGGGTACCCTGTGTGTACAGGGCAGCCAGCAGTGGTTCCTTGGGAGAAGGGGGCATTCATCCCTTTCCTCCATGTAAGGTAAGTAGCCCCACAATGGGACTACTCAGCTCTGTGGCAGCTTTTAAGGCCAACACGAGGGCCAACACGGGGCTCTGGATCCAGCAGAGCTGAGCTCTGCCAGTTCCGCCCCTACTCCCGCCACACTCCCTCACCCGCCACGCCTTTCCCTCACTCTCCACCTACTCCGGAACACTTCCTTCCTGCCTCCCACCACGCCCCAACTTACCTCTCCACCATCAGGTGCTTCGCACAGAGTGCCTGGCGGCGGATCGCCAGCCTCCAACTGGTGCTGTTCCAGCATGGGCTCACGCTGGGCCAGCTCTGGGCCGGCAGTAGTGCCCGCAAATGTGCCATGAGGTATATTTGCGACAGTGCATGCTACTGGTGAGTCTGCGTGCACTGCTCTGGATTGGGCCCTGAGACAGGTGACATTAAAGAGTGCGTGCTGGTTGAGGGAGGATCGGAGAATGGGTGGGTGGCATGGTTATTATATAGTTAAGTCAGAATGGCCATTGCCCATTTTAACATGGCAGTGGTTAAGTACTGCTCAGGTCATTACTGTTCCACATAGCAGGGGAAAAAATGAGAGGGAACACTGCTCAACAGATGCAGTGCGCCAAAAGGGTGTCCCATGTGATAATTGGGCTCCTCCATTTTGAAAATACAATCAAGATTTGCATAATTTCTCTTCTGTCATTTGCAACTAATGAGTTTCTAGGTGAGAACAAAAGTGCTTATTTCTGGTCATCACCTGCTTAATGATATCACTTCTGGCCCTCAGCAGGTGCCATGAATGCTATTTAGCTTGCTGTGAGCCTGGAGTCAACCTGATGTTTTTAATTAAACTACAGTTTTAAATACAGCAGAACTATTCAACAAAAGAGAGGTCTCTTTTCACTGGAACATACAAAACCTCCTGATACTGTGTCAGATAATTGAGTTCACCTAGTTCAGCATTATTCTATCTACTCTGACAGTGACTTTCTAGGGTTTCAGCTGAGGATCCTTCCTAGCCCTAGTAATCAGACATAGGATTTTGTACCTGGAAAACATGTAGTCTACCACTGACCTACAACTTTCTTCTCCGTTCCTCACTGAAAACTGTGACTTAAAAAAAAAAAAAAAGGGGATGCATGCACATAGAAAGAAAGGTTTCATCAGTTGCACAAATACCACTGTTTGAGCAGCCAGGTAGATGAGTAAACCATGGCTTACAGCCACAAGGGTATGCAGGTCTACTCTGAAATAAGTCCCACTGGGTTCAATGGGACTCACTCCCAGGAAACTGCAGGCTTAGAGCTGTTTCTCTGCTTTGACTTATACTCAGTAAGCAATGACTTAGACCTTCTTTGCTTACCATCTGTTCAACACTCCTGTTTCTATGGTGCAGCTGGCTCTGGAAGTGGAGCTCCAGCCACAAATATGGTTTTTCAACTCAAACATCACATCAAAACATAGTTAATATAGCATGGTTTGTAAACACACTTCAAACCATTGTTTATTATTCTTGTTTGCAGGCTGATCACAAACCATGGCTTGTCCATACAGATGTCACACAAAACCATGGCTACATTTCCTTCACTATAATTTGGCCCGATGTCTGGTGTCAGCCCATTTCAGCTGCCATTATAGCCACACAGCTCCAACTCCATTGTAGTAGCCATCTGATATTGATAAACTGTCAGCTTATTTCAGAGAGGCAACAGATTGTTATTTAACAGGGATAAAAATACCAACTCAATTTTCATAAGAAATGTCAGTAAAACATTTGCAATATGTTAGAGCCTCCTTGTGAAGCTCTTTAAAAATGTCTTGCTTCAAAGAAACATTTACACTCCAGCACTGCCATAACCTTTATTGTCACACAATGTCATTGATACCCTTTCTTCTACAACTGAAGAGGAGCATAAGAATTGTGGCATGGCAAGCAGCTATAATGCACAGCCCCAGACAAGGTCAAAGGCATATGCAAAACCTGCACAACCTGCTTCAGACTCAATATATATGTTGTAGACAAGCTCTGTCATACTGAAATTCCTCCAGTAGCCCCCAGAGTACATGTTCATAATTGGCACTTTATTATTTTTATTAACAGTATGTATATACTGCTTTTCAACAAAAATAAGTTTACAAAAGAAAATCAAAAACTAAATGGCCCTCGGTCTCAAAAGAGCACACGATCTAAAAAATGCAGAAGAACACCAGCAAATAACCATGAGAAAAGACCTTGTGCTGGGGTGAAAAGGGATAGTAATTCTCCACCTGCTAAATACAAGAGAAGCACCACCTGAAAAAGTGACTCTTGCCCAGTTAGCAGGGGATAATTAGGGCAGTGGTTCCCAAACTTTTTCAACTGGCAGCTCCCTTGACCTACCAGGCCATTGACCAAGGTTTCCCGTTAGGACTACTATCCTATACATTGTATAAGGTGATGGGGTTTCTACAAGGATTCTGGGGTTCCCTCGGCTAGTTTCTGTTGCTCCCCAGGGAGCCACGGTTCACAATTTAGGAACCACTGACTTAGGGGAAAACTACACAGGATCAGCTACGTATAGTTTCTGGGAAAAATGGAAGCCCTATGTAAAACGTCACCAGCCTCGTAGATCATATGACACATAGCTCAATGTACACTATGTTCTGACATCATTACACTGATGTATGCATAAGCCCAGCCCTGCTCCACATCATGGACATTAGATGAACTGAGCATTAGTAGAGAGACGGAAGCTCCTGTGTTTTTCAAAACATGCACTTCCAACCCTACCGGGTGAGAACTATCAAAGACTCTTTTCTAATGACAGAGGTAGATCGTAGCTTTTTTTAGAGCAGTGGTTCCCAACATTTTTTCACTTACGTACCCCTTGGCAGCCCACTTCTATAAATTGTACCCCTCATACTAGCCCTGCAAGGCATGCTAATGCCAGCCCCACAGGGCATTCTAATACAGGCCTACCTTTTTCTGCCATTATTCAATTCTTTTTCAAGTATCCCTGGGGGTACATGTATCCCAGGTTGGGAATGACTGCTTTAGAGCAATGCAAAATACATGAAACAATCACTAAACAAAGAGGGGTTATGGACCAGCTGGAGCCCAGAGTAGAGAGAGGATCTGTACAGACCCACAAAGCTTTTTATTTTCTTTATGAGATACCTAAAAATAGCAAATGAACAACTAACACAAAATACTTGTGGAGGACTCTCTCATTATTTACCCATTTTCAAATGGTTGAAGCAGGGTGTTTCATTGTTTTAATTATTTCTGTTCAGTTAAGTGGCAACACATTTTTCCAACCGGATAGTTTACTTGCTTTAGACTTAGCGGCTGTTATTTTATCTGCACAAATTCTTTCCTTTTATTTCTTTGCCTTTCCAGTCGGTTTAACATTGCAGTGTGGTAAGTTCTAAAATATATATATATATATATATATATATATATATATATATATATATATATATGAGAGCAATATCTCAGTTGTGATATCCTGGCATTCTT
This sequence comes from Tiliqua scincoides, assembly GCF_035046505.1. NCBI lineage: Eukaryota > Metazoa > Chordata > Lepidosauria > Squamata > Scincidae > Tiliqua > Tiliqua scincoides. The sequence continues at coordinate 63,187,043 of NC_089824.1, read as the reverse complement.
GTAGAACAGTCAATTATTTATTAAATGTACTTTATCTCCTGCTTCATATGGATGTATGTATTATAGTTATAAGCACACAAGTACACATTAGTGTCTGTCTGCATGTGTCATTATAACCATCATTTCAGGATCATTTACTGTACAAAGTCATTAAATATCACAAGTTTGCTATTACTGAAGGGCCTTTTTACCTGCCAAGGTGCACATTCAGTCTGCTGTTTGTCAGCTCGAGCAACTGATATTACTACCACTGAAAGCAATAAAGAGATGGCACCTTTCTCCTACGATTTAGGTGTCATTTGTGACATCTCTGCTTCAAGGAGTAAAGCACTAAGTGAAGGAGAAAGTGACTCAAAGATTTTGTTTAAAAATGCACTTTGCTCAACCTTGAATGTCTTTGGAATGCACAACTGATGAACAGGCAAAAAAGAGCTAATGGAAAAATTATTTGCAGTTGCCATTAGCGTGTATGTGATACATCTAATTATAACTGGAGATCAAAGAGTTCAAAAGGGTTAAAAATCCTCAAAACCTCTATTTTTTTAACACTTCTTTGGAATACTTCATTTTAAATCACTGTAATCCAGGAACACTGAGAGAAAACCCAATACTGTATTCTAGTTTGGTACAGAAACTAGTTTGGTGCTACAGATCTTCAGTTTTGTTTAGTGGTGGTATAAGATGCAGGGATCCTCAAGTATAGTTTATCAAAAAAAGCCATAGCATTTTTTTTTCAATCAAAAATGCAATGACTACATGCGACCTAACATAACTATCTGTTTTACCTATGGCCTTAGATACCTAGTCTTTAAAATAAGTCTTTTTATCAAAAATTCCTATTAATGGAAAAACATCATGTATGACTGACAGTTCTTATATCTGAGCCCAAGGCCACCGATTTGTGAAATTTACATACAATTAAACTGTGCTTAGGACTACAACTTTCATCCCTAGGATGAGATGCAAATGTCATGCCTCTCAGTACAGGTACATGACAGAAAGTTCATCTGAAATACAAGGGACTTATTTTCACGTGGCCGGGTTTAGCCGTGAGGACTGATTCATAGAAGTATAACTAACTGGGTTACTATATCAGCAATCATAATGAAGAATAACTCGAATGTGCTTCCATGGATTTAGACAAGGTGCATAACAACCGAGATCTTCCATGACTTAAAAAATGCTAATTATTATCCTTGACAGTATTTATTTTCCATATCATGAATGGAACAATCATAATGTTAATGAGGTTAGCTTACAGGTCATGAATCATTGAACTGAACTAGGCTTTTAACAGAAATAGTAGTTAACACAACAATAAAACTTTCTGGCTGCTTGTTTCAAAAGATATACACTTTCTGCTTCCTTTCCCTGACCTCTATTGTCAGGTACAACTTTATTTCATCCCTATTTTCTTCTTAAGCCCACCCTCAGGTGCAATCTATCCGGATTCTCTGTCTTCCATTTTATTGGAAGATTGATCTTCTATGTTTATAGGCTTCTGTCCAATCAGTATTTTCCTCCTACTCTGACCTCCAAGCAACTCTCTCCCCAATGCATTTACTGCTATAAAATAAGTTATCCTAGCCTGGAAAGGCAGTTGATCTAAATGGTTTTCAAGGCCAGATTCCTCCAGGTGGCATCAGCAGTGCCCCATTGCAAAGTCACATTGCCTTTTTCAGCCCTCTCGATGTTTCGTTCATATCTACTTTTTTCCCTGTTCTTAATAATGGCTTTAAAATCTCAGTACTAGGAGACGGCCCGGTTGTTAATTTTGATTCTTCTTAATGCTGGAAATGTCCCTGATTCTGGAGCTCCACACAACGGTGGCTTAAAAATTATACCCACTGAGTCCCAGCGTGCAAGAGCGATCCCTTAATTTTCACACTACTCCTCTTCGGACTTTCAAATAAGTAACATCCTGTGCACCCGCAATTTTTCTACAGATGGCTGTTATCCCTGAAGTCCAAACCCAGACTCCATGATAACTGATTGGCATGAGTTGCAGTATTTCCATTCTGTTTCACAGGCTCACTTGGAAAACCACATTGCTTTGGGTGCTACACAGAAGTCCCACTTTCAAGCAGAACTACGTTCTTCTCCAATTACATATTTTTTTTTTTGTTTAATTTCACAAGAACATTCAATGCTACATTTGTTTCATGAACCCCATGCAACTGAGGGGAAAATCTGCATTATGACAGCATATTACTATTATAATTAAATTGCGGTATAGATTACAGCTGCCGGCCCAGATGCCTGCAAAAGACAAGAGATTCTCTTATTGGAATGAACAAAGTAAGGACCCCACAATGCGGTGAGTCCCTGCAGCTCAAGCTGGAATGATTAGGCCCATTGAACACCCTGACATGACTAGCTACAGACCAGACTTAACTTGGCTAAGTATTCGCACAGGAGCAACCCCATACAGAGTGTGTTTCCTGCAATCTGATTCTGGTTACTTCTCAACAAGCATGTGCTAACTCTCAATGAATGACACTGTAGCACTCAGCCAGCTCCCAGTTCCTCAGGCAAAAGGACATGACAAGGTTACAGGGAGGCAATGGTTTGCCATGAGAAACACCAACAGGAAAAACAAGAAGGGTTCTTTGCAGGTGGTTCAGGGAATGTACCAGCAGTTTTCATAACTTTCTTTTGAAGACGTGCAATTTAATTTGGGCAATAAGAACTGGGCAACCCAAGCCATCTCGAGTTACCCAATTTGAATGGTATTTCTAGCATTCTTGAATGCTACTAAAAGGAATACTTCCATGCAGACGGACCCCTCTAATTATGAAAATAGGTGTCAGAGATTTGGTGGGAAACACGAGCTTGTAGGAGGGCAAAGCCATTTTCCTGCCTTGAACACACCACCCATTGAAAGCCTATCAAATGATTGCTTCCCCAGCTTTCCCACACACATTTTTAAGCATGCTCTAGTATGCATCTTTTTGTATCCCTCAATATACGCCTGTGTTGGAATTCCATTGTCCTAAAGAGAGTCCATGTAATTCCCCAAAATGCCAATATATGGGAGGAAAAGACATCAGCCTGATCATTCTATGCCTGTAACACATAGGCCAAAGAATAGAATTCCAGCATAGCCTTTGTTTTGTTTCCTCCTTCAAAAGAAAGGTATCTCCATGATACCCAGGAGAAAGAATTACACTGTGGCATCTCCCTGCAGAGCCATGAGGTTCCCAGAGGAGGCACTCACGTATTGCTGCTTATAGCTGTATGTATAGCTGTCTCAGGCAGAGACTGAGGTAAGCATCATCTGTCTTGATGCACCCTCTCTCAGAAAAGCTGATCTGAGCCCTGATTGCCATGAGAAAGCAGTTCACAGCACTGGCACAAAAGAACATAGGAACAAATGGAGTTTGCTCAGCTACTCAAGCAAACTAGGCCTTTTTTTCTTTTAAAAAAAGTGTAACTGCAATATTTGGTTGTGAAATAGCCAATGGAATGCAAGTTTAGGTAATGCTAAGAAATCAGCTGTTCAGTCCGCTTAAAAGTGGGAAACAATTAACTTTCACCAGTCACCTGTACATGGAGTACTTTGGGGACTTAAAAGAAAAAGCACCAACCTTTTCCTTGTTTAAAGGACATTGACTCAGGATGAATCAAATCCGGGTTCCTATACAAATGGCAAGTATGCCAAGTGGCTGACTTTTCAAAAGGTTAAAATATGCAGGCACCAAAGACCTAGGGTGCTGTTTGGAGGCATGATACATGAATGATAAATAGGTGCCAACACTGGGACCGTATTTCTTGGACAAAATGGTCATCTCTAAGATGAATTTCAGCTCCATGGATGCTTTGCAATTACCATCTTAAAAGCCAGAGAAGCAGGCACACTATGATTAAATCAGCACAAGGAGACTTAAGACTTGTATGAGCCTACAGTCCCTCTGACCAACAGTAGTACTTAATTAGTTGTAATCTCCCACTTGGTAGAGGTACTTTGTCCTCTGATTAACCCTGAAGACCTTAATGTCTTCCTGCAGAAAGATCATCATTAAAAACTGGACAGTTTTTTTTTTTTTCTTTTGTAATAATCAACTGATACCTTTCTTAAAACCTGTGAACTTTTTAAAATGGCATATGTTTAGCCTTGCCGGCTGGGACCATAGCACACATATATAGCTATGTTCTGCTTCCCTATCTAATCCCCAAGTAGTTATTCTTTGATAACAGAGGATCTAAAATAGCTGGAAAATTACATTCATGCAAAAACCACCAGACACAATACCTCAGTCCTATTTCTGTTCATGCCATGCTATTTCTGATTCTTTGCCATTATTCTTTGTAAAAAAAAAAAAAACCATGCATATTACAACCCCTAGTACTCCCAGATTGGAATGGCTTGGAAGTTAAGGGTGGGATTTTGAACCAGAAGTCAAATCTTATCCATAGCCACTAATTTCCAAGGTGCACAGAGGAAACATGTGCTTTTAATGAGCCCTACAGTCATGTTATTGCCAAACAGTCAACTCTATAGCTGTCATCATTGAAACGCTTTATAACATTATTGCCAGCATGCCAATTCTGATCCTTCCTTGCTAATTTATACATGCTGTTCCCTCACGACTCAGAAAGCATACAACAACCACAGCAAGCTCCCCTAACTACAGTTTTCTGGAGAAAAGACCTGTCAGGATCTCAGAGGACTCACACATCACCCTCATCAACCCAGCATCCAGGTGTCAAAAGAAAAGCGAGTTTTGCAAAAAAGAATCACCAGCCAAAAACTCACAAAAGAATATATGGAAAGGGTGTCCAAAAAACGTACTGGCAAAAGTAGTCACAATAAAGTGGGGGAGGTGAGGAATCAAGTAGCTTGTATGTACATCATTACCGAGCTCAGCAATTTCCAAAGGGTGGCTGGTTTAGTTTTGGGCTCTTTGCTGTCGGCTGGCCGATTTTGTCTCCTTGACAGTCAATGTTTATATCTAAGGGAGGTTTATGACCACCCATTTTAATTTGGGCACGAGAAAAGACAGAGCAGTATGTCTTGTCCGGGGAAACGATAAAGTCAAAGAATGCCATTTCAAGTCTGCTTTGACTCCAGACGCTATCTATCAAGCCGAGCTATTATTCCCCACAATGAAAAACGGATTAAAGTATCAGAGATTCAATTTGCAGAATCAGACAGCTTCACTGACCACAATCTCCCCCTTCCATAAATCCATCTCTTGTTTTGCCAGCAGAAGTGATCTTCAAAGCAGCCTGGACTCACCTGAATCACAGAGGCGAGACCTGCGCGTTAGACAAAATGTCCATTTGACTTTTATTGATCAAGTTGCAATCTGAGCAGCCAGGCTGGTGGGGCAAAGAGCCAAATCTAAACACACCCACACACACACAAGCAGGTCATGATCAAAACTGCAAATCCCCTGAGTGAACCTGACTAGGGGTGAAATCCTGTACACGTTTACCTGGAAGTAAACCTCACTGAGATCAATCGGGCTTACTCCCGAGTAGACCTGGGCAGGCTCATGAAAGCTATGCCCATACCCCGAGTCCACATTCCCAAAAAGGCGAGGAAGCTCCTGGGCTCTAAAGGGGGGGGGGGGCAGAGAGAGGCACGCGAGGAGATCTCCCTGCAATGCATTACTAACCTTTCAGCCTACGACAGCATCAGTACCGGATATTAGGTCAAGCACAAGGTGGTGGCACTCCGGCTCGCCAGCAAATTGAATGAGAACAGACAAGCAATATCTTCCCCCCCTCTACCCTCCCCTGGCTCCGTCCCAGCTGCCTACGTGATCTCTCCCATCAGAAATGTTCTGGCGGCTTTCTTGGGAGGGGGGTCGTTATTATCAGTCCCAATGCCCCCCCAGCAATGACTTGGGCGTGCAAGGAGGAGGAGGAGGAGGAGGAGAAAGAAATCTCTTTGAAGGCTTTTGCAAGCTATGCTAAATCTCTCTCTCTCTCTCTCTCTCGGATGGCTATTTGCATAGGCAGCCAGCATCTCTGCCCCCATCGCGCGCTTGCAGAAGAATGCAATAGGACGGGAAACTTCGGGTGCCAGGCACACGCCTAGGAGCCCAATCCTAGGCATGTCTACTCAGAAGTAAGCCCCATTAGAGTCCGTGGGGCTTACTCCTAGGAAAGTGTGGCTAAGACTGTAGACTCAGAGCCCAGTCCGGTGCATGTCTACTCAGAAGTCAGTCCCATTGCGTTCAACGGGGCTGACTCCCAGGAAAGTGTGGACAGGATTGCAGCCTAGATCTCTACCTGCAGCTCGTCTTCCGCTTTTGCGCCCGGACTGGGGAGAAGGGACGAGGAGGTGGCGGGCAAAAGCCCAACTCCTTCCCGTCGCAGACGCTCCCCCGCGATGCAGCCTTACCTGGCTTGCAGGGCGCACTTGCGTCTGCTCGACGGCCCTGCTCCGGCTGCACAGCTGCCGCCAGGAGCCCTTAATCCCAACGGCTGGGGCTGCAGCGGCGGCGAAGTCCTTGCAGCGCGCTCTGGACCATGTGCCCGGGCTCGGCTGGAGAACTTGCTCGCCTAGGCAGGCGAGCGCGGCTGAGCTTCGGGCAGGCGCCCGCACAGGGGGTTCCCTTCTCTCCAATCAGAGCTCGCCGAGCGGCGGAGAGAGCCAGTGAGCGGCGAGGGCGAGGGGGGGGAGCCGCTCCTGCGGCGCGATCCCCACTCCTCCTCACCCAATCGGCGCCTCCCCGGAGCGCAGCGGCTCCCCACTTGTCAATTGCCTTGCCTTGCGCACTGGAGATGCGCTGGTGGTGCCGGGGCGCTGCGCGTGGCAGAGAGACCCCCTCCCGGGCATCAGGAGCCGCACCACCTCCCATCCAAGGGGGCGGACCTTTCCGGACTTTTTTTTCCTTTGGAAGGGAATCGAATGAGATAAGGGGGGGGGGGGGTCCATCACTGCCTCCCAGCCTCTTCGCTTTGCCATCACCATCTTCCCTTCACAAGGGCAAGTCCAGATGGATGCAGCACAAAACCAGTGCCTGGGAGGTGGGTGGCTTTTTTTTGGGGGGGGGGGGTGCCTATTTCTGCAGCTCCTACTCCAGCTCCTGGCTGGGTTGGCGTGTGATTGAGATTCATTGATTGATTGGTTTCTTTGAGCCTGTCATAGAAGGAATGATCCATTGCGCTGCCGAGGCAGAAAAGCAAATTCACACAACTAATCAAAACTTCTTTCCCTGCTCTGTAGATGCCCCCCCCATGGTCTGCCCCTAGTTCCACCGCTTTCATTGACGTGAAGAGCCTCCCCCCACTTTTTTCTAACGTGCTGTCTTCCTGCCCTCCCCCCCACAGGGTGACTAGAGGTCATAACCACAGAAGAGGACAAGGTACCCCAAAATGTAGGACACCCAAAAACATGTAAGACATGACAGAATAAAAGCCAAAAACACTCGTGTGTTGATTTCACAGGGTTAATTTAGACACTATCTTACTTATTGTTAAGTGTAAAACTATATTACATAGAGCTTATTAATTACAAGAAGGATATGTGCTGCCTGCGGGGGTGCTCGGGGTGAAGGAGGACATTTAAGTTCTTTTCCAGGACACAAAACTAAAAAAGAGGACACGTCCTGGAAAAAGAAGGCACCTGGTCACCTTGCCCCCAACCCCACACACACTACCCGTTCCTTGCAGACGATGTCTGTTTTCTGAAGTTATACATGCAGTACTTACCAAATCTCAAAAAGTGACCTGGTCACCCTCTAGGTTTGGATCTCTGGCTGGCCAGAAATTGCACCCAGAACTTGACCCTTTGTCCTACACAAGTTGGCTGATGCCATATCTTGTTCAGCTTTGTTGGCCTCCTCGTACCTCTGGCCCATGAGGTAGGCCAGTGGTTCCCAAACTGTGGGTCCATGGCCCATCAGTGAGTCACAAAACTGACAATTAGACTTAAACTATGACTAGACAAGACAATTCGATTAGACTATGCACGTCAAGGTTAAACAATCTGCTACTTGAGGGGAACACAATGGTCAAATAGTCTTTATAACCACTGAGGCTTGAGGAGTTTGTAAAGCTTTTTTTGTTTTTTTTTTGGTGGGTCCCAATGCTAACAAGTTTGGGAACCACTGAGGTAGGCTGTTTGCTCAGGCATTTAAAACTCTATAGACCCCATTCTGTCATAGAATAGTTATGACATAACTATTTTGAAGGATTTGCAGCTATCACTGCAGTTCTGAGTACTCTCACATAGAGGAAGCACACAAGCCTCTGCATATCTACTCAGAAGTAAATCCCATTGAATTCAATGGAATTTACTCCCAGGTGAGTGTCCATAGGATCACAGTCAAAGTCTCCTTAAAGGATTGCACTTCAAGGCTGCAACCCTATGCACACTTTCCTGTGAGTAAGCCTCGTTGGTCACAATGGGTCTTACTTCTGAGTAGACATGCATAGGATTGCTCGTAAGAGGGTTTAGGACTGCAGCCTTTGAGGTTATTGTCGCCCATGAAATATCAGGGTCCTTCCAGCTACTTGAAGAAAAAGCAAAAAAAAAGAAAAATTCCCAATTTTCTTTTTATTGTCCCCCCAATGCAACCCTTTATTGCTATAACAGTACTAAACATCATTCCTGTGAAAGAGAAGGAGGTAATCATGCAGTCATTCGCTGACCAGAGGTGGGTGATGGAATTGCAACAGCAGTGAGATTTTCAAAATACACAATTTAAAGCTGCAATTCTGAGCATGGTTCCTGCTGAAATCAACATGTTTTACTTCTAAAGCTGCGCAAACAATGTTTAGGGAAGCAGAACCACCTTAGGCTAACCTCTGAGGTGGCATTTGGCACCCCACCCAAACACATGTTTACATGTTTCTGAGCAGTTCAGTAACTTGTGTATCTTATGCCCACTTTCCTGGGAGTAAGTCCTACTGAACACAATGGGACTTTCTTCTGAGTAGCCATGCCTAGGGTTGCATGGCTTTTTACCCCACTTTTCCCCAAGGAGCTCAAGGAGGCTTACAGGGCTTTGACCCCTTTCCTATTTAATCCTCACAAATACTCTCCAGGATAGGTTAGGGTGAGAGACAGTGAATGACCTAAGATCATTTTAAGTAAACTACTTGGCTAAGCAGGAATTTGAACTCTCATACCACTGTGCTATGCCAGAACATATTTTTTTTATTGCCATGGGCTTACTGCTTTCTTAAGTTCAACCTATAAGTATCCCAGACCAAACTGTAATATAAGTATATGTAACCAACTTATAGAGTCTCCAATGGCCCATCAGTGGTAAGGGACATGGACAACCTGTAACAAGAATGTCATTTTTACAACATCTGCATGGTAACTGTAACATGCTTCTGCTCCCAAATGTACTTCCAATTATAATTACATTTACAGGGTCCTGTTATGCCTGGATCAAATATGTTTAAAATGTCACTAGGATCTACTGGGCAGCATTCCTCGATAAAGCATAACTGAATACCCTTTCTTGATTTCAGGCCCAGCTGCTTAATGTCAGACAAGGAGCCATTGTAATAGTACATGATGGAAAAAGAAGTCAGAAGTAGGGCTGAAAGTTTTATACAAGTAGGAAGCACAAAGAGGCAACAGTACTTAAACATTTGAGTTAGTGTCTTAAACATTTAACAGCTAAGGCTTCAATCCTATCCACACTTTCCTGAGAGTAAGCCCCATTCAATACAAAGTGACTTACTTCTGAGTATACATGTATAGAATTGTGCTATTTGGCTGCAATCCTATACACACCTAGTTGAGAGTAAGTCCCACTGAATTTAATGAGACTTACTTATAAGCAGACATGCATAAAATTACATTTGAGCAGCCCAATCCTAACCTGCGTTTGCACAGCCAGGCCGCATGGCCTGCGCTCTATCCAGCACAGGCTAGGACAGGGGGCAACCTTAAACATTCAAAGAGCCATTTGGACCCGTTTTCCAGAGAAAAGAAAACCTCAGGAGCCACAAAACCTTTTGACATCTAAAATGAAGATAACACTGCATATATAGTTTTTTTTTACCTTTATGAGCTGCTGCAAGCTCCCCTTCCTGTGCTAACCAGACAATATACTTATTGTCAAGATAGATATATCTTGATTGAGGGCCCAATCCTATCTAACTTTCCAGCACTGATGCAGCCCAGACGTAAGGAAACAAATGTTTCCATACCATGAGGAGGCCTCTGTGACTGACTCCCCACTACAAGATGTAGCAGCGCAAGATGCTGCTTTGGGGAGCACCCAAGACTTTTGGGGGCCTTGGTGCTTGGTGGGAAACACACAAGACTGTATCTTGTTGCCTGATGGAGAGTTTTAAAGCAGAAGCACTCTGAGGGTTTGAAAGTTAGAACTTGAGGCAGCAAAGAGTTATAACAATGAATAAGACAACAGACATGTATAGAAGCGAGACGCAGAAGGAAGGCCAGATGCAGAAGGAAAAGCTTCTGGGATTCAGCCTTCTCTGACTTTTATTCCCTCTCAAACAATACACAACAGGCTGGGGTTTTCCATTCTCTTATGTTGTTTACAATACTAAGCCATGAGTCAGAAGTCTGCGTAATAGGGACATTTCAAGAGGATGCTGAGATTCACATCTTCAAGGCTAGCTCTTTCTATAACCTTCTACTATTTTCCAGAGCACTGGCTTTTAGACACTCAACATATTAGCAAAGCCTCTGCGCAGTCGCAGGTGTGCCTGCCAGATTGCCAAATATGCAAAGACATCCCAAAGCCTAGCGCCTGTGCATCGCTACATCAAGATGCAGTGCATGCCCCATTAGAATGGCTGCACTGACACTGGAAAACTGGATAGGATTGGGCCCTGAGACAGCACTCTGAGGCACACACAAGGTGACCAGATGTCATAACAATAAAAGAGGACAAGTCACCCCAAAATGTAGGATATTGAAGAAAAATGTAGGACCACAAAATAAAAGCTAAAAACACTCATCTATATTGATTATATACTGATCAATATATAGATTATATATTTATTATATATTGTATTATTGATCTCATGTGCCTAATTTAAAATTACTTATTATTGAATTTAAAACTGTATTACATATAATTTATTAATTACAAGAGGGGATGTGTTGCCTGCTCACAGGGAAAAGCAGGACATTTAAGTTCTTTTCCAGGACATGGGGCTAAAAATAGGACATGTCCTGGAAAAAGAGGACCTCTGGTCACCCTGGGCACACACTGGGACGGTGCATGCTAAGACGGCACCCTTGAATTTAGCACTCTTCATTTTCCCCAGGTCAACCCCCATCTTTCTTGCTCCTGAAAGAGCACCCCTTTCTCAGGCTCCCACAGCCCCATCTCCGCCCTCCTGCTCCCCATGGCACCCCAGAAAAGCAAGGTAAAGATGGAGTTACACAGGCAGCCCTTCCACAGCCTCCCTCTTCCCCACCCACCCACCCTTGCAAAGTCAACACTCCCCCCCTCCCACTGCTCTGCCTCACCTATTGCCCTACAAGACAAAAGTGAGGTCATCCCCATTGCCTCACTGTGCCAAACCCACCCCACGTCTGTGTGCACAGGAGATGCCCACAAGGGGACTGCAGGCGCCTTCTGCCCTCTCCTGGGAGCTGCCCCTGCCTCCCACCACCCAGGCAGCCCTGCCTGGGCTCCCCCTCCTGCCTCTGCGCCCCCACCAACCCCCCCACTGGTGCTCCCACCCCTTGCCAGCCACACTCAGGGTGGCAGGAAGCCAGGAGGGGAGCCTGGCTGCTGTCAGCCACACTCACCATATACACGACGTAGAGGGCACACAGCGCATTACGGGAGCAGGCAAAGCCCCAGCACACCATCTTCCCAGGCAGGAGCGGCCAAGCCCCCCTTTCCCTCCCCTGCAGCACAAAACAATCTCCCCCTCCGCCCAAGGGGAAAGCAGCAGCAGCCGCCCGTCCTGCCCCTTTAAATCCCATCCTGCAGGAGCCAGAGCAGATGGCTGAAAGAGCCTGTGGCTCTAAAAACACAGGTTGCTGATTCCAGGGCTAGGAGAAGACTGGAGGTCTTCTTGAGTTAAAAGGATATATTTTCCCTTACCCTGGGTAGAGCCGCTGTCACCCCCACAGAACTTCTCAGATCCACATCAGTTATTTAGTTGGTGCAAATACAGAGGCCTGGAGGGGGCGTTAGGATACCTGCCCCACCAATCGCATCACCTCCTGGGCCTAATTCACCCCATTCCATCCTCCCCCCACCCAGAAACACTTTCTCGCTGCCTCCTCATCCTCCTCCCCATTACCCTGGGCCTCTAGGCACAGCCTTCTGAAGAAAAGATACAACACTGCTTCATTTCTAATTTTTTAAATTCTTTTCCTAGAGAACCCTGGGAGTATGATTAGCCAAAAAGAAAGCATTGTCATACAACATAGACTAGTGCAGATGGTGCCAAGATCACATTTTTCCTTAAGACTCCTATTAGTATTATACTGTTAATCTCCTATTCTTAGAGACATGGATCTCAATGAAGGAAAACTCACTGAAATAAAACACAGACCAATGCTGTCTTTTGATTTGCCTTTTAGGCAAATTAGCCTTTCCTTCAAAGCTTTTGCACACTTTCAAAGAGCAAAGCTGTTATGTAGATTTCTAATTAAATGTAGTTCTTTAATTCAAAGCACATTGTGAACTGTGGCAACATTGATAACAAAATATCTCAAGAATAAAGCAATTTCCTCCTTTTAAAAGTGAAAACAGAGCCGGGTGGATTGGGGGGGGTGTGTTTCCCCCACTAATCACTCAGAAAATCAAATATCATGTCAGCCTCCAATTGTGTAACTTTTGAAACATAAAATACAAACACTGCTATTTCTCTATGCATTAAATCAAAGAGCAGTTTTAGCATGATCCCAAGGTTGTCTTGTAACCTCTTTTTGAGGTGTGGAGTTTTGATGTGGCTCTCTGAGCAGAGAGAGACAACACAGCCATAGCCCTATGAATGCCTGGAGAAATGTTTTGAAGATCCAAGGAGAAGAAATCTCCCCATCTTGAACCTATGCACCCAAGGCCGTGCATGCATTATAATAGAATGCATTCAGCCACAAAAAGCCTTGTGTGCAACTATGCAAGTGCAAGAAGGAGTGCAATTAACCATGGGAAGAGATTCTGTCCTTCAGATGCATTTTTCATGAAAAAAGGAGAATGTTAGTTAGGTCAGCTATTAAAGGGCCAGGGTTCAGCACCAGAGGAGACTTCTGAACAAATGCTCACATTCCACAGCATATACTCTTTTGAGATGAGATCAGACTTTTGATTTCTCTTTCAAGATGAAAGACTTATTTAGGTTTAGACAGAAAACTGCAACTTGCTTTGGCAGTACATGTGAAGCTTCCAGGGTCACTGATGAGTAGATGTGTTTGAATATTGTGTTAATGGGATTACTTCAGAGTAAACTAAATTATGTTCAGTAACACTTAGGCTGTAATCCTATTTTACCAGAAAGAAACACCTCTACTGATGAGAAAACAAATGCATTCTTTACACGTTGACAGTGAATGACGACAATACAGGTGGGGCCTTGTTATCCGCGGGGAATCCGTTCTTGGACCCCCACTGGATACTGAAAATCATGGATAATCAAATCTGTGTTTTTGTCCCCTTCAGCCCTCTGAAGGATATCAGAGCTGTGCTCCAGTCCCCTCCAGATGGCTTTCTGAAGCCCTCAGAAGCAGCGCTCGTCCACCCGCTGCCTCTGTGGGCTTCAGAATAGCAGTTTCGGCCAAAAAAGCTACTTCAAGTTTCCCAAGTGAAGCCGGAAGTGACACTTCTATGCTATGTAAGGCATTCTGAGACCCAGCCTGAACCTCAGAATGCCTTATATGGTATAAAGATAAAGAGGCCCCACCTGTACAATGTACGATGTGCAACCTGTAAAATGACAATGCAGTGAATAATGACAATACTTAACATTTACATTGTGCATTTCGAATGATCAAAGCATGAGACTTACAGAACCTTGCAGGGTTGGCTAGTGGCATTAACCCTGCACATACAGAGCGATAAGAGATTGTGGTTTACTCAAGGTCACCTAATGAGTTCATAATTAAAGGAAGATTTAAACCAATGATTTCCCAGCATGCACAGTACACTAGCTAGATTTCCCAGCTAGATTTCACAGCATGCACAGTACACTAGCCTCTACAGTACACTAGCTTTTATGGTGCAGTGCAAGTATTTTCTCAGTCTCTACATTTGGTGCTTTAGCTCACAATGGAGCAATGTAAGGAGTGGGCAGGGGCCTTTTCTCCCTCGGACATTCCCAAGCCGATATAATGAAGCTGGCTGTGCTCCCACAATCTTTCACATTTCCTGTGTGACTTGGCAGAGACACGGCATAAGCTGAAGAGAGTAGCACATATAGGTCACCCCGCACTGAATGGACATATTTCATCTCTAAAAATAAGCAATGAGTGGGCTTATTGCTCTGTGGTAGCAACTGCCACAATTCTGATTGATTGGAAGCCCTAAGGAAATCACTTGCTAAACATGGGAGAAACGCAGCCTCTCTCTCCCTTGAAGTAGGTATGGGTAATACGGATGTGAGAACATAAAACAGTGATTTTCAACCTTTTCCATCTCGTGGCACACTGATAAGGCATTAAAATGGTCAAGGCACACCACCAGGTTTTTGACAATTGACAAGGCACACCATGCTGCCAGTGGAAACTCACATCTCCCATTGGCCCTATTAATAAATGACCTTCCCCACAAATTTCTGTGGCACACCCGTGGACCACTCGCGGCACACCAGTGTGCCACAGCACAGTGGTTAAAAATGGCTGACATAAAAGAGTCAGATCAACATCTGGACAATATGACACATGCAATGTACAGAAAGATGGGCACGTGTTAAGAACAACACATCCTGTCTCACTACGTAGGAAGTTGTGATATGTTGAATCAGAACCATTTCAGTATTGTCTGTAGTGAGTGACAGCAGCTCTCCAGGATTTCAAACAGGATTTTTTTCTGCCCTGACAATGACAGGGATTGTACATGGGATCTGGTGTGACCAAGTCAGTGCTATTCCACTGAGATGCAGACCCATCCCCAGATTATAATGTATTACCACCTCAGACCACCTAAAACAGGTTGGATTTATTTGATTACTAATTTATACTTTGACTTTTGATCAAGAATCAGGTCCTAAAACAGTTTACAACTTAAGATACAACTTTAAAGTATAAAAACAATGAAAACACACATCTTATCGCTTGCCAGCCCAGAGCATGCAGTGCTGCTGACAGAACGTATACTGCATGCTAAGGTGGGGGAGTAACCAGTCAGCCTGCGAGAGGTAAGTAGAAATCTTTTACATACCTGTAGGCCTCCAATGGTTCTCCTTGAGCCTATGCCAGCTGTTATGGGCAGGGAAAAGTGAATATGACCTGTGCAACTACCAGAAGGATCCTCCCTTGTCTGTGCCTGCTTCAGCCTTCCCCCCTCCCCGATCATCCCTCAAACCATCTCCACCGCCACCTTACATGCTCTGGTGGGGCAGCTGGGAGGTAGCCAGTGGAATTCTCATAATAACAGAAGGATATTCCAAGGCCAGATAATCCCGGAAGTCACCTGGACCACATCAAGGCAGCTGCATTGTGAACTTGCTGCAGATTCTGGGTAGTTTTCTAAGGCAGCCTTGCAACACCCAGCAAGATCCGGATAGTGTTGAGTTCCTACTGGATATGTCTTGCTTTCAGCATTCTGGGGCAACTGGTCAGCCACTGCTGGAAAGACAATGGTGAATTAGATTCATCTTTGATCTCCTTATGTTCTTTGGGAATCCAGGATCTCCTTATGTTCTTTGGGGATCATACAAGTCAAGGAAAGCCAGATTGGGGAAGGGGAAAAATGCAGATCTTCAGCCTGTAGACGGTGGGTAAGAAATGTATTTGCCACATTCACAAGCTTCAACAGGGGGTCAGGCCCGTAATTGTTGCTATCTAGCAGTGAGAGTTTCAGTGTTAAAGAGCATCCAGGCATTCCTTAGGCATGCATAAATATGTACATTTATAGATCATATATAAAATTCAGAAGTGATACAGTATAGAAATGTGGACTATTTCTGAGACTTACAGTTTCTAAGCTTTATTTCTTTTTCCTGACAAGTGAAATTGCAGGCAAATGCACCATGCCTTGATAAACATTTGGGAGGGTTACCAGAGACCAGTGAGCCACCCCTTATATAAATGATTTATAATGTGCAAATATGCCTAAATATATGCTTTAAAATGTATGACAAGCACTTGAGATTGGGAATCATTAAATATGGTTATCATCGTCAATATCATCATCAAGACAGTTTACTAGAGCTACAAACCTATACGCACTTACCTGGAAGTAGATTCTTTGCATACAGTAAAACTTACTGCTGAGTAACAGCCCAGCCCTACCCTGGCAGCCCCGCTGGGTGCAGTGGCGCCAAAATGGCACTGCCAGGACACTGGAGGTTTCATTGGGGGAAGCCCTAAGCCCCCGCAATGGGGCTTCTCAAGTCTGTGCTGGCTCTTTTGTCATCGCAGACTTGAGAGCCATCCAGGGTGACCAGATGCAATGGCGGACACAGCGCCTATACCTTTAACCATTGTAGAGAAGAGGAGATTTTGGCAGATTTTAAAAACCTTTCCTACTGAGCGGTGTCTGCCAAAATTCCCTCTTCTCTACAGTTAAAGGTATAGGCACTGTTAAAGGTATAGGTATACAGTTAAAGGTATAGGCACTCCATTGCATCTGGTCACCCTGAAGCCACCATGTCAGGCTCTGCAGCCTGACACGGAAGATAGTATACGGCAGACAGGGCTCTCTGGTCCCAACCCCTTCCACTTTGGTTCCTCCCCCACCCCGCCCTCCCTCCACCCTGGAACACCTCCTCTCCCCACCCCCAAGGTGCTCACCACTGCTCAGAGCTCTTACCGTGCTCTGGGCAGTATCCTTACAGCACATTTGCAACACCCATCACCAATGCTGGAGCTCAGCACCACCACTGGCCCACTTTAGGATTGAATTGCACTGTATGTGTATGGAATATAGTATTGTAATATACCATTATTCCTGATGCAAGGTCATTTTTGTAGAATAGGAAGAAAATCTGATGGTTCATCTTTCAGTTGGCAGACGAAGTTGCTATTTAATAACACCCTATCAGAAAGATAGCATACTCAGTGCTCAATATTCTCTGCATAAGCATTTCCAGAAATGTAACTGGCTCCACACACCCAACTCCCACACTTCTCTCGTGGCATTATGTGGAAGCCGGAAGCTGTACCTGTGCCTGGAATATATGACCTTCAGCCTCAGAAGTGAAAATGTAACCTATTTCCATATCCATGCTGATTTAGCTATAAATCAAACATAGTTGCACATGCCCTACCTCTCTTCAATCTACACTTCTTTCCTTCATTCCCATTTCTCAAAAGAGCAGAAAACACCTGTCAAGAAAAGGCCAAAAACTTACTGGCAGCAAGGAGCTCAGTTGCCATTTGCAGTTCATTGGCTATCAGAATATGTCTTACTCTTTCCATGCCCGGGTTCTCCATTAATTCATTGTCAATCTATACTCATTTCAAGCTATAGTGAATAATATTGCTTTATCATTGCCCTTATTAAAAGAAACATACATTTGCTGCATATTTAATACAGTGATTTGATACTGATATATATTTAGTTGCAGCCTTCATTGGAGGGAATGAAACTTCTTGTACTTTGCATCCACAAAGAATTTGGGCAGATTAGGGTGCAGATCTGTAAGAAGAGCTTTAAATTTTAAATATACAAATAGAAAAAGCGTACCTTTTACTCCCAATAGCAGAAATATATATTTAGCATGGAATTCTCAAGCTGCTTACACCAGAATAGATGCCTTAACTCTCATGATATCATAACCCTTTCAGGTAGTTAACACACTGGATTGCAAGAACACATACACACAGTGTTGATTATTCACAATGGAAATGTGCAAGACAGACCAGTCTACCCTTCCTGGCACTGAAGTCAGCAAACAGCATCCCTTCAAACCTAGCAAGAGTCTCCTCCAACTTGAATATCACAGCTAAAAAGTACCTTATTCCACCTTGTAAGCCACACCCACTCACACACTTTGGCACCAAACCCAGCAAACAGCATTCTCCTGCCCTGACACTGACTAGGAAAGAGTGCTTCCAGCTGGAAAGCTACCCATGTACAGTATTAGCTTATGAAGAGCAGGTAAAAGGAGGGGAATCAAATCCTTGCTGTTAAAGCAAACACCACTGAGTGAAATTAGATGTACTCACAAACATGGGCTACAGTGGTGTGATTCCAACTAGAGACTCATTTATTTTTTATTTTTTATTTTGCAAAAACCCCAGCCACTAGGCTAGGGCATAGGGAAGGGAAGGGAAAGTTCACTTTTTCCTTACTCCATTTTCCCATCCAAACTGGCAATTTTCTTCCAAAATGGTGATATGAGGCAATTGCTATTTCACAGGCAAATCATGGTTTTAAGAGAGCACTTTTTGACAAGAAAGTGGCAGAAGAGTAAACATTAAGAAGGTGATGGTTTCAGAATTTCATTGATAGAGAAGGAAGACTATTACATGTACTCTGCAGCTAGAAATGAGTAGACAGCGCATAGCTGAGTCACTGCCTGAGTAGGCTTTTTATCAGTCATACTGACACTGTCCATTTTTTTTATGAAGGTGTATGTGTGTGGTGCTGGGTGCCTGTTGGAAAAGTATGCACTGTGACTTGAAGCAGGACTGATGATTAATGGCAAGAGGCCTTAGTTCCAGAGGACTAGAGGAAGGTCCATATTTTAATTGTCAGAGCAATCATGTCCACGTCCTTGACCTCCCCTCCCCACTTTTATCATACTGGCTTTCAGGAAGCCTCACTTGTCTCTTGGAAAATGCCATGGATAGTCTCACTTTGCTTGCACAGCACATTTCACTCTGTGGACAAAAGTCACATCCTGGGTGCTTCCTGACTGGGACTCAACTCAATGTTGTTATCAATGCAAAGAAAGGTGTCCAGTCGTAGCTGTCATCACCCATGCCATGACCAATCAAGGTGTCCACGCAAATGAAGTGACTGGCCATCAGAGCTTGACTTGAGTTCTCTGTTGCAGCCTTGATGAGGTCCAAAACAATAGTGCCACCCATTTAGGACCAAGAAGGGCAGTCAAAAACCATCAGGTCACAAAAGAAGGTACCTTCATGAGTGCATGAGTAGAAAAGATTCCAGTAACAGGCTAGTTACTATGGGAAGAAAAAGTATAAAAAGCTGGGTCACATAACCCCATGTATCAACACCCTCCATCTAACTGCCTTGCTGTTGGTTTCATTGTTCATTGACCTATCAGTGTCACATTAATCCACTCCCATTCCGGATGCAACCCAAGAATCACAGTGCCAAGCCACCACTCAGGACTGACAACCACCAACTCCCTTATTTTTTCCAAACTTCTTCGCCTCTTTCTTCCTCCACTGCAGCCTCAAGCTGCTGTGCTGGTACTGTCTGGATAGCCATCCTTTCTGGGATGCTTTGCAATACACCCCCCTTATCCCAAGGAAGTAACTCCAGCTTTATTGCCCTGCTTCCTTCTTTGATGGCTATAGCCACCACCTAGCTCTGGGCTTGCATCAAAGCTCTTTCCCTTCTGTTGTGCTCTCAGGAGATTGTCCGGTTTTGTAACCCCTGCAAATGTTACCCTGCACATGCCCGATCTCGTCTGATCTCGGAAGCTAAGCAGGGTCAGGCCTGGTTAGTACTTGGATGCAGTGGTGGGATTCAAATAAATTAACAACAGGTTCTATGTCCTAATGAGCAATGAGCAACTCAGCTTCAATTGTCTGCCACAAAGGAAGTTGAAAGACTATGGCTGCACTCCTATACTGTACAGTACACAGTACAGTATTGAACACATTGAACATAATGGGACTTACTTCTGATTAGACAGTCATAGGATTGCACTGTAACTTTAACACGCATCCAATGTCTAAATCCAAATTGCAAGGCTACTCAGGAGTCCCATTATAGCCAATGGGGCTTACTCCCAGGAAAGAGTGGATAGCATTACAGCCTGAGGCAAGATGAGTGCACGACCCAAGGTGAAAGTGAGTGCCCCCTGAGGCCGCCTTGTTGCCAGTGGAGCTGCTGACTGAAGGGGTGGTTTAGAAAAGTGGCCCTTCCAAAGCACGGAAGAGGTCCTGCCAGAAGGGAGCCAAGCAAGGTGCAGGCAGAGAGGAGGATGGTGCGCCTCAGGATGGGGGGGAGAGGAGGGGCAGCGGCGGCGGCAGGGGGGCACCCCTCACCTGAGTCCATGTGGCACAGCTCGCTCCCCTGCCCAGCCAGGCTGAGAAAAGGGGAGGCGCCTCCCTCTCGTTTCATAAGCGGGAGCGCTGGGGTAGAGCGAGCGCTTTGAGCGGGAAACTCTAGCCAGGTTCTGAGGGGGCCTGAGGGGTCTACGGGGGGGGGGGCTCTGAAACAGGGACCTGCTGTGGGTGGGCAGAGTATCCCCACCAGAGTCCTTTGAAAAGCACTGCTGCCATGGGTTGTGTGTGCTTAAGCACCTTACACAGTGTTCGTGGTGCTTTTTGAGGAACTCCGGGCAGGCTCTGCCTCACCTGCCTCCCCACTCATCGCATGTCCCTGCTATGAAATGGCAAAGGAGAGACACAGGGAAGGGGGCAGCCCCGGGCAAGGCGTGCTGGGGACCTCGGCTCACCTTCTCCTCCTCCTGCTTGTGTTCAGCTTGCTCTGGCCACTCTGCGGGTGCCCAGCCGCTCTCCTTCCCACCCAGCGCCCCCCGCCCAGTCCTGCGAGTAGCGCTGCTGTGATTGGCTGGCCACACTCCTAGCAAACAGTTTGCAGAACTGACCCATACAATGGCAAACGGTTCTGTAGAACCGGGACAAACCGGCTGAATCCCACCACTGCTTGGATGGGAGACTGCCTGGGAATACCGGGTGCTGTAGGCTTATACCATAGTCTTTCGAGACTGAAGCTTGCCAACCAATGTAGTGCACACAAAGCAGCAGAGATAAGTAACCTTGGATTTTGGTACAGCCTCTCCACTGATCCACAAAACTCCCTCCCCCATATTTTCTTGTCTCATGAGCAGTTAAATCAACAGCACACAGTGCAACTATCTTCTGTGAATGAGTGTGAGATTGATAGGCTTTGATTTTGATTTCCCTTCCCTACATTTGTAAAATGATCCCCACAATAAAGGATGTTTTGTGACACTGTATATGCTTGCCTCCTTCTTCCTTCCTGGCTGGGCTGAACCGTTGAGCTGTGCCGTTGCACTGAGTCCCAGCACACAAAGTAGATTATCCCGTGTGTGCATGTTAACACATGTTCTGGAAAGCACACCTTGAAACATGCATTAGTAATAGTAAAATCCACAGTAAAACAGAGTACAGGCAGTCTGTACAAAAGAAAAAATAATAGTGCTGGATAAGGAGACAGTCTGCTTCATCAAATGCAGCTACCTGAAAAAGATAATCTCCACCATTGTGTTCAAATGCTTGCCATTAAGGAAAATGTTTACCTGCAAAGAACTTTCAGTTCTTTCTCAGCTCCTTTAGTGTTCAGGCACTGCTCATCATTTCCTTTTAACGCCTTCCTCCTTCCTCATTAAAAGCATCCTGGCTGCATTCTTTATTGATTTAATTGTTTTGAGCTGTAACAGTTTGAGAAATGATGGGTGGATGTTACCAAGTATAAGCTTATCGCATGGGACTTTTCCACACAACTAGGTTTTAGAACAATAAATGTCAAGTTGTTACCCATCTGTTATGCACCACAGAAACATCTTCCCTTGAGGCGGAACTTCTGTTTGAAACAGATACACTGTATTCTGTACCAAAGAAAATATGATTCTTCCTCTAGACAGCACATCCATTACTGTTTGGATGCAGAACATGCTTGGCAGAAGTGTCATGAAGGCACCTATTGGTTATTGTCAGTGACTTCCTTCATAATAAGCAGCATGGTTCGCTCCTTCCAAATGTAATTATGATTATGAAATGATTTAAACATTATGTGCCCTTGGTGACTTTTCACTGCACTCATGGGAAAGTTCATCACTGGAGCACTTTTTCATGCTAGTGTTTTTGTTTTTAACAAAATATAAGAATAATGGACTTCCCCCTAATTTCATAATCTTCCACTATTTCGGACACCTTCACTTGTTCAATTTTTATTTTTCATTCTTTGTAATTTGTATAACCTATGGTTTCATTACAACAGCCTTGCAATCTCCCTACTGCAAGATTCAACCTGATTCATTCCATGAAGATGGGCTATTGAATTCCTGGTGCTGTGCATTTGTGCTTAAGATAAAATGTGGGAATCCTTAATTTGATTGTGTAGAAAGGTTCTCGATCCTCTTCTCTCCATTGACAAAAACCTCTGTTTACATTGTTTAGATTTTTACATGAGAACTTCCATCTAGGGTAGACAAAGTTGTGATAGGGTTAAGCTACACACAGCAGAATCCTAACTTGCACTGGAACAGGTAGACTGGCGGGCCTGCACTGTATCCACTGCAAGTTTGGTGTTGGTTGAGGCTCAGCCTGGGGCAAGGGAAAAAATTCCCCTTACCCTGGGGAGAGTCGAAGCTGGCCCACGTAAGTGGGGGGGGGATTTGCCCACTCTTTATTATTGGTCCAGGCTTCAGTCATAGGAATCCAGCAGAGAGGGTTCAGTTAGAGATAATTGGGCAAAACACAGCGATAGCAGAAGCGCAAACCGGCAGCTGCAGTGTGTGGTGCTCAGAGCACAGGGAAGAATGCCAAAAAAAGGAGGCAAGACCCAGGGAAGTACCAGCACCAGAGTCTATTTACAAGCAGTATTTACAGGTAGAAGGCAGTTCCAGAAATCAGCAAGCAGAGGCAGTCCAGCAAACAGTCCAAGTAGTCAGTAAATCAGGTATCCATCCAGCAGAGATCCATGCAGCAACTCACTCCTACAACTCACCCAGTGGAGTGTGCTTGTTGGCCATTTATACTCCTGTCAGCCAATGGGAAAGGCCATGACCTCATCCCTGAGGAATGTCATTGCATCATCCTGGGTGGGGATTGCATTAGCTTTTCCCATCTCTCCTTGTTCTGTGCAATGACTCAGCACTTTGTCCTGATTGGTCCTTGCCCCATTGTCTGACAGGTATGCTTACATTTGCTTATACACAGCAGCAGTCTGGTAGGCCTGCCTTATCCAGCCACCAAATTACCTTGCTGTATGGGGCACATACTGTAACAGTGTCTCTATGTACAGAGTATCTCCCATGTAATATATAGTTCTTGTATCACACAATCACTCCCTAAGCACACCCATCACCTGTCTTAATGGACATTTCACTAGGAAAATAATTCTTTGTTCCTTTAGTTTTTTTTCTATAGAGACAATTTGGTAAGTGTTCATAATTAAATCATATGAAGGGAAATTATCTTATGACCTGATGTCTAAACAAATGGGGGGGATTCATTTGGATGATGTATAAGTAGTATTTGGTTAGTTTGTTGAGAAGCAATTTGAATGAAAAGCTTAAAAAATGGGAGTGATGCAAAAGATAGGGGGAGACATGCATATCCATGTTCCTCCTGCCTCAATCTGCAAGACCGCCCCTAGCCTACATGGTACCTTTGTGCACATTAGAAAAAGCCGCCTCTGTATGCAGTAGAAAAAGAAGCCCTTTCTCCCCACTGGAAGTGATATTTCACCAGCATTCCCCCTCCTTCCTATGTGAATGTTGCCCCTTTGGATATGGCGCCCTTGTCACACTGTACAACCATATGGGGTGACCCTGTCCATCTGAGAAAGCCAGTCAGAGCCTTTTCCAAACTGGTTCACTATCACTCATCCTAACCTACTTTACAATGTAGTTATGAGGATATATTGGGAGTGAGGAAAACCACGAATATCCTTGACTTCCTAAAGAGGAACGATGAACTATAAATAGCAACAACAACAATTGCCCTAATCCAGCAAACACATTGCTACCATTAATGCCGTTATTCTTCTGGATGCAACCATATAGACAAAAGGATGTTGCATAGGGGAAACAAAGCAAGCGAACAACCTGGATCCTGTGCCCAGGCATGAACAGAAGATGAACACATACTGCCAGCTGAATGATCCACTGGCAACTTTCTGCTTCTCACCAGTGGTGGATCAGTTTGTGATAGCTTCTGGATGGGGGCCATTGTTTCAGTGTAAGCCTCATTGACTTGTCTTGGGCTTTCTTCCAAACAATGTGTTTCCTCCTTTGCACATACCTTGAGCATTGTGGCTGCAAGTGTCATCAGTTCCATACCAATCCTGGCACATGTAAAGTCTCTCCTTTGTCATTGATCTAAGTCATGCATGTAACTCGAAGTACCACGGGTGTATGCAAAAGCAGCTTCCAATGGGCTATTACTAGAGTATTTAGAGCCTGATCGAGATCATAGACAAAAATATACATGACCTATATAATGCTATTTCTGAAGACGTGGCACAGAAGCCATTAAAATGTGTTAAATCCTCAATTTCAGCATGCATATTCTTGTAGAGGGTGGCAACACCTTTCTGTTTATTTAAAACTTTATCTTGGCACCCATACATCTTTGTTGCTAATCTGCGTAAACCCCTGTCTCAGTACTGGTCCTCCTTTGAGTTAGACCGCACTGAATTTTCTCTATCTCCCAAATAGTGGAATGGCTGCAAGAAGGTTTTCATGTATGATATAGAATTGACTCCTCAGTCCTAAGGCCAACAATAGACTAGGTGCTTTGCTGAGCAGCAGGTGCCTGCAGGAGGATAATATACCCACCAGTTACTCAGCTGCTTCATCTGTCATTTTTATGAAGGCATGTCATGGATGGACTGAGCAAAATTGCCTGTGAAAAGCAATGTGGGAATGGGAGGGGGGGGGGAGTGGATGACTGTTTCTTTCTCAGAGTTTGATAAAATTAGTGCATATTTCATTCCCCCCTTTTCTTTTTTTGGAAGGGGTGGAATGGAATTGAGGGATTGGGATTGTCACGGAGGAACTACTGGAGAGGAACTCATCTAAACAATAAAAATAAATAAAAATACTGTAAAACTCACAGAACGGGTGTTAATATAGTGTCGCTGCTACCGAGCTATGATTAGCCAACTTAAATTAATGAGAAAATTAAAAAGTAACAGATGTGAACTAATGTTAAGCATACATTTCTTCACACTTTCTATTAAGTGTGCTTTGAGATTTGGACTGTCAGGCATTCTTTCATGGCAAAAATAAAAGCAAAAAGGAGGCAGACTTAACGGTTTCTGCAGAGCTGAAGAGCCCATTTGGACTTTGTAATTGGCTAAAGATTTGTTTTCGGACAAATTGACCAGAAACAGAAGGGAGTAGGAAAAGGGGGTGGGAAGTCTTTTCTTTTTCTTTCCCTCAAAAGAATTCTGATGGATACCCCTTTCTTTTTTTTAAAGGGACCAAGTGTGTATGTTGGGAAACATGTCCAAACCCTTCTCTCTTGAAGCCTTTTCCCCCTTTTCTCATGCATGTCAGTATTTTCTGAAAAGATATTGTCCTCAGCCAAGACACAAGTGAAAGGCAACAGATGTTGCTAAGATTGTCCCCAGTCTGTCTTCTGTCCTGTTTCATTTCTAAAAGGGAAAAAGGAAAGAAAGAGAGACGAACACTCGCTTTAAATCACTGGAGCATTTTGTACCTCAGCAAATCTGTTTGCACATGCTCCAGTGGCCCAGTAGAAAAGGCTGAGTCCCTTGCATTCAGCCTGAGGTCAGTCTTAATGCTCTGTTCAGTGGTCCACGCTCCTTTCACATGGAGCAGCTGCCTCTGATTGCTAGAACAAATTGAGGTGACTCAGGCCACCAGCAGTGCCGCCGTGCAACTTCTATGCCTCCGAAAAGGAGGGAAAGCCTTAGAACAGGACCAACTGGGGTTACCCACAATAAACCGTAGGATTAGATTTGATACACTCAAAATTAAGACATTCTCCTGTTGAAAAAAGTAGGTCATAATGACATAAACTACAAGACAGTTACACGGAACAGAATGGCACTTAAACATTTATTAAGTTACACCAAATTATTTCGTGTGTGAATATATTTAATTAAAAAGGGAAGCTGGGGGGAAAAGAACAGCCAGGGTTGTGGTTGTATAGAGTACAGTGGAGTTGCTTGTCTACAGACACAAAGGCTGCATGTCCAATCTTATTTTTGCCCCATTCTATAGCACCATTAACATTCTGGCTTATGATTTTGTTTAAAGGATTCCCAAATCAGATTTTTAAAAAGGGCGATATACTATCCGTTCACACTCTTTTTATCAGTTTACATAGCGCTTGGAAGCAAGGTATTGCTTAATGGCTAAATCAAGGAAATGTAGCATGAGACAAACATTTAGGATTGGATATTTACCTCTTTTCAAACTCTTTCTAATTTCCTCCTGAGAGATCAAATTGCGCAGCATACTTCAGCAGGCTACAATGTATGCCCTGACAATTTGACTGGCTCAGCGAAGCTCCTGAAATTGTTTGCAGCCAGCTTACATTTCTCAAATCCTGCCATTCTGCCTGCCCGAAGATTCATTCTAGAAAATCTGTGAAGTGAGACCAAACACAACAGATTAATTAACACTACAATAGCCTGCTGCTCTTTGGCAAAATGGTAGCAGAGTCAAGGATTCCGCAGCCCTGCATAGCAGTGGCACGAAGGAAGAGCAAACGGGCCCCCTCTCCATTCCTGCCATTTTGTGGCACAAATGCTCTTCTGTGAAATTGCCCCACAGAGGTAGGACACAGCCAGTGGAGGAGCAGCGTTAACATGCCCCTGGACAATTTAGCCATGAGTGGCAGTGTTATGATATGTACATGATTCTCAGCAATCAAGATCTGGAGTACCATGGAATGGGACAAAAATGACAGTCTCTGGTCAGCATCCTTGTAGAGACACTGTCTTGGAAGAATGATGAATGGGTAGTGAGTGGTGCTTTAATAATGCACCCACATAAGACACTGACTTATGCTGAGGCAGACCATTAATCAGGCTGGCTTAGTATTATCTATGCCAACTTGGAGCAGGTCTCCAGGATTTCAGCGAGAGATGTTTTTCTTTCCCAACTAGAAACTGAATGTAGGGCTTTCTGCATAGAAAGTATATGGCCTACTAGTGAGCAGGGGCTGCCTTAGCTGCTGTAGGGCTGAATTGGAAACAATATTTGAAGGCCCCAGTTTCACAGCCAAAGTCTGCAGAATGTATTTTATTTATTGTAGCATAAGTTAATGGGCCCCATGGATCTATGCACATTTTAATATAAAATTGCATACAAGAGTAATCTAGCACAGGAGGCCCTTCGCAGGGTGACCAGATACAAAGGAGGACAGAGTACCCTTAACTCCTGCATAGATGAGAGACAGCAACTGTTACCCTGCACATGCCCAATCTTGTCTGATCTTGGAAGCTAAGCAGGGTCAGGCCTGGTTAGTACTTGGATGGGAGACTGCCTGGGAATACTGGGTGCTGTAGGCTTATACCATAGTCTTTTGAGACTGAAGGTTGCCAACCAGATGAGAGAATGTTGGCAGGTGCGGTTTTTCAAATGCTTCCATGTTGAGCCGCACCTGCCAAAATTCCCGGTGTTATACAGTGGTTAAAGGTATAGGCACTCTCTCCTCCATTGCATCTGGTCACCCTGGCCCTTCGGCACCCGACCCAAGTAGGAGCAATTGGTCCAATTTGTTTAAAGTTGGTCCTGCTTGTGTTTTCCCCACCTTCCTTCTTTAAGTTTGTCTGTCATGTTTTACTAGCTTCTTCAGAGACTTACTTTTGCTTGCAAAGATGATCTATCTTGTCTTCAGGATAGATATCCATTGTCTATCCCACTGGTTCCCAACCTGTGGTCCATGGACCACAGGTGGTCCACAAGACTCTGAGAAGCGGTCTGCGAGGTCTCGGGGGGGGGGGAATCACCTTTGATCACTTCCGGTGTCTCACTAAGCAAGCAGTTTCCCACAGCCCAACAACCACTGGGCAGAGGGCAGAGAACAGACTGCCCACAGCCACAACCACTGAAGTGTCAGCTGTGGCTGTGGACAGTTTATTCTCTGTCATCTCTGACAGTCTGTTGGGGAGCGTTTGGGGGATAGACCACCAGAGAAGGCGGAGACCAGACCCCACAGCCACATGTGGTCCACAACAATTCCAATTTTTGCCCCAGTGGCCTGCAGGTTCCTAAAGGCTGGGAACCACTGTTCTACCCTATCATCTCCACATCCTTCCATCCTTCTGTCACTCCACTCCTTGCCATGGAATTCATTGAAAACATGAATCGGGAGCCAAGCCTATAGACGTAAATAGTGGCATGGCTGCCAGACAGAACATAATCATGCGGAGGCTGCTAAGCAGGAAGACTCATTAGTGTGAAATTCCAACTAATAGATTCAACCATGGGAACATGGTCCCTTTTTTCACAGTTTACACTGTCGTGGCTGCAAAATCTGCAGACCACATGCAAAGAATTGCTTCACACCAACTATTGCCATGCAGACCTGATGCCTCGCAGTGGCATTTCAGCTGGTTTTGTTTAGTCATATTAGAACTTAAGAAAAATAAGCAAATTTTACTAATCATCTTAACACAGTTATCCTGGTTGCAAGCATTGGAACTCATTGGTACAAACACTGCTTCTGTTTTTTGAAATGCATGTGTTTTAAAATGAATATAGGTCTGTCAGTACTCTTATTAACAGGCCAGGACCAAGTTTCACCAAAGTCTAAGGCAGCACCCTGATGCAACACCCCCTTGGCTTTATTCTTCCTCACCAGAGCACAAAGCATGCCCAAATCACTCTCACAGCTGCTTTCTCACTGCGGGCAGCGCCAACACCCTAGTGGCTTTCTCCTCCTTCCTTCCTTTCCCTGTACTCTGGCCACTGCATGGTGGCTCCTACTCTGTCACTCCCTCTCAACCTCCCTCTACAAAAAGGCAGAAGTCAGAAAATGGTTGAAACAAGGAAGTGGGCTAGAGAGGTGGTGGTGTAGTCTGACAGCAGAGAGGAGTCTGCTGTAATCTGTGCTCTGTAGACTTTTTAAAAGACAGGGAGGAGGAAGTGGATGAAAGTTGTAGCAGCCATGGTTGGAGTAGCAGCTGAGGGAGAGAGAGAGTGGAGCTCTGGCTGGTTTGATACTGGGATGAAGCCGGCATGGTGATGCAGGTGGTGGTGGCCATCTTGTGCCGACCTACTGCTAGATGTGTCCCTCTGACTGACGGCATTAGTTCTGCTTATTCTGATTATTCAGCTTGTCCAATAGAACTAATTGCAGACTGTTGGCCTAATCCTATCTAGCACAGGAGCAGGGGCTCCAAACGGCTACTGCTGCATCCTGTACTGGAATTGAGCAGGCTGAAGGTCTCCTCGGGGTAAGGGGACATTCGTCCCTCTGTTCTGTCCCTCCCTATTCTGCCCTCCCTGTACCCTACCTCTGCTTAGGAATGCCTCCCCATTTTCTCCCGCCACCCTCCCAATGCCCCCACACTACTCAGGGCTTACCTGTGCTCCGCACGTCACTGGGGCTCCCACGCAGGATCTCTGAGAGGAATTTTATCAGGGGGTATGAGGTTTCTTTTGGGCCCCTTTGCAGAGGGGGAGGGGTGAAAGAACAGGGCAGGGTGGTGACAGGCAAGTAGAATGGGGGCAGGAGGGGTGAAACAAGGTGGGGGAGGGTGGTGACAGCTGGAAAAGTCTTCGGAGCCCAGATCTACCCACCCATGGGGCATTGGTAGCTAGATACAGAAATACGGAAAACCAAACACACTCCTAAGTCTCTCTAAAAATCTTTGAAATATAGAAAATCATGCAGAAAATTACCATCATCACATTTAGGCTCACACTAGAATAGAAAGCGTCCTTCTGCAGCAAAACTTGCTTCTGTATCAAAACTTGCTTCTGCAGCAGTTGTAGTTCCACAGCTGTGTCCCTGAGCTCCTATGCACTCCTTCATGGTAAGCAGATCCACAAGCCAAGGAGCTACTGTAGCAGGCCAGTTTCCTCCCAGATTTGACGCTGTGTTAAGGAGTGTCATGCATGCATTCCATGGCCCAGCATTTATGACTTGCCAATAACTGCAGTCACACGCTGATGATAGTATTGTCCTATGCAGGCAACAAGTCTGAGTAGATAGGAAAATGTAAGATTCCAGGAAATTTCTGGGCCCCTCCTTGGGCTCCTGGGCTCCCTTTTTGACCCTGGGCCCTGGTACAAATTACTCCCTTTACCCTGCTCCCATGGCAGCATCAACAGGGTGGCACAGTTCCCACCAGCAGGGCCTAGGAGAGGAGGGTAAAGGGGGTGATTTCTACCCAGGCCCAGGGTCAAAAGGAGGTCCCTGGAGCCAACGGAGGGGGCCCAGAAATTTCCTGGGATCTTACATTTTCCTATCTACTCTGACTTGTTGCCTACACGGGATGCTGGGGACACTACTGATACCACATGGGTCAGTAGACCTGGACTCCAAAGAATTTTCTAGCTGCCTCTACCCTCCCCCTACCCTATTTAGCCCCAATCTGCCCCTATTCTGCTCACCCATCTCCACCCTGCCCCACACTGTTTCACCCCCTCCCTCCTTGCAAAGGGGCTCAAAAGAAACTTTGTACCCCCTGATAAAATTCCTCTCAGAGGCCCTGCCCACCAGTGCCACTTACTCCTTGGGTGGCGCAGAACCGAGTTGCCCATTAGTAGTGGTTTGCAGCCCCTGGTTAGAAGATACATTGGGTGGAAGGTAGTTTGAATCCTGGAAGTTGGCAATAGTCTTAGGATTTCTTGTGATGATCTTTAAAATGTTTTTGCTGTATTATAATACTGAAATAAATTGGTCTCCTGCAGCTTGCGTCATTTGGCTGTGACTGAATTCCATGGAAATTTGACCTTGATTTCATTGCTTTAGGTGAAAACAAATTTTCAAAATGTGATGAGTCAGCCTGTCCTCTGAGTAATCGGTTATTGACCTACACTGTAGAAATTGAATTAGAACCCTGTAAGTGAATCAAATTATTAAGATTAATTTTTTTTAAAAAATTATCAGATATATCCTAGTAGCATTTTGCAAGTTAAATCAATGAGGCCACACCACTTTGCTGAATCAATACAGCTACATTCCTTAGCCACAGATTAGAGGGTTAAAACTACAACACACAACACAGATAGTTGTATAAATCCTCTGCAGACAGTATATAAAGAGCCTAGAAATGGCTATAACAGCCGAGTCTCTGTTGCATATGCTAGAAATGAGTTTCTAAAATAAGTACCGTACAGTACTTAGATTATTTCTAAAACAGGCTATGGTGCATATTTTAATATTGATAGGTTACATTTTTAGAACACTCTTCATTGTCCGATTATTGGTTTATTCATTCTGTGCACTGACAGGGTTTTTTCTCTCTCCAAAAGAGACCGTATAGTGCTAAGTACCACAGCTGGAAAATAAGAAAAAAGAACGGCATCCTGATCTTACCCGCACTACCCCAAATACAGACTTCCACATGTGCTCTGGTGCTCATGTCTATATTTTCTCTTTCATTCACTTTTGTGAGTGTTTATCTCCATGCATAGGAACACAGGAAGCTTTCATATACTAGAGTACACAGGGC
Organism: Tiliqua scincoides; assembly: GCF_035046505.1. Lineage (NCBI taxonomy): Eukaryota > Metazoa > Chordata > Lepidosauria > Squamata > Scincidae > Tiliqua > Tiliqua scincoides. Next base: position 63,155,457 of record NC_089824.1, on the reverse strand, counting down.
ACAGGAAGCTTTCTTATATTTGAGTCAGGCCCCAATCCTATTCCCCACCATTGTTATAGCATGCAATTGTACCCACAAAGGATGCATTATATGCTATGGTGGTAGTAGTGGTGAACAGACAGCCTGCAGCAGGTATTTTTTTACTTACCTACTCAGCGGTAAACCTCCCCAGCCCCACGCCTGGGCAAAGATCCTCAATGACCCCCCTGAGGGCTATCTCTGCACCTCCCATGCAGAAATCTGCCCCCTTACTCACCTGAGGTTCACAAAGCCTCACGCGACCCAGGACTGCATTGGGGAAGCCTCTCTGAGGTTTCCCGATGCTATAAACTGTGCTTCTGGAAAACCGGAAGCACAGTTTCCGACTTTGTGGGGAGCCTCAGAGAGGCTTCTGTGGAATCCTAGAGGCTTGCGCCTGGAGCATTTGTCCCATCGGACCTAATGGTAGGTCCGCAACTGTACCTACTGATAGAATGCCCAATAGCCTATGGGTCTTCTCAGACAAAAGGCAACCATTTTGAGCCAAGGAGAGAGAAGGGCCAGGGAGAATTTAAAAAGAGGAGAGAAGATCCAGTGTGTGCAACTGCCATCAGATCCATTCCCTCCCCTGACACATTCCCTGGTTCCTCCCCTGAAATGTCTTCTTGCTTTCCCTCCCATCTCTGGCCTGCCCCTGGTGCTGGCTTGACCTTCTCCAGCAGACCATTGGCCACAGCAGTGGGCCTACAATGCTGTAGTTGCTTTGCAGTGGCAGCTTAGAAATGGTCATCAGCTGTGTCCTATGTGCATTGTTGACAATCAATTTATGAAAGCAGGACAGAATCCCACTGCTATAAATTCACAGATAGGATTGGCCGTTTTGTCCAGTATTGTTGATACTGACTGGGAACAGTTCTCCAAGGTGTCAGAAAGCATTTTTTTTTCCTTTGCCCTACTTAAAGATGCTTAGAGATTGTACCTGAGACTTTCTGGATGCAAAGCAGGTACACTTCCCTTGAGTTAGCCTCTCTCTCTAGCCTTTTGGGTGAGTGTGGAACTACCTCTTTCTTTAAAGTAAATGACAAGCCTATAGCAGAGGAGTTTCATTTTTGCATTGGAAGTGTTGGATCAAGGTAATTGGCTGCAGCTCTCCAGACTAAAATTGTGTGAACATTCATTGTGCCTCACTGGCAGATACAAGTGACTGTGAATTTTGGTTGTTTTGCTCATTTACACACCACCCTTCCTCCAAGAACAGGGTGACCAGATGTCATAACTGCAGAAGAGGACAAGGCACCTCAAAATGTAGGACATCCGAGAAAAATGTAGGATATGACAAAATGAAACCTAAAAATACTTGTATATTGATTTTATGTGGCTAATTTAAGCACGATATTACTTATTATTACAATTAAAACTATATTACATATAATTTATTAATTATTAGAAGGCTATGCACTACCTGCAGGGGTCTGCTCACAGGGAAAAGGAGGACATTTAGTTCTTTTCCAAGGCATGAGTCTAAAAAAGAGGACATGTCCTGGAAAAAGAGGATTCCTGGTCACCATGGAGTTCAGGACAGTGTACCTGATGCCCTCCCATCCTTTTATCTTCACAGCAACCTGCGTATAGTAGGTTAAGCTTAGGCATAGTGACTGGCCAAAGGTCACTCAATAAACTTGAGAATTGGGTAGAGATTTGAACCTAGGTCTTCCTGGTGCAAGTCCAACCATAGAGGTAGAGGTTGATACCCATGGTGGACTTTCCCTTCATTGTCTACAGTAGAGATTCCACAACTGGGTCAGGGAAACTCTGTCTCAGCTCCCTTAAGAGGTGGGGTAGCGATGTAATCACTACAATTGAGCTGTCGGCGGGGTCAAAGGGGTTTTAAAATTTACCTGGCTCTCTGGAAGATCCAAGGAGCCCAGGACCCCCTCTGTAGGCTTTCCCGTGCCTCCAAACTGCTGTAAAATGTGAAAAGGGAGTGGGGAGGCCAGCAAAGGGGCTCCCTGGACTCTCTGGAGAGCCATAGAGACCCCCAGGTAAGTTTAAAAACCCCTTTTGTCCCTGGTGGCGGCATGATTGTGGCGATTGCATCACTGCCCCTCCCCTCCCCCGCAAGCACGTACAGTGTCCCAAACTCTTCCTGTTTGGGAACCTCTGGTCTAAACAAGTGTTTCTCAACCAGCGGTATGGGTATCACCAGTGGTACTTGAGGTGGTGTCGGGTGGTTCTCGTAGCACCCCTAAGACACTTGCCAGCTGGCCGTGAAACCAGGAGCATGATGCAACAAACAGTGGTAGGAGGCTGAACACAACTAGTAGAGCTCCAAAGAATGCTTTTCCATGCAGAGCCCTCCTGTCCACCCTGAGCCTCTTACTGGTGTTTGTCTTCTTACTGGTGTTTGTTGCATTGCATCTGGCCTCCCAACCCACAAGTAACATTGCTAGCTATGTCCGATGTTACTTCAAATGGGTAGACCATGTGAAGTGGTCCACAGAGGACAAACCTTAAGAAACACTGGTCCAAACCAGTTGCAGGGGAGTTGCAACTTGCTCTCTTTTTTTAGGATCTTCCTTTTCTAGGTTCACATACACAATTGGTCTTTGCATCATCACTACAATTCCTTTGTGTCATTAATACCACATAAATATGGTCAGAATTAGGACCTGGGGGAAAACTTTGTATGATGCAGGAGCAGTTTCTAGGAACATTAAGAACAAGCTTGGTTAAATATGGAAAAAAGCACATATGTTGCCCATATGTCTAGACATTGACATACATGCACACCCATATTATTAGCATGCACACCCATATTTTAGCTTGACACTCACATCAAGGAGCAGTGTCAGGACTGGTGATCCGATGCCTAAGCCTATTGCTTTTCCATCCATCTGTGTTGGCAAATGAAATAAAAGGAATGAAATACAAAGATGAAGGAAATGCAAAGAATTCGTTTTTTTTCTCTGTCTTTCCATTACATGGAGATTGACAGCCATCTCAAAATGATATGAGCCAGTACTTAAGTCCACATGCCAATTTAGAGTGATTACATGTGCCGATTCCATTCCATGCACTCACGATGGCATGGAGCTGTGGACTGTTTCAGCTCCAGGGTGCATGGAATAAATGTGCAGTTATTCTAGCTTTGATGGTTATGCTGTGTACATTCACATGTACATTCAGTGTAAACTATCTTTAAAAGTGACCCTGAAAATCAGGCAGTCATTTATACATTTCCTGTCATTTATAGGTAAAAATCTTATTTATACAGATTACCTTATGATTTTGTTTTTACTCCCTCAGATTTATTCCAAGTGCCACTTTTTAGGGATGTCATATCTTCTGACATGTTTTCAGGCAATGAATGTTGTTCTACCTGCATAAAATGGATAGACCTTAAAATATGGGTCCAAGACATGGCAAGAATTGTGCGGCATTGTGACACTTTGACAGCTGTCATATGGGAATAAAAGCACACCACACAGTGGGCTTTTGAGGATTATTGACAGATGAGAAAGGCAGGGCATGCTCAAAAAGAAGAGACAGGCAGCCGTGTGTTGCTTGCCAGAAGAATTATATGAGAGAACAACCCCTAATATAAGAATAGTGTAAAAATGTTAAACTGGCAAAACAACAAAGATTCTAGGAACATTGCTGTTGTAGCTGTGACCCTTTAATCTTGACCTTTGTGTTTTTGAATATATTGGTAAAACAAGAAGGCACAATATCCTGTGCTGTTACTTCGGCATTAGTAAAAATTGGTTTGGCCCTAGTAAAAAAGAAAGCAAAAGTCAATTGACAGGTATATTCTAATTCAGGCATCTTCACTTGGTGCCCTATATTCATCAACAGTGTATCAGCCCTTCAGTCTCTAGGCTCTCTTTGCTGACAATTTATTTCTGAGCAGAACATTCTCTGACATCACAGCAGGATGAGCTTCCTGGGGGAGGAGCTCTTTTCAATACACTGTAGACAGAACTTTGGCAAAAGTACCTCTGAAGTTCTGTGCCATCACAGCAGCTGAATCAAGGGTGAGAGATGTCTCAGAGACTGATTGGTGACACACAACCTGTGTTTACATCCGATACTGTACTTTTTCAAAATTAATATGGATTGATATATTTTCTAAACGAGCAAACTATTTTTGGCAAACATTTCATGTCTGACATCTCATTTATGACCCTATGACCTTGGTAAGTGATAAAATGGTGTCTACTCAGAAACCCAGAGCTTGGGGATGGAATGTAAATTAGGTTAATGGAGTGTTGGCGTTTTTGAAATGTTATTGGAAAAAGATTCCAGAGCAGCCAAATTCCAACTGCCTGAAAACCTAGTGCCATGACACTTTTAAGAGCCCAATCCTATCCCTTGTGAGAATACTATACTTTTTTCCTGGTTCAAGTTTGTGCCATTACTAGAATGATATTGCTGTTTTCATGGCCCTAATACACTTGTATGTGGAGATATGGGCAGATCCATTGTTACATAGGAGGCTGCCATATATAATGTCACGCCATTGGTTCATCTGGTTCAGGACCGTCTACAATGACAGGTAGCAGCTTTGCAGCAGTGTTGTGCAGTCAGGTTAGGCAGAGCCTCACCTAACCCAGCCAGTTGTTTTTTTTTTAAAGAACCCAAAAAGTTTGAAAAAAAACCTTTTGCCTTTCCCAAGCTGCTCCTTTCTGCTTCACCCCTTTAAAGCAACATACACACAAACATGGGAGAAACAAGAAAAAGAGCTGCCAATCAGTTCAGTCACTGTGGTGACTTGAAAGGGACAAAACAGGCAAAGATGCCTGTGCAAAGCTACCAGGGAGATTACCTCTGTTTTTCCAATAATAAAAAAGACAGCACTTGTGCCATCAGTCTCTGGGGAGGCATTAAGAAGAGTTGCCTCCAGCAAGTGAGGCCGTAATCATGGGTGTCTTCCAATTTTTTATTTTGTTTTAAGCAGGGCAGCTGGCTTCCAATCAAAAAATAGCAGGATGCCTGCATCAGCAAGCTCAGGAGAGGCAGTGGGAAGAGTTGCTTCTCTTCTGTTTAAAAAAAAAAAAGGCAATAAAAAAGCAGGGAGCCTGCACAAATTACCTACTCTGTATAGCACCAGGAGTGGCAGCTTTAGGGGGCCTGTGCTGAGTGCTTCCTAGCGCTGAATGGGGAAAGAAGTGGTGAGTTTAATATAAAAAAAATTCTGGGGAAAAAAACTTTTCCCCTTACCCCTGGGTAAGGCGCCCTGGCTCCTATGGGTCTCCTTGAACTTGTGCCACCTCCCGAGGTGGCACAAGTCCGAAGAGAGTGGATTGGCTTTAAGTCGCTCTGAACTCCCTGGGAACAGGGGTTGGATCCAGCATAACTGGACCCAGCCCATCTTCCTGCTCCCCACCCACCCTCCCCCTTACAGCATGTTTGCAACCCTCCTGGGCTGGCACAAGGGACTTGCACCAGCCCATGTGCAGCTCAGGATTGCGCTGCTGGCACGTTTCAGGCTCTATTCTGTCTACCAATCAATGTAGGCATGTTACAGAATGCATGGGAGGCCATCTACCACTCCAGTGTTGCTCCTTGTCCTTTGTGCATTTACTGAATACACAGGCAAGCTCCCGAGTGTCTGTTGAGAGCTTGTTTGTGCAAACATATTGATTTTTGGAACAACTCTGGGGAACAAGCCTCCACTTTAAAGTCATTGGCATCCTTCAGTCTCGGAAGACTATGGTATCACGCTCTGAATAGTGGTTCTGGAACAGAATGTCCTCTCCAGTGCGCGAAGCCTGGGTAAAGTAGATATGGAGGATAGACTGTTACCCATGCAGCAAATCCCACCTCTCCATGTCGCTGGACTGGTCCAATGGAAAGGCAGAAGCCAATACGGTTGGTTCCAGCGGCGTCACAGGAGTTGCCAGAACGTGACTGTGTTCAGCCATGAACTGCCTCAGGGACTCCAGTTCCGGATTTTGCCTCGAGGTTGACTTCTGAAGCCTTTTCCATAACTGGATGTAGCCACAAGGCAGTAGAGGTTTGGGATCAGAGTTTTCCTTCTCTTAGATGAGCTAACTTCCCAGGCTAAAGAGTTCCATCTACCTGGTGGTACCCATCTACTTTAAAGTGTCTACACTTTAAAAAAAGGACAAAAAAGTTACTTGAGACTTGAGGTGGGTTTCTGATTCTTGCAGAAATGTGAAGAAAAAGATTCTAGTCTTGTCATTAAGGTTGTGCAGGGTTTATAATAGTGCACCATGATTTATAAAGATACTCTCTGGAGAGCATCATATCTACGATTATAAAAAGAAACATGCTAAAGTTAACCAATACAGAGCATCCACTTTTTGAGTTGCACCAATGGAGTGGGCCAGAGCAGGTAAGTTCAGTGCAGGGATGGGGGGGTGGTGGCAATGGGGGCAGAGGTGGGCAGAAATTGAACTGGGAGGGGCCAAAATTGGCAGTGCTTGATGCTTGCCATATCCTATCTCCCTTCCTGTGCCTGATCTGCCAGCATGGATCAACACAGACGTGCACCGACTATAGAATTGGTGCATGTCTGAATTGACCTGTTGCAGCTGTTGGGGGTTACCCCAGGGCAAGGGGACAAATGCCCCTTACTTCAAGGAGACGTCCAGCAGCCAAAACTCTCCCACGGGATGCATTGCCACATGGGAGTTTAGTTAGGATTGGGTTGTATGGGAAAGATAAGAAAAGTAGAAAAGACAGAGCAGTGCCCTAAAAGACAGGTATTGAAGTTACATTTTTTGCTATGTGTAACTTGAATTTTACAAGTTTTATTGATGCATATGTATATTTTCCTTTGTGGTTTTAATCTCTATCACATACTGGCACACAGCATATCAATATAAACAAGCAGCTATAGGCCCAGATCAAATGTACTTTGCAGGAGGGTTAGCTAGAGTACTTGCTCACAATCTATCTAAATTCTATTTATTTAAATACAAAGAAGCCATTCTTTTAAGATGGTTGTATTCTTGTATAAGTGATTTGTGGATCATACCCATAATTACTAAGTGCAGAGAGTTAAATTTACATCTCACTGAAGTCATTTGCAAGATTATATTGCAAGAACTGGCTTAAATCTAGTGGGGTTAGTGAGTAACTGTGCTTTTCATAACTAAACCTTGAACTTTATTTTATTCTTTCTTACTCATTTTACATTCAGGTGGTTTTTTTTTAATGTTAGTGCTTATGAATATTTTATCGTGCTTACTTTAAGTCCTGAATTAATACTTAGTTTTCTTTTGACAACAGCTTGTTAAATATTTGAACACAGAAGTAATACTGTAAAAGAAGCAATTGGCATTGATCCCAAGGGCTGTGCAATTAATCCCACAGCTACAGTGGGATTTCTGTCTCCGATCTTGCTAGCAGTAGCCTTTCCTTCCCATCTGACAACCTAACAGAACCTCAGAACTGATTCGTTTCTATCAGTTATAATTCAGAAGAACCAAAGTAACATTTCCAAAACACAACTTTGCTCGAAGGAAACTTCTCAAGTTAAAATCTCAAAGGATTATATTGTTTTTCCCAGATAAAGAACTGAACTCTAAACATGCAGGGTCTTTAATATTTGAGCAAACCTTCTGAGAGGTGTCTTTCAGGCACAGAAACTTTTCTCTGAGGAGACTGCACATAGGTGAGAGAACCACATCTGAATGATGCAATGACGTAAACAGGACTGATTTTGTGAGTCTTTCTCATGCAGTCAATGCCTATTCCATGCGAAAACCCACATGGTCAGCCCCACTCACATCATTGTGCTGTGCGGAGATGGGTCCACCATGTGTGCTCACTTCATACAAAAACAGCTTCCCCACAACCGATTCTACTTTGAGCCTTAGGGGATACCAGAATGCCTACAACTTTCAGTCCTGTTCTCTGAAATCATCTTTGGTGCTAAAATGATATGTCTTCCACATTTTTTTTCCTTCATCAGTAAAGGGCACTCTCTATTAAAAGTGTCCTTTTGCAGAGGGAGCACACAAATTTGTCACTTTTGGACTTTTTATGCACAATGGTCACAAAATATAAAACCACGGTGCTTACCTGAGGCATAAATGCTCCTAAGGCATAGTTGCATGTGGTCTCAGATATAGAGAGGAGGAGGGAATGACAGTTGACCAATTTGCTGTCCTTTAAAGGTTCCTCTGTTAATTGTGGGCTTTCTTCATCACTAGGAACTGGAGCAAAAGTAGCCATTTGTCTCACATGATTGTAAGTGACTGGTCCCTTTCTTAGGGCCTGCCTCTTAGTTCTTGTGCTGTGGTTGATTTGTATGTGGTATCTCGGCACATAAGGCCCAGGAAGTTGATAAGGACAAGAATTGCCTCAACATGAGGGAAAATTGGATGGCAGAACTGTTAGGGAGCAGATAGATCACTTGCTGTCAGGCAAAAACCTTTATTGGTGTTTATGTGAGGGTTTATTTCCCTTCCTTTCCCCACTGGAGAGAGATAAATACCTTTTAGTTTTCTGTCATGACTGATGTGGAGCAAACCCAGCTCTTTAGTTTCTGTGACAAGCGGCAACCAAGGACTGGCCCTTTATCTTGCTTGAATCTCAAGCTGCTGCCGAGAAATCAGATTTGGTAACCACCTCTCTTCCAGGAAAATATCTCCTTCTCTTCCATTTAGTGTAACAATTTATACTCTTTGAGCTTCTTCTCTGCTCATGGAAATGTAACAATCAGAACTCTAAATTTGCCATTTCCTCACATTTTTATTTATCGTCTGACTGCTTTTTATTGCTTCTCGCTCATGTTTTAGCCATTGGAGGGGGATTCATAGAAAACTAAATACCCTGACCATTGACCTTATGACATACTTAATAATACATCTTAAAAGCATAACCAAGGAGGAGGAACACTTATGCTGGGTGCATTTCATGGTAGCACAGATGCTGGTAGTCATTTGGAGGAAAGGGAAAGAGGAGAGAACATGAATCATTCAGAATAGATTTTAGGCAACATTGGCTCTGGTTTGTATTTATGATAAGGGGATCTCAGGCTTGGCAGGCAGAGTAGTGGTAATCGTATTTTAGCATTCATATAGAGATAAAGAAATCACAAACACATCTAGAACTCTGTGTTATAATGTCTGCCCATTCTATAAAACTTTATTTTATAATGTCTGTGCTGGCAATCCTGCCCCCTCCTGGGCCTGATTCATCCACCAACCCCCTGTCACTGCCCTCTCCTTTCCCTGCACTGGACTTATCTGGTCCAGTGGGCATTCCTGCAATCGTCAGAGCATAGAAGAAGGCTCTGACATTCCTGCCAGCGCACCAGCTAGAAAAAAAAAATAGTTGGCAACCTTCAGTCTCAAAAGACTATGGTATAAGCCTACAGCACCTGGTATTCCCAGGCGGTCTCCCATCCAAGTACTAACCAGGCCTGACCCTGCTTAGCTTCCAAGATCAGATGAGATCAGGCATGTGCAGGGTAACAGTTGCTGCTAGAAGTGCTGTCACAAAGTGCTTTCTGGCACTTTTGCAACAGCACATGCCAGTGGAACACATGTTCTGTTGGTGAAAGTGGGCAACAGGATTGGGCCACTGATTGCCATAATATTCTTCAGTAAATTGTTCTGAATGTAGAAACACCTCTGAATTCTGTGGTGTTCAATTGTAGGTCTGTTTCTATATAAATGTGCACTTTTGCCCCACCCAGTGGCCACCTGGCAAATTTGAGTTTTTTTACTCATCTCTTAATTGTTCTCCCCCCTCCCACTACCGGAGGTACTGACTATCAAAACTTGAACAATATATGAGATGGATTGGATTGATAGTGTTCATGTATTCATCTGCCGTGGCCACCCATGACACTGTTTTCTGTATTTCAACCCAAAAAAGAAAAACCACCAGCCTCCAGATTGTCAATCAGAGGTTAAAAATCTATCAATTCCTGCATTCAGTCACACTAAAATTCCTCTCTAGTGTGATCCAGAAACAGAAGGCTGGGCTATGCAGAATAAGGGATATGCTAAGGAAATAGGATGTGACTATGCTATGTCAGAAGGCCAGATGCAGGGAAGGGCACCTGGATGCAGTTCTCTTGTTGTCTTGTGTGCTCCCTGGGGTATTTGATGGGCCACTGTGAGATACAGGAAGCTGGACTAGATGGGCCTATGGTCTGATCCAGTGGGGCTATTCTTATGTTCTTATAACTCAGTCCTATCCAACTATAGCCCAATCCTATCCAATTTTCCAGCACCGGTGCAACCGCAATGCACCCCCAAGGTAAGGGAACAAATGTTGCCATACCTTAAAGGGGCCTCTGTGACTGTTGCCCCACCACAAGATGCAGTGCATACCCCATTGGCACAGCTGCACTGGCACAACAAAATTAGATAGGATTAGGCCCTCAGTTCTCAACACCTCAACTGAAATTCTGTGGAAGAAGAGAATAGTCAAAAGGAGTCAAGGGAGGACACAAAATCAGAATCTCTCCCTCAGCCGTTACTTTACAGAGTCATTGTAATAACGATATCAGCTAAATAAACATGAAAAACTTTGCACACCCCAAAAATGGTTAAACATATGTTAAAGATTCTTCATAGAGAGAATTTTACGTATGGATAGAGGTTGAGTTGTGCTCCTTCCTTCAATATACAGACCATTCCTCCGCACACTTCTGACCCATCATAACAATGACATCTAAATGTCATTTACTCAAACATTCCATCTCTCAAGACAGAGAAGAAAATAATATTTATTTATTTAAACAATCTCTCTCCCACGCTTTCCCCTCCCATCAGGGAGCAGCTCAAGGTAGCCAACAACATAGTTTAAAAAAAAATACTAGCATCAAAAAAAAAAAAAAAAAGATAAACCAGTAGTATAAAAAAAGTATATAAAAACCGGGGGGGGGGAACCTAGCAGTGGTACCAGAAATGAACAGAACAGGGGAACAATGAGGGCAAGTTGGAAGGCAGGACAGGCCTGGAAAGGGCAGCAACCACGTGGAATGAAGTTGTTCCATTGCTTTGCATTACATTTAGCCCCATCTAGAGGCTGAATGTGGTATAGCTGTATACTGTATGATACTGGGAGACCCGGAAGTGGCTTTTTATAGCTATTTTTCGGACTGAGAGGCTTGGCCACGAAGGTAGGAAAGTCTACTTTTATGTGCTTTGCATTTAAAGGGTATTTAAGCTGGGACAGTGGCATTCACAGGGAGTCAAATCCACAGATACCGGATCCTCAGATGTTGGGGTTGGACCTGTACAGCCTTAATGTGAATTAATACATTGTGATCACCAGGCATACCTGTCAAGAATAGGCTGGCAGTTTCTGGCTTTGAACTGGTATTCCTAGACTTTGTCAAGACTTGGAAAAGATGGAGACGTATGCCCCCAGCCTTCCTTTTAGACTTGAGGACATCCCCTTATAGTGACGAACCTGCCATTAAATCAAAGGGGTGAACGCCCCAGGCACAGCACGCCTCTAGGACAGCACTGAAGCATCTCCAAGGCTCTCCATGCAATCGGAAATTGTGCTTCTAGTTTCCTGGAAGCACAGTTTAAAGTGTCAGGGAAACTCCAGGAGACTCTAGGAGGCTGCTGTGAGATACAGGAAGCTGGGCTAGATGAGCCTATGGCCTGATCCAGTGGGGCTGTTCTTCTGTTCTCCCTGACACATCCTGGAGTTGCGCAAGGTTTCGTGAGCTTCAGAAAGGGGGGGGCAGATTTGTACACGAGGGGCAGCAGCATCCTGCGTGGGAGTGCCATCGTGGACCTTTGGCCCAGGGCACGGGGCAGGGGAAGTCCCCCCTGCCCCCTTTGAGAAGACATAATGTATGAGTTTCTCCTACAGAAAACAGCCTTCTAGTGAGAATAGGCTTATGCATTTCTCATTCAAGCAAGACCCTCCATTATCAAGAAGGAAGAATTGCTGCTGCTTTGTTTCCCAACTACACTTGCTCTATAATTTCACAGTCACACAAGGTTGCAGAAACTTCTATCTTGCTTTTAGAGGAAATGGCTGGTTATTTAAAGAGCTCTTGCCAGCACTTCCTTAGGTTACAACAAAGACTCAAAGGGCATTTTCATTTTTGTGAAATGATACTTACATGTTCCAAGATGCTTCCGCCTCCTGCAAAGCATGTTGACACATGGCCAGTCAGTCAGGTATAAGACATGACAGCTCACCTTCTACATTTTCTTTCAGAGGCAAACTGCAGATAGCATGTAGCTACTTATAATGCATCGCCAACATTTGGGAGTCCAAACTACACATTATGATGAATGCCTCTATTTGGCTTTTGTCTTGGCTCTTTTTTCCTTAACAAATATCAGCAGGGCCGGGGGAGGGAGACACATGTGGAACGGTCCAAAACTGCAACGGGAGGGGGGGGCCTTTAGCATAGTTCCTACAGTTGCATGAATCTTCGTCAGCTATTGAGCAGGGATTCGTGGACACCCATGTCGGGTCTCCTGGGTTGGAAGGGGGGTATAGGATATGGCGGCAGGGCCTGCAGCCATCTCTGCTCCCTCTTGCCCCACTGTCTCCCCCTCCACGCCTCCCCCCACCCTGGAATACCTCCTCCTGCCCAGACTTACCTCTCTACTGTCCGGCACTCACCTGGAGCTCTAGGCGACTGTCTGAAGGCTGGTGCTGGCTCAGTGCAGGCTCGTGCTGAACCTGCTCCGGCACTGGACTGGCAGAAACTGTCGCAGGCATGCCTTATGACATGTTTGCAACAGTGTGCACCGGCGCTGGGCCAGTGCATGTTGCCTAGGATCAGGCACTAAGTTCCTAAGAGATATAAGGAGTGCAAAACCAAACTGAAACAGAGAAACTAATAAGAATGGTATCCAATGAACTCATCTTTTATTAGACCATGGTAGCAATCCAGTTTTCTATGATTGCTACATAGAGATGTGCCATTGGTCACACGCACAGTCTGCTACAGAACTATTTGAAGACCTTCTTTCCACCCTCACAATGGTACCTCTGGTATGCAATTCATGCTTATTGCGTTCTTATTTTCTGGATCATGAAGAAGGAAAGTAGAGATACCTAGAATGTACCTGCATACATCATTCTAAATACACCATCTTTTAGATGTGATATATTACATTTCTCATCTAATAGGCCAGTGATTTTCAGTCTTTTTCATCTCATGGCACACTGACAAAGTACTAAAATTGTCAAGGCACACCATGCTGCCAGTGTGGGTTTCGCATCCTCCATTGGCCCTACTAATGTCCTTCTGCAAAATTCCTGTGGCACACCTGTGAACCACTCACGGCACACCAATGTGCATGGCACAGCAGTTGAAAATGGCTGTAATAGGCTCTATAAGAAAGAACATACTTTACAGCACAGATCTTTTCTCTTCCCATTCAGATGTAAGAAGGAAATCTTGAAGATGGTTTTACTGGCTGTTTAGTGAAACGGTGGCTGTGGCTGACAAAGTTTGTCGACCGCAGCTTTTCTTTTTAATCTAGGCTTTGTTTTTCTGTGACATTTCAAGAGAGCTTTACTGACATTTCTGTTTCTCTTTAAAGAATGACTGTATTTTCCACAAAACATAACAAAACCAAAAAAATGCTCCCAAATAGTTAAATTAATTTGGGTTGCTTTAAAGCTGGCACATTTGTCCAGGGCAAGTTTCAGGGGGTTTGTCAATTTTAATTAGAAATGGCACAATGACTGTGCACAATGTAGCAGATTATCAGGGCTACTTGTTAAATTATTAAAGGCTGGCTAAGCTTTGGAATGAAGTGAGTGTCCAAATTAGTAAATTAGGATATGCTCGCGACAGAAAATTGCTTTTCCTTCCCTTTCTCTCTTTTTGCAGATTGTGTTTTTATCCTTGTGAATTTCCAAGCAGTAAATCTCCGCTTAATTTTGGAAAATTAAAACTGGATTTTGAGCAGCACAAGAGAGTGAAATGCCATGCCCTTTTATCTCTCTCCTTATCTACTTTTGACACTTCTCATTTTTGTATCAGCATCATAATATCTCCTTTGCTGCCACATAGCCCATTTGTTACGTATCAGGGGATGCTGAAGAAAGGAATGCGAAACTAAAACAGATACTGTCTTTTCGAAAACATGGAACTCCAAACAGATTATTTTAATCATTCTAACTATTATTTGTTGGCATAGAATAGATACAGGCAACCAGTTCAGTGATAACTTTCCATGCTTTTCATGTTGCCTCTTGGTAAGTCGGAGCTAGTGGCCTTTCCCATTATCACGATAGGAGGCACTTCAATCAAGTGCCTGCTGAAATCTTGATCATACGTTCAAGATATGGAAGAGGCATTTAACCTGGGCCACTTCTGCCAAAGCGTCACAGTTCAGAAGTGGAAAAGTGCTCTGGGAAGTGATGCACTGCCAGAAGTGGCTTGATTGCATCCCTCTCAACCCTCTTGTTTTGCCCTTCTGCCCAGCATTCCTTGCCTTCTGAGGCCTCCTTCTGTCTCTCCCTCCCAGAGTCTCAGCAGAAGCAGAGCTGCTGAAAGGGAGGTGCTAGGATAGCTCAATTATTGTGGGGGCCAAATAAAGACCTTCCATGGGCCACATATGGTCCAAGGGCCTTATGTTTGACACCTTTGGTTTAGTTTACTTCTAGGTTCTCCTTCTAGTGCCCTTTTTTCCCTGATGCCTACTCTTCATTAATTTTCAGTACAGCAGCATCAGTATGGCTGCCGCTGTATCCCACAGGACTAGGAAGGCATGTGGAAGTCTTGGTTACCATGCATTGAGCCCAGCAGGCCTTTTGGGTCTCAGTTGCTGGTGCAGAATTGAATAGACCTGTATAGGGATTTAAGGCATGGGAGGGGAGATAGGGACTGGCAACAGACTCTGCTTCTGTCCCCATCCCTCTTCGAGGCTTGAACTGCCCTCCAGCCCACCCTCCCCTGCCCAGTTTTTCCCCCTCCGTGCCTTTCCCCTTCCACTCTCTGCCCTGGAATGCTTCCCTGCAACTTGGCAGGGAATGTACTGGTGACAACTCCCAGGGATCCTCCTCCCCCCCACACACACTGGCCTCTCCACCGCTACCTCCCTTCTCTCAGCTGCTGCAATGTGCCATACGGCACATTTGGGATGGCTACCTCTTCGGCAGCACACAGGAGACTGGTGCTGGCCCTGAACAAAACTGGGCCATAAGACCATTCACATGTTGAAGTCTACAACATTTGTCTGTTCTTGTTATAGTTATTCACATTTCCTGTGTAGATACAATCTGTGTATAGTGTATTGACCCTGGGGGCTGGGGGATAAGAATAGGCCCTCAGTTTGGTGTACTTGTCGTAAGAGGTGACTAAACAGCCACCAGGTAGATGGGACTCGTCAGCCTGGGAAGGCAGCTCATCTGAGAGAAGGAAAACTCTGATCCCAAACCTCCACTGCCTTGTGGCTACATCCAGTTATGGAAGAGGCTTCAGGAGTCAACCTCGAGGCAAAATCCGGAGCCGGAGTCCCTGAGGCAGTTCATGGCTGAACACAGTCACGTTCTGGCAACTCCTGCGACGCCGCTGGAACCAACCGTATTGGCTTCTCCATTGGACCATTTCATTGATGTGGAGAGGGGGGATTTGCTGCACGGGTAACAGTCTATCCTCCATATCTACTTAACCCAGACTTCGCGCACTGGAGAGGACACTCTGTTCCAGAACCACTATTAAGAGCGTGATACCATTGTCTTCTGAGACTGAAGGATGCCAGCAACAGTGTATTGATTGCTGATCTGTAAAAATGAACTCAGGTACAGTCATTCGCATGGAAAATGTGTACCTGACCATGATCTGGAGCCGCTGTAAAAAAAAAAAAAAAAGTGAATATAAATTCCAGGAAAAGGCAGCTAGTATGGAAGCAAATGGAACATGGATTTGCAACCTGGGATGTACAGAGGGATCTAGGAAGCAATCTTCCAAGAATAGATTTTGACTTACTACTATAGGACAAATACTATTTTTTAAGCCTCTTAGAAGATATTTTTTTTATTTTTATTTTTTTAAAAAGGGAAATAGAATTTGAGTCACCAGCATTTCTGATCGTATTTTGACAATGGAACTATAAACTTAACTTTAGATAGTAAATCTTGGTTTACAGCTACTTTGCAGCAATGGAGCCTGACTGAGCAGCCAAAGCATATCATTATAATTCAGATCTAAAACATTGCCATATAGAATACATTTCAAAAATGATAGTGTTCATTGGTCACAGTGATTTACAATGTAGGTCTTGGCTGGATCCTTCAGATTTGTATCTGAGAAACAAATGCCTGTGCCTTGTTTGCCAAGACTACACGTACATGTAAATATCTGCTTTGACACACAGACAGAGCCCCTCCCCCCATTAAAAGACAGTCTTTTTCAAAGTCTTCATTTTCTGAAATGAATATAGCTCATCATTGGACCCTTAACTCTAGGAGCTTGATTCTTCAGATCCTATTGAATAAAATTATCATAAGATCATAATTCAGAAACGTGATTTCAGATTAGGGTTACTTGTTGGGGAACAGTGATCATGCTGCCATCCGTTTTGACATGCACGTTGGGGGAAGAATACCAGGCAAATCTCTAACAAAAACCCTTGACTTCCGACGGGCAGACTTCCCCCAAATGAGGAGGCTGGTTAGAAGGAGGTTGAAAGGGAGGGTAAAAAGAGTCCAATCTCTCCAGAGTGCATGGAGGCTGTTTAAAACAACAGTAATAGAGGCCCAGCAGAGGTGTATACCGCAAAGAAAGAAGGGTTCCACTAAATCCAGGAGAGTGCCCACATGGCTAACCAGCCAAGTTAGAGAGGCTGTGAAGGGCAAGGAAGCTTCCTTCCATAAATGGAAGTCTTGCCCTAATGAGGAGAATAAAAAGGAACATAAACTGTGGCAAAAGAAATGTAAAAAGGTGATACAGGAGGCCAAGCGAGACTATGAGGAACGCATGGCCAGCAACATTAAGGAGAATAATAAAAGCTTCTTCAAATATGTTAGAAGCAGGAAACCCACCAGAGAAGCGGTTGGCCCTCTGGATGGTGAGGGAGGGAAAGGGGAGATAAAAGGAGACATAGAGATGGCAGAGAAATTAAATGAGTTCTTTGCATCTGTCTTCACGGCAGAAGACCTCGGGCAGATACCGCTGCCCGAACGGCCCTCCTGACTGAGGAGTTAAGTCAGATAGAGGTTAAAAGAGAAGATGTTTCAGACCTCATTGATAAATTAAAGATCAGTAAGTCACCGGGCCCTGATGGCATCCACCCAAGAGTTATTAAGGAATTGAAAAATGAAGTTGCAGATCTCTTGACTAAGGTATGCAACTTGTCCCTTAAAATGGCCACGGTGCCAGAAGATTGGAGGATAGCAAATGTCATGCCTATTTTTAAAAAGGGAAAGAGGGGGGACCCGGGAAACTATAGGCCGGTCAGCCTAACATCCATACCGGGTAAGATGGTGGAATGTCTCATCAAAGATAGGATCTCAAAACACATAGATGAACAGGCCTTGCTGAGGGAGAGTCAGCATGGCTTCTGTAAGGGTAAGTCTTGCCTCATGAACCTTATAGAATTCTTTGAAAAGGTCAACAGGCATGTGGATTTGGGAGAACCCGTGGACATTATATATCTGGACTTTCAGAAGGCGTTTGACATGGTCCCTCACCAAAGGTTACTGAAAAAACTCCACAGTCAGGGAATTAGAGGACAGGTCCTCTCATGGATTGAGAACTGGTTGGAGGCCAGGAAGCAGAGAGTGGGTGTCAATGGGCAATTTTCACAATGGAGAGAGGTGAAAAGTGGTGTGCCCCAAGGATCTGTCCTGGGACCGGTGCTTTTCAACCTCTTCATAAATGACCTGGAGACAGGGTTGAGCAGTGAAGTGGCTAAGTTTGCAGACGACACCAAACTTTTCCGAGGGGTGAAGACCAGAAGTGACTGTGAGGAGCTCCAGAAGGATCTCTCCAGACTGGCAGAATGGGCAGCAAAATGGCAGATGCGCTTCAATGTCAGTAAGTGTAAAGTCATGCACATTGGGGCAAAAAATCAAAACTTTAGATATAGGCTGATGGGTTCTGAGCTGTCTGTGACAGATCAGGAGAGAGATTTTGGGGTGGTGGTGGACAGGTCGATGAAAGTGTCGACCCAATGTGCGGCGGCAATGAAGAAGGCCAATTCTATGCTTGGGATCATTAGGAAGGGTATTGAGAACAAAACTGCTAGTATTATAATGCCGTTGTACAAATCGATGGTAAGGCCACACCTGGAGTATTGTGTCCAGTTCTGGTCACCGCATCTCAAAAAAGGCATAGTGGAAATGGAAAAGGTGCAAAAGAGAGCAACTAAGATGATTACTGGGCTGGGGCACCTTCCTTATGAGGAAAGGTTACAGTGTTTGGGCCTCTTTAGCCTAGAAAAGAGATGCCTGAGGGGGGACATGACTGAGACATACAAAATTATGCAGGGAATGGACAGAGTGGATAGGGAGATGCTCTTTACACTCTCACATAATACCAGAACCAGGGGACATCCACTAAAATTGAGTGATGGGCGGGTTAGGACAGACAAAAGAAAATATTTCTTTACTCAGCATGTGGTCGGTCTGTGGAACTCCTTGCCACAGGATGTGGTGCTGGCGTCTAGCCTAGACGCCTTTAAAAGGGGATTGGACAAGTTTCTGGAGGAAAAATCCATTATGGGGTACAAGCCATGATGTGTATGTGCAACCTCCTGATTTTAGAAATGGGTTATGTCAGAATGCCAGATGCAAGGGAGGGCACCAGGATGAGGTCTCTTGTTATCTGGGGTGCTCTCTGGGGCATTTGGTGGGCCGCTGTGAGATACAGGAAGCTGGACTAGATGGGCCTATGGCCTGATCCAGTGGGGCTGTTCTTATGTTCTTATGTTGTTGTTTTTTTTAATGTATATAATGCTTTATTTATTTATTACAGATATAGGTAAGGAAAATTGGATAGACTTAGGGCTAGGACTACATAGGTTACACACGAGGGTGGTGGCCATCGATTACAACAAACATTAATCCAAACGAAATTAATAATCAATACAAAAATTATCATATTCTTTAACCCAACTGGTTAATACTTTAACATTCCATATTTTTCTTCTAACCTTATCTATCCCATCATAAAAAAAACACTTCAAACTTTTACTTATACACTCTTATTACTAGTAAACTAGTCTCTAAAATAAAATCTCTTATCTGATTCTTAATTTCTAATATAACATCTAAAAAAGAAGTCTCCGATTACCATGGTATTACCTCCTTCAATATCTCTTATAACATGTTATACATCATTTTCCATAACTATCCAATCAAACAAGACTTCAGATTATTACTTATAAACTCTTCTTACCACTAAACTAACCTCTAAAATACAATCTCTTATCTGATTCTTAATTTCTAATATCACATCTAAAAACAAATATCTCCAATTACAATAATATTATACTTCGCTTATCCACCACATATTTATTAACCCAAAATACAGGTTTAATATTTTCTCCAAAATAAATTGACATCTATTATTTATTTTATTTACCTTCTTTTTTATAAAATAACCCTTTTATTTGTCTTAATACCACTATATTTTACACAATACTTATATTCCAAAATTGCAGTCCCATCTAATTTATTTCATATATTTACCACTTTAATTTTCACGATACTTATATTCCAAATTCCCTTTTCATCCACTTTAATCTAATCTAATTAATAAAATATTTATCTTAATACCACTTAATTTCCTTGTTGGTGGACTTTCTGATGGATTTTAGAAGAGAAATGGAGCAACAAGTCAGAGAACTCTGAATAAATTGGGCAAATAAGCTCCTCCCTTGTAAACTTGCGGGAACAGATTATAAACAATAGAGAAGAAAAAAGAATGGATCAGATGTCAGGTGAAGTTAAAGAAGTGGAGTATTTTGAAATGGGACACAAGATGGAAGAAGCAATTGTTATAATAACTGGAAATCTTAAGGAAGAAAAAAGACGAAATGTTCAGAGAGCAAGCTTTCTCAAGAAGAGGAAGAATTTATGGACTGAATTTAAGAATAACAGAATGAAAAAGAAGAAAGAAAAACAGAGGGGCGGACTTAAGAAGAAAAAGAAGAAAAAGAAGAAGTGGAAGAACCAGTAGGAGGACTAAGAGGGAACACCAATAAGATAGAGTACAAAGTAAACAATAAGAAGAAGGGCGAAATGGTTGAATAATAAATAGAATTTTTTTAAAAAAACATATTAAATTAAAATAGATGCAAATGAAAATTTGAAATATAAATATTGTGGAAATTAAGTGGTATTAAGATAAATATTTTATTAATTAGATTAAACTAAAGTGGATGAAAAGGGATGTTCTTATGTTGTTTTGAGAGGGAATGCCAAAGGATATATTGAGCTTTTCTTTTCTACCTCTATTGCATTGAGAACCACTTGCTCAAGAACCGAAGAAGACTGCATTTTTCTGAGCTGATATCTGCTTGTTTACTTGTAAAGGGTGGCCACAAAGTCCCTATGCATGCTTGAATGCCTTCAGTCCACACAATTACATGCATAGAAACTTTGTGGCCACCCTACAGCCTGCATTAATATAGTGACCATGAGAAAATGCACTTGCTTTACAAAAGATTTTAATAAAATCTTTCTTACATTATGTTGCTGCATTCATGCAGGGAGCCAGTACTGCACATACCCAAGATCTTGGGCAATTGTGTAGTCACGGTTTGTCGTTTGACCCCATCCACCCTTCTTACAGTCTTAAACTAGCTGGTTGCCCGCAGGAGCTGGGTAAGATTTTTTTTGCCATCGGCTTGATTGCCCCTTGGTTGGTGGTTTCTTCACTTACTCCAGACTGTACAGCTTTGGAATGGGAACTCAAATCAGGCATCTCAAATCCAAGTCATGAAAACTCAATGTTTTTTGCTCACACGTGGAGACGAGTCACCTGTGCCAATGACTGGAGTCTGTCTGGAGTTTCTATGCACTAATGTCTGTGTGTGCATGCTTACTTTTTTCACAGCATGAAAGACCACATGGGGCCATCATTCAGACTGGGTGAGCAGCAGGGAAGTTCCATCCAGGAGGCAGGGAAGGGTTAATGTTTTGTTTTTGTTTTGGGCAGGAGGATGGGAGGCAGGAACAGGCTCTCTTGCCCATCTCTGAAGGAACCAACGGTCATTGGATAAAGGTTGGGTGGTCTGGTTTTTTCCTTTGGATAAGGTAGGACAGAAGGAGGAACCCAAGGAGGGTTTTGCTTTAGGATTGACTGGAGAAGTCTAGAGAAAGGGAAGAAGCAGGGAAGCAGGAAGGCAGTTGGTAAAGAGGAACTGGAACTTGACTGAAAGTAAAAGAGGAACACTGCATGATGACTTACTACCCATAATAAAAAAGCAAACATGATAGTTGTTAAGTCTGCCAACCCCCTTTTACCCATGTTTATTTTTCAAATCTCAGAGTTTGTGGCTATCAAGATGCCTCCTGTGATCCTGGAAGCGAGCAGAATGCTAATTACCACATACACATGCACACCACTTACACACCCCCTCCCAAAAGAAGCAAACACAATCAAAAATCCAAAAAGAAATGGGGAGCTGTCCTATTCATGTTCCATAATGCAAAATTGCTGAGGACGAATAAACCCAGCAAAAGCTGCCTTCCAAAATTTTGAATTGAAAATTCTATTGTTTCCAAGCCACCCATGTTTGTAATCCATGTTTCTTGGCTTTTCTCTTCATACTCGCATTAGGGTGTTATACAGTTTGGGATGTTTGAACAGCTGTATTTGTATGGATCTTTTCCTCTGGAAGGGAAAAAAAAAATACAAAGCTTATAAATTAGCAGCTGTGAATGGCTCATAAAATAGGATGGAATTGCTGTTATACAAAGATTTTATTTTCCCATTTCTCTAAGTGGGACAATGTCTCTCTGTGCCCCAGAGGCAAAACTATAATGCTTCCTTCTACTGATCATATCTAGGAAAAAGGCAAAAAGAATGAATGCCTTTCAAATGTCTAAATTAGACATAGCAGCATGTATGCAAAAACCAAGGGCAGAAAACCAACCTAAACACAGAATTAACATATGAGTGGTAGAACCACTGCCTTTTACAGAATGCTTCATATCAAACATTATGAAACAATTATACTGTATGTATTTTTTTCTTATATCCAATACTTTCCCTAAATGTCTTTATTTCTAAAATAACGGTTTCCTTAAGAAGCAAATGGTTTATATCAGTGGTTCTCCCACATTTAGCACTGGGACCCACTTTTTAGAATGAGGATCTGTCAGGACCCACCAGAAGTGATGTCAGGATCAGATGTGATGTCATCAAGCAGGAAAATTTTTAACAATCCTTGGCTGCAATCCTACTCACACTTACCCAAGGTTAAGTCCCATTTACTATCATTGTTAAAAGAATATACATAGTAACCTGCTAAAAGTACAGGTCTGCAACATTTTCCCAATGCAGTCATATCCCATTACTAATCATCAAGTCATGGGATAATATAGACTTGATGTCTATATTGATGATTGACTTGATGACTTGACTTGATTGACTTGATGTCTGATAAAATAGATTTGATGTCATCATCAAGTCTAATATATTAAAAATAAAATATTGAAATGAATGGGACCCACCTGAAATTGGCTCACGACCCACCTAGTGGATCCTGACCCACAGTTTGAGAAACACTGGTTTATATATATATTCACTTATTGGGGTGATATTTGGGGAAACTGGGGCATGAGTGAGGTCATCTTGTTGAGAAAGATTAGTCAAACAGATAAATCAAGGGAGGAATGAACTGAATAATGGGATAAAAGGAACAGATGAAAAGAGGGGTGACTGCTCCTTTAAAACAAACCTGCTTCCTTCTAAATGGTGCTGCTCGCCTTTAAATTGGGGAAAATAAGATGTGTTGAAAACCAACTAAAGAAATAAGGCCAGAAAAACCAAATTTTATTTTCACATCCCAAATATCTCTTGTAAACGTATCTAGCATGATTCATAACTCTACAGACACCTGGATGCATTTGCAAGCTCTGAGCTGATAGAAGATTCACAGTTGAATGCAACATTGGGGGTTGCTCAAGCACACGACAGGACATGCATGAGAACTGGGATTTATAGTGTTCAATGTCTGTCTGTTAAAAAATATGGTCTTCATTTCAACAGTGATTGTAGAAAATAAAAACACACACAGAACTGAAGAACTGAAATCTCTCAGGGGCGTGACAAAGCAAGTCTCTGTAGTTGCTGGACCAACCCCAAGGAAACTAGCTATTTAATACTGGGTCAATTTGGGTAATAGCTTCTCCAATCTTCCCCAGGAGATTAAAGATATACATGCACAGAAATATGCATATCCTGGCACCATTCATCCTATCCTGGTTAGTCTCTTGAACTGAGATGTGAATGTTGTGATTGCAAACACATCCTTAATTGCAAGGGGATAATCCAGCAGGGAGCATGGTACCCAAACCAGCCCATAGGGTTTATCCCATAGGAGGGGGCAAAACTGTTCCTTTGTCTTGTGATATCTAGAGCTGCACTCTGGAAAATCACTCTTGAAATGGCTGATGCACTGTATTTCATTATCATGGACAAAGTCAGAAAGTGAAATTCTCTAAGGAATTGCCCAATGTGGAGAAGGAAACAGAACTGTGTGGAAAGGCATCTTCATCAACATATATCCTGCATGCTGTTGAGCTACTAAACACACACTAGTACTATCCAGGATGTGGACAGCAGAAGAGAAGCAGGAGACAGGCATGTGACAAAAAAGGTTTTAGATGCAGTAGTGTGACTTTTCTACATTTGTGAATGGGGAGAAGAGATGTGTGCATATGAAAATGGGTTAAAAAATGGAATGTATATATGTGCGGTGTATATGTGCAAGGTGTGAGGGGAGCAGCATGTAAATGGATTGTGGGTGGATTTTGAATTAAATGTACACATGCTAACTAGAGAATGATCACCGCTTTTGCAGCCTAGAGAAGTAGTTCCACAACACAGTAGGAGTTCCACAACAAATACAATCATTTTCTGGATCATTTAAAGTCCAATGTAGTTGTTTCATCAATCTGCATCACTGTTTTTTACTTCTCTGCATCTTAAGTGTCCACCTAGGACATTCCAGGGATAGTGTTTGAAGTAGATAATAAGTCAATAATAAGTCATATTAAGCATGCATAATAAGTCAAGTCCTGGATCCTTTCTGAGAATGCGTCTTCCAACCAACATCATTGGTTTGTCTTTTTCAAATGGTTTCTGAGATGGAAATGGGAACATTTTTATTCTAATTATGCTTGCCCGAGGATGGAACAAGGATTCTAGATATGCAACTCCTCTTAAGATTAAGCCCTCTGTAACTTCCAACAATCTTTTTTAAATACTTGGACAACGGTTTGTCTTTAACATTTATTAATGAGCACTTGCAGGGGCCAATAATAAATGGACTAAATCCTACTTTTCAGCCACAAACGAGTATATTGATTGTTGTGAACTTCTTGAGTGAAGGAAGCCATGTTTTGCTCAAGGCTGAATCTACATATCGAATAGTGCATCACCTGATTCACTAAGCTCTAAAGAATGGGTGCTATCACATTTTGAACTGACTCTACTGTAGTTGATAAGCTGCTGTGAAACTGTGTAACATGAGTTCTAGTCTCCAAGCCTAACTGAAGGATGATCACACTCTCAAATTAATGCATCCCTGTTTTATCAATCATTTGTTTTATTTTTATCATAGATCATCAAGACACACAGAGATACAGAGAAAGCAGAGAAACAAAAACAAAAGTTCTCTAAGTTTGTTCAATGCATTATCTTTTCTCAGTAAGTAATTACTTGCTCAGTACAAATTAAGCAGGGAGGAAGAGGGGCAACATCTTTTGAGCCAACTTTGGAAGGGGGGTGAGAATGTATGTTTGTAATCCTTCATTTTCTGCCAGAATTAATCTCAACACTTTTGAAACAGCTCTAATCACCTCCAAAGTGAAAAAAAGAATAAAGTAATCCAAACAGAGGGGACAAATAAGCATCCCTTCATCAATCAGTGTCAGATCTCAAGCAATTATTCCACTGAAGTCTTTCCTGGCCTGAAGTGAAACTTGTTTTATTATTTGTCTACAAACCCCCCCCCCCCTAATTTGGGGGATAAAAGCAAGGAGGGAAGGGGTGCTGATGGTGTTATAGCATTTGCTGATCCAGGCATTCAATCACAACATGATGCCACACCACCGGCTTTGGAAGAATCAAAGCCACTCATTTATCAGTAACAATTTGATCTGTGAATCTAATACAATTCCACCATGAGGACAATTTTTTTCATTCATTTTTTTTTTAATGGACATACATATATTTTTTTTTAAATATAACAATTGCCACGATATCCTACTTTTGGTTCATAGTTCATATGCTGCTTAGCATGGCTTTCTGTGATGCCTTCACACTAGTTCCCTATAGTCTTGAGTGGGCTTTCCAATAAGCAGAATTGCACCAAAGGTCTATTGACAGGGTCAATAGATCCCCGAGGGCCAGCTCATTCATGAGGCCAACTGATGTGGTCACCTCAGGCAGTGGATTGATTGGGCGGTACCTACCTCTGTTCACATATTTGATTTCACTGCTCTTCCTTCTCCTCCCTGGGCTAGAAAAGGAAGAGGACTTGGAAAAGAGAGAAAGAGAAAGCATGGAGGGGGGATACTGCTTAGCTAGAATGCTGGACAGTGTGAGAAGCAGAGTCTGGCAAACCATTAGGCAAGGGTACCCCCCAGGCATCAAGAAGCCTTGGGACAACCCTGTTCCCACTGAATACTCATGCAGACACATGAAAATGGGAAGGGTAAGAAGAAAGGTCTCATTTTCCAAGACTACAGTCTCTTGGGACACTGCTTGCCTTCTACCATTCCTGCCTTTCCTCCATGAGAACTTGGCCTGATGGCCTGAGAGTGGTGAGGAGGAGCAACTGAAAGGCTTGGGAGAGGAAAGAAAAAAGGTTTTCCCTTACCCCTCCATAAGCCCATTGACTGCCAACGGGTCACCCGTTGCTCTTTAGCTGGCACAAGTCTGAGAATACAAAGGGAGTGTGCTGGCATGTTCAGGACAAAAGCCGGCCATGCCATATGCCACCGTCTCCCACCATCGACACACCCTGGCCCTGCTCCTGTCCTGCCCCAATCCTCCCCATTTGCGTATACAAATGAACAGCCCAATCCTACCGATATTTTCCTGTGCTGATGTAGCAGCACCAGCGCGGACAACACTGCATCCTGCAGGGAAATTTACGAGAAATAAAGTCTCCTTGGGGTAAGCCCCAGCTACCAGTATCAGTTAACTTGGTACTGCACCAGTGATATAACTGGCATATTGACCCATGTCAGTGGATCAGGTTCAGGAAGGGGGATAGAATACAGCATGCCCTGCTGTTGCCAATCTCACCTCTCCCAAGCCCAATCTGTTCACCCCAACCTGCCCTCGTCCTGCCCCATTACACCCCTCCCCCACCCTTTCCCTGCAGCTGCGCTGTACAGCACAGAACTTACCTACTCTGGCAGGCACCACCCTTTATGTTGGCACTGGCTGGAAGGCTCTGGTCTTCCTGCCAGCACTTCTTAAAAGTGCACTGTGGCAACTTTATGGCACTTTTGTGAAAGAGCGCACCAGCAAAGCAAAGCATGTGCTCCACTGGTGCAGGATGAGTATAGGATTGTGCCAAAAACCTCATATACCCAACATTTGCAGTTAACCAACCATCTCACCAGTAGCACTCTGGATGCATTTCCAGCCTTTTGCATATAGGTTTTTGTGTCTTATACTTAAGCATCTTTAAAGAACTATAAGCCGTGGGCTTATTCTTTCTCAAAGTCTACAGTTATTGGAATCAATGATATTCAATACAAGTCATCTCATGGCTTGTGTACCACGGCTTTTGAACTCACCCAATCAGTATGGATGAGCCGCTATTGTTTTTAGTTTTGTGATATATTATTCAGGTACTAGGCAAGTTAAGGAGAAATTTCACACCTCCTTCCACTACCTATCTCCCCAGACAATATTCAGAACAACCCAAAACCTCTTCCAATAATTACCACAACTTCTTTGCTTTCCGAAAATGAGTACTAAGCCATTTGCATAACATCTGCACAGCTTGGAGGGCTGGAACATTAAAGCAATTAGCTTTGTATTCCATAACAATTGCAATTGAAACAATTGGCAAAGTTGATACTTCGTCCAAAGATAAACACCCTTCTGTGTCCTTTATCATCAATGCTTTATTGAGACCTCTTTTGGGGAAAATAAGCTAGCAGTCTGTTTCAAAGAAAGACCCCAAGAAATTATGTTTCTGTGCCTATTCTCATAAATAAGATATCACCCGTTGACTGTTACTCTTTTTAAATGCGTATCGGTTTATATCTGTTACGTGCAAATAGAACCAATTTTACCCTGCTGCCATTCTATAGATTGTAATCTGCATGCATGTGATCTGATCATAACAATTTAGCTAATAAAATGTTATCATGGCATCACCTGCCAAAAACCTCTTCAATTAGAAATCTTTTTTCGCATTTGACTATGTTGCAGTTCTGTGATGTAATTCCTCATCTTGGAGTTTATGTTTTGCAACTGAAAATATACTTTTTTTATTGGCAATTTGAAATATACAACTTAGCATATGAGGACATTTTATTTAATCTATTTTACAATGCTTTTGGTGGTACGATGTAGACGGATGTTCTATTCTTGAACCTATCAGGATGAAGGCAAACATTATGCTAATAATTCCATTAATTTAATAGCCCAATCTGAACCTGCCCTTGCGTAGGCAGGCTGGCAGGCCTGCGCTACATCCAAGGCAGGATCGGGGATGAAAGCAGCTCAGCCCAGGGCAAGGGGAATTGCTTCCCCAATGGAGCTACTCGGATCTGCGCCACCTCAAGAGCTAGTGCAAATACAAGCAGCCGGAGACTGCTCTGGGCTGCCCAGGAACAGGGTTAGGATCTGGCATAACTTCTGGATCCTAGCCCCACCTCCTGCCCTGGGAATGCCTGCCACCTGCTCTCCCCCTGCCCCAAAATGCCTCCCTCCCACCTCCTCCCCATGCCCCCTCCAGACCCCTGCATTGGCCAAGCTCGGCCAACACAATCTTACCTGGCTGGATCCTTCCTGGTCCTGAATCCAGCATGGTGAAGCCAGAGCAACTCCTTGCGCTGACCTCCCCAACTCCTAAGTTGATACAAATGTGCCTTATGACACTTTTGTGACACCCCCGGTTTGGGGCAAGTGACTTGTGCCGGCCTAGATGTGTAATCCTTATAGATTAGACATTGCGCCAACGTGGCGCAGCACATTGGGGTAAATGCAACTGCAAAACAACTACCCCCAATGCTCACCCAGGAGTCACGGCCTATACTAACAGGCCTAGCGTTAATGAATGTAGAATTTAAACGTGCCAGAAAGCCAGTGCACTTGATGTCCTGGGGCGAAAAAACCGTTGTGAGCCGCTGCTGATGCCCCAATTCCACGAATGAAGCCCGGGTAGTTCTGGTCTCAAACCTAAGTGAACCAATGTCCTCTTAAAATAGCAGGCCTGCAAGGAGCCAACAAGGAATACTGTTCCCTGGCAGATACAGGGCAAAGATACCCCATAGGAGCCTGTTTAATCTGAATCCACTGCCCATGCCACGAAATTCCCCTCCACTCTCGAGGGAAAGAGGCAGGGCACCCATTAGGTGTGTTGATATTTGCAGATACACCATCCTGTCAAAGGTCATTGCCTCTGTGCCTATATGCACAGGCTACTGCACCTGGTAAATGTATAGCAGCCACTGCCATGCCTGTGAAGCAGGTTACTGAAGGCGTCACTCCACTTATGAGGAGTAGGGACAGTGGGTTAATAAGTGCAAAGCCGTAAGCCTTGGGAAAGGCCATTACATTTGTGCCTATCTGCACAAGGCTACCACACCATGGTAAATGTGCAGCAGCACTGCCCTGCCTGTTAAACAGGGTACTAAAGGCATCACTCCACTTATGAGGAGTAGAGACAGCTCCCATTAGATTGTTAACAGAACATAACCCCACACTCTCAAGGAATAGAGGCAGGGAACCCATTAGGTGGGTTAATAATTGCAAAGCCGCAAGCCTTGGGAAAGGCCATTACATTTGTGCCTATCTGCACAGGGCGACTGCACCTGGTAAATGTGCAGCAGCACTGCCATGCCTGTTAAGCAGGGTACTAAAGGCATCACCCCACTCACGAGGAGTAGTAACAGAACATAGCCCCACACTCAAGGAATAGAGGCGGGGCACCCATTAGGTGGGTTAATTAACAAAAAACTAACCTTGGCACAGGCCATTACATCTGTGCTTATCTGCACAGGGCTACCGCACCTGGTAAATATGCGACTGCACCGTCATGCCTGTTAAGCAGGTTACTGAAGGCATCACCCCACTTTCGAGGAGTAATTGCGAGTAATTACTTTCGAGGAGTAATAGAGTAAAAGACCCTAGCTTTAACCAAGGCCCTTGCATCCTCGCTGGGGGAGATGCCCCCCACTAGAGGGGGCTAAATTTCATGGTCAATAAGCCTGTGGCAAGCAGCCACCACAGGGGCAGCTTTATAAATTCCCTTTGCCACCTTAATTTGAAAACCCCCAGTGAAGTCCTGCCATCCTGATGCACCCTACTGGCAGGGGCTGATGGCCTGTGTCAGAGACCAGTGACAGTGCATAGACGTCCAGGTGTCCACATGCAGCAATTAGATAAAAACCGACCTGGCATGGACCAGGCAATTATTATTTGCTCTTCCCCCACATAGAGGTTTATGCCAATCATTAATACCTGTAGCCTAGCCACTTGTCGGTTTTATGACCAATCAGAATTGGATTGGGACCTATTGTGGGGCATGAAGTCATAGTTTGTGGACCATAGATAGAGCATTAATACCCAACCTGCAACCAGTAGTTGCAGTAGAAAGACCAGTAGTCTTTCCTCCAACCCTCAAGCATCTTTCAATTCCAAACCCTTGGTGTAACTTCTCCCCTAAGGTACAAGCAGAAAGGATGTGGAAGCCAGGTGGGCAGTTTGGCCTGAACTACCAGTCCCCTTTCCTTATCGCTCAAGTAGCGATGACAATGGTTTGAGGAGTTAAAGCTCCATATTTAGGAGGGAAGCAGATGGTCCTCCAAAAAGTGTCGGCATTGCTATTATGAATTCCTAAAACAAGTCAGTCTGAAACCATGTAGGAGCACTGTCAACCTGCAAACTGGGGAATTATGGAAAACCAAGGTGCCCGGTATTTCCTGCAGGGGAAATTACTCATAAGCGCTCATTAACCCGTCTGATACCAGTGATGTTTGGACAACTAAGAAAGCCTCTCAAGGCTCTGAGGCTGCCAATATCACACCCTTTACTGGGAGCAAGCCTCATAGACCAAAACGGAGCATATTTCCGAGAATACCTGCCCAAGTTTGGGCTCTTAAGGTCATCCTATTTAAAAAGCTTCCCCGCCTTCTTCGGGTGCAACTGGACAGTGACCCAAGAATAGACAATGAAACCGCAAAGCCGATTGGTTCTTTGAGTAATGGTTACTACATCTCGCACAGGGTCACCCACTTTGGGGGTAGGCTCGGGCTCAATGGGCAGAAGACTGAACATGTCAGCAAAGTCCTCTCCTTGACCGACAAAGCGAGGTGAGAACCCAACCTTAGGTTTCTCCTTCCCCGCTACCAAACCCAGAGAATCGACCCCCCAAAGGCACGCAACTCTGCCATCTGATCCTCATCATCCCATGAAAAGGGGGGGTAGGGGGGCCGTACTGGGACTGGTCTTTTGGCAACCTTACCGCCTGACTTCTGCATCCTTTCTCCCCCCAGGTAATATGTGAAGCAAGGGGCCCACAACCCCCAGTGTTCTTGTATTCACAGTAGGATACAGTTGCCCTGGAAGGGCATGATTGTCTTGCCGCAGAACTCTGGCACCGATGCAGAGTCGCCTTGCCTTCGCCAAAGATGCCCCTGAAAATTTTTCAAAGATGCCCCCCAAAATTCCTCCCAGCCCTGAATAAAAACAAGCTAGAGGTAGTCCCAGTGGGCAATGGGGAGGAGCACTTGTATTTCCCCCAATAACCCCCCTCAGCAGACTTAAAATGGTTGCCAAACTTCAGTCTCGAAAAACTATGGTATAAGTCTACAGCACCCGGCATTCCAAGGCCAGTTGCCATCCAAGCACCAACCAGGCCTGACCCTGCCTAGCAGCTGAGATCAGACAAGATCAGGCATGTGCAGGGTAACAGTTGCTACACTGACCATAAAAAAAGGGGGGGGGGGTAAAATGGCGCCGAGCTCTAATAGCCTTCCACGCCACGAGGCGATCTCAAAATGGCCACTGTGGGGGTGGAGGTGGCCAAAATGGCGCCGTGCCACAAGGCGACACAAAATGGCTGCCACCCACAGGGCGATCACTCCTCCGTGCTTCCTGGCCAGTGCGGCCAATGCAGCCACAGCCGCAGCCCTGCGCCAAAGCGCGGTCCCCCCGTGAACCCTGCGGGTAGGCCGCCCACTGTGAGTGCCTGCTGTCCCGCGTGAACCCACGGGGGACCCCCGCTGCTGCCACCCGCAAAGCCCACAGCTCCCAGATGCAACGCTGGGAGCGCAGCGTGCAGAGCCCACAGCTCAACCACCCGAGAGGCTCCTGCTGCTTAGGCAGAGGCAGGAGCTTGAAAGTGCGACTCCCAGCACTCCAAGCCCCGGTCGAGGGCAGCCCCTCCTCCGCTCCTGAGGAAGCGTCCGCTCAGGTCGCTTCCCAGGAATGGACTGAGCTAACCCCAGCGCATGCGCACTGGAAAAGCTCCTCAGTCCCACCCCTTTGGCTAGCCAGCCAATCAGCTGGTAGCAAAGCCCTGCTGCCATTTGACAGGTGGGGAAAGCCTGGCAATCACTGCTAGCGCGCCAGGGAGGCGCGCTAGCAGCCCTTCTTAAGAGGAAGTGTGGGAAGTTTTAAGCAGACATAATTTGATTTATACTGATGGCAAAAATGGCTTCCCCACAGATATACTACACATATATGCCATTAACCTTCTGTCTCTCTAAGCACGATTAGAGAACGTTCTGTACACAGCCATTTTCTGGTGGAACATGAGCAAACTGGGCTTACTGATTTGCATGTGTCCCTTGCATGTTATTTATTTTATTCTCTCTAAAAATAGCTTTATCAGAAATCTCTCTCTCTCTCTCTCTCTCTCTCTCGTGTAAAGGGATGTATTGGTTATCTTTTCAAAAACAATAGTTGCTGTAATGTAAAATGTTCTTGAATTCCACTTAAATCTGAAAGCACACTGTGATGCTATCCTGCTCTTTAGAGCTGTTGGCACAAATGGCCAGAGGTTCTCTGCATGTTCCAGCAGCTCCCAAACACCCCTTTGGAGTGATGGCGGGAGCCGTTCAGGGGCAGGGTGACCAGATACAATGGAGGACAGAGTGCCTATCCCTTTAACCATTGTATAGAAGAAGGTTTAAAAAGCTGCACCAGTCCAAATTTCCTTTTCTATACAATGGGTAAAGGGATAGGCACTCTGTCTTCCATTATAACTGGTCTCCCTGTTCAGGGAAGGATTGGGGTGGGTACCAGTCTTAACTGGGGTGTTTGAGGGGTGGGAAGGGGAGGATCTCTGCACACCAAACTCATATCCCCCCTTTCTTGGCTTGACACTCCTCCTGAAACTCTTTGGAGAGACTGTTCATATTTTCAGGATGTAAGCAATTTTAGGTTTATGGGCTGTCTTTTGAATGTAATCCTCACATTAGATGAGGGGTAGTTGTACCACTTTGGCAAGTATCACCATTTGTGGGTACCACTTTGGCTAATATTACCATGGCCACCAGGGTTGGCTGGCTTGCTCTGCAGTTCTTCAGTCTGCATCCGCCTTCCCCAGACTATGCCTCTTTGGAATGGCCAGGCAGTTATGCAGCTTTGCTTCATTTTGCACAGTGATGCATGCCCTCTGTCATAATCATTGAAAGGGTCAACAGGCATGTGGATGAGGGAGAACCCGTGGACATTATATATCTGGACTTTCAGAAGGCATTCGACACAGTCCCTCACCAAAGGCTAATGAGAAAACTTCACAGTCAGGGAATTAGAGGGCAGGTCCTCTCATGGACTGGGAACTGGTTGAAGACCAGGAAACAGAGAGTGGGTGTCAATGGACAATTTTCACAATGGAGGGAGGTGAAAAGCGGTGTGCCCCAAGGATCTGTCTTGAGACTGGTGCTTTTCAACCTGTGTATAAATGACCTGGAGACAGGGTCGAGCAGTGAGGTGGCTAAGTTTGCAGACGACACCAAGCTTTTCCGAGTGGTGAAGACCAGAAGTGATTGTGAGGAGCTCCAAAGGATCTCTCCAAACTGGCAGAATGGGCAGCAAAATAGCAGATGCGTTTCAATGTAAGTAAGTGTAAAGTCATGCACATTGGGGCAAAAAATCAAAACTTCACATATAGGCTAATGGGTTCTGAGCTATCTGTGACAGATCAGGAGAGAGATCCTGGGGTGGTGGTGGACAGCTCTATAAAAGTGTCAACCCAATGTGCAGTGGCAGTGAAGAAGGCCAATTCTATGCTTGGGATCATTAGAAAAGGTATTGAGAACAAAACAGCTAATATTATAATGCTGTTGTACAAATCTATGGTAAGGCCACACCTGGAGTATTGCGTCCAGTTCTTTACTCCAGTGTGTAGTTGGTCTGTGGAGCTCCTTGCCACAGCATGTAGTGATGGCATCTGGCCTAGATGCCTTTAAAAGGGGATTGGACAAGTTTCTGGAGGAAAAATCCATTGCGGGTTACAAGCCATAATGGGTGCAACCTCCTGATTTTAGAAATGGGCTACGTCAGAATGCCAGATGCAAGGGAGGGCACCAGGATGCAGGTCTCTTGTTATCTGGTGTGCTCCTTGGGGCATTTGGTGGGCCACTGTGAGATACAGGAAGCTGGACTAGATGGGCCTATGGCCTGATCCAGCAGGTCTGTGCTTATGTCACCTCCAGAAGGACTGAACTAGATAGGGCAGTGCCACATGATCATGATAGCAGTGGGGCCAAAAACCTCCTGCCATACTGTGAAGTGCAGCTAGTTGAAAAACACTAGTCCAGTGGTTCTCAAACCTTTTAGCACCAGGACCCACTTTTTAGAATCACAATCTGTCAGAAACCACTGGAAGTCATGGCATTAACCTGGAAGTGGCATCATGGCTGGAAGTGACATAATCAAGCAGGGAAAATTTTAACACCCTCATATGACAAAATCAAATCAAATTAATTAAGTTAATTTAAAGTTCACAATAAGTATAAATTTAAAAATTTATTTAAAATCAAGAGGAATCCTCCTAACCTTCCCAAGCAGCTGCTGGTCTGTTTAAAAAAAAAAATTCCCCAAACATACTAAAGGCTGAAATCCTATCCACACGTACCTGGGAGTAGGCCCCATTGACTATCATTGTTAAGAATGCATATATACTAGTAGCCTGTTAACAGTACAGATCTGTAACATTTCCCCAAATGCAGTCACATGCCATGATAGCATTGAGTCTAACATATTAAAAATAAAATACACCTTGAAATGAATGGAGACCCACCTGAAATTGGCTCACGACCCACCTAGTGTGTCCCAACTGTTTTGCCAGATTCCTAGTCCAAGCTTCATTTAGAGAACTCATGCCCACTTTAAGCTAACTAGCTCCCTTTTGTTCCTAACAAAGTCCCCAGTTCTCCACTGTAGCACTGCTGGACCCCACCACCAGGGTAGATTGCCTGTTCCAACTGCAGAGGTCCTCCTTCCTCCCCTCTCCTGCCAGCAGCTTCTCCAGCCACTACAGTGACACCTTGCTCCTCAGCAGGTCTTGGGAGTAACAGCCACACACCAATCTCCAAAGTCCAAACACCCATCTCTCCTTTAGTGAGTTAGTCCATCAGCAGTTCCAGTAGTCCATCAGCCATTAATCCATCACATCACATCACATCACATCACATCACATCACATCAGTCCCGTCCGTCCGTCCGTCCGTCCGTCCCTCCCTCCCTCCCTCCCTTCCTTCCTCCCTCAAGCTTTCCCCTTCTACTACCCACACCTCCTTTCCTTCCTGCAGGTGCTACTTTTATCCCTGAGTGCCCTATTGCCTTCAAGTGGCTGCAGCAGTGCAGCACACTCACTGCAATCTAAGGCTCTGGTGTTAACCCCATGCTTGCCTGCCAGAGCAACAAACAACACACAACAGGGTGTGTGTTGACACCACACCCTATCTCCTTGAGGGATCTTGCACATTTCCATGACACCAACTCACCATTTGAGTTGTGCAGCTCACTGCACTAGCCTAATGAATCTGTTTTAAGCAAAGCAGCATTTTGTTCTTCCTCAACCAAGCAGACTTCAACCTATTTGGCGTACTGTCCCCAGCACCCATTGCAGACAGCGGGTTTCCCAGTGCCCACATCACTACATGTGCAAAGAGATGCACAAGTTTTCACGGCAAAACAAAGGCCCAGCTTGTTCTTTGCTGTGTCCACAAAGTGATAAAAGTAAATTTGAAAAAGCACAGCATTGTTTATATGAAGTGAATGTCTCATAGCAACGTATTAGCAGCTTTATTATCACATTAACATTTACGTTCTTAGAAATGGAAATGCTATGCACAATAGACTCTTCAGCTTTTTTTTTTTTTTTAAAAAAAGCTCCTTGTTTATAGTAGAATCGTTTAAGTTCTGGATTTACCAGTTTGTTTAAATCAAAGTTAGGGTTATCGTTTACGTTCCAATAAAATAGCCCTGTACCTCTAATGAATTAATAAAGCTCATAACTCCTTTGTGATTTCTTGACCTCGGAAATTAAATTGCTTGTAAATACCAATTCATAGCTGTTTGTTATGCGGCAATGGTTTGCCCTGTATTCTTTTGCCCTGCTCCTGGTTACTTATGGAGCGCCAGGCATCATAAGTCAAATACAACAATCTAGTAGAGATTGGGAATGCCACCTTGCCGTCTTTGGTTTGTGGGGAAAGTGATGGTGGTACAGATGAACAACTGTTGTCCTTTCCCCTCTCCTTACTGTAAGGGTGTCACAGTCTGTTTGTCAGTGGAGAGGTGCCAAATGCTTCAAAAGTGGACTGTCAATAAATTCATTTGGCCCAGTGAGAAGCTGTCAAGTCTGTCTGCTTTCATCTACTTGTAAACATTGTAGGGGCTTCTTATTTCTTTGACTCGCCTTCCCGTCTCAATGCTTAGGGATTTGGAAAGCAGATTTATTTTGCTGAGCTTCTGGCTGCATTCAAGTACCAAACACCTTCAGAAATACAGTACAATTAGAGTTTAATTCATGGCTCTAGTGAAAATTATTTGAGCCCAGATTGCCTTCAATGTCCCTTGGTTGTCATATCTTTCAGGTTAAAGTTGAAATCCCTTGCGTTCATGCAGCTTTTCTGACAAAGGTTTAAAGAAGCGTGAAGGAAATTTGTACATAGGGCTTAGAATTATCTGAATCCTGATAATAAAGACCTCCTAATACAAGTATCATTATGCAGGAGAAGGAAAGGTCACGTGAAAATGTTCACTTTTTTCTGTGCTTTTTATTAGATTACTTAAATGGCCAGATGATCAGAAGCCATCATTACAAACTTCCACCATTATAGCCTTGTTTGGATTTTCTGTTACTGCAGACAGTGTCATAAGCCCTGCATCAAGCATTTTCCGTTATGGGGATATCCTCTTCCTGGGGATGGCATTTGACTCTCCAGACGGCAAGGTTACAGAGTGAATCAGTGTGTTGATAGGGTTTGCTTCCACCCCTGTTGGACCTACACAGGGGTTACATAGCTCTTTCATATGTCCATAAAAGTGAGGTCTTTTTGTCCATTATGTGCATGGCAGTGGCACTTCTCTCCATGTGCTGGAGAACTAGGAGTAGGTGTGCTCAGAATTATTTGCTTGGAGAATCAGACATAATTAAAAATTTGCAAGTTACACTATTCTCCAGCACAGGCCTCCAGCACAGAACTTAATTGTTTGAGAACTTTCCCAAGAAAGGATAACAAGAACCTTAGCTAAGCATTAAAGAGGTGGAACAGCACCACTTACTGGCTGGAGGTATTGCTTATATACAGTGCTTTTTTGTGACAAAAAAGGTGCAGGAACTCACAACTTGTTAATCTTTTATTTATTTATTTATTTATTTATTTATTTATTTATTTATTATTTTTAAACCATTTTTTATTGGAGAAATAAAATATTTTTTATGTGCTTCCCCCTAAAGATGAACTTACTTCTGAGTAGACATGCATAGGATTGGGCTGTCAATCTCCACATCCCCTTCCCCCTAGCTACTTTTTCTACACATGGGGAAAAATACTGTACAGGTGCACTTGTAGCATGTACTGTGGCACTACTTTGAGGAGAGGAAGCAGTGAATGGATTCCAAAAAATGGCTTACATGAGTTCCATGTAGTAAAATTACTCTAAGCAACTGTGGGAGTAAGAACAAAAAAGGAATTCTTACACGAGAGGGGTCCTTAGGTGCACATAGAAACAGCTACGTTTGCAAACAAGTGATTAAATATGGTTTAATTCAGGTATCAGAATACTCAGTGTCTTTGGGAAGGCGCTTGGCATGCAATTGTATGTTCTCTGCTGCCCTGAGCAGCTGCTGTGCATTGCTGGAGAGGAGCTGCAAACACTGGCTGGTGGAGGGCATGCTTGTGGGGGAAGGACGAGGAAGATCTCTGGCAAGGCTGGATAGCACGTTGTACACACGTAGAATCCCTTTTCACCTGCCCTTAGCATGTGAAAACGGGTGCAGATATATATCTCTGCCAGGATTAAGAGCCCAATCCTAGGTATGTCTACTCTGAAGTAAGTCTCGTTCTAGTCAATGGAGCTTACTCCCAGGAAAGTGCCTAGGATTGCAGCCTAAGAGCCCAATCCTATGCATGTCTACTCAGAAGTCCACTTTAGTGAATGGAGCTTACTGTGGATAGGATGGCAGCCTTAGAGTCCAATCCTGTGCCTGTCTACTCTGCCTCTGTTTTGCTCCCCCCCCTCCTGGAATGCCTCCGAAGGGGAGGGGACCCTCCAAAAAGGTGCCGGAACTCCGTCCCCCCACGTTCCATTAGAAAAAAAGCCCTGCTTATATAATTGTTAATGTTTCTCCTTCACACTACTGTTCAGATGAAGTAACTTAGAAGCCATCTCTCCATGCCATCACCTCAAATTACACATTTTTCCCTGACAAAGACCTTGAAGGGTAGCTGCTTCCTGATCGTCCTTGCTAGCATTGCATTGCTGAATAGGCTTGAACTGAGCTGTTTTACGACTGTGCAAAATGTACCTGGGAGCTTAAAGGCTGTAAAATAGAAGAAGGCTCTCAAATGCTGACTGGGATGTGCAGTTGAATTGTGCTTAGCTGTGGCCCATTTTCACTTCCAGTTTGCCAATAAGACACATGTGCTCTCCATGCATTCCAGTAATCAGTGAGTGGATGTGGTGAAGTCACACCTTCTGTATAAATTACATAAGGGGCCTCAGATGAAGATTATTATTTAGCAGCAGTTTCCAGGGTGTGACAGGGATATGCAGCTCCACCATGGCGAGGCTTGAGTTTAGTTCCATGTTCCTGCCTCCTTTGACTCAACTTGTGCATGAGTTGAAATGGGCGGCCTTTGGGACTTAACCGGAACATTTTCGGGACTCTGATTCAAGTCGAAGTCTTTTGTGATAAGTGAGTCAGGCACAGTTCCTCAGAAAAAAGTTCCTCTCTCCCAGGGGCGGGGGAGAGGAAGGTCCACAAAGCAGAGCTCCACAGGATCCAGGGCGCTCGGGTAGGGCTGCTCGCCCTACACGAGCACCATCACTTTAGCGGTGACCAAACAGTTGCCGCTAAAGTGAGTAGTCCCATTGCGGGACTGCTTGCCTTTCTCGGGGGAAGGGGACAAATGTCCCCTTCTCCCAAGGAGCCTCCCGCAGTAGCGGGGGAGGCTCTGGATCTGGCGGGAGCCCTTTGTGGAGCTGCCAGGTCCCGCAGCTCCAGGCAGCTCAGGATTGGGCTGTGAGTCTCCATTTGTTCCTGATAAAGACTCCCAAGTCCCAAGTCACTTCTACATGCCCATTCCTGGGATGTGACTATGTGATCCAGTTCTTTTTTTTTTTGCCTGTACGTCACAGCATTCATCACAATAACACACAACAACAATTGTACAAAAACCCAACAGAGTATGAATTTGCTGCGTCGGGCGAACGTTTGTGCATGGGGATGGTGTGCTTAGCTTAATGTAGATCCACAGCTCCTTAATGTCACACTGAATGGTAACTGATGTATTCCTGTGGACTCCACTGTGAGGCCTCATTTAAAATGTGCTTCCAAGTAGTTACAAAACATGTCTCCAGCTAATTATCATGAAACAACTCCTAACCAGAACTGACAACACTTAAACTGTTTTTAGTGAAGCAAGTGTCTTCCTTTTTCTCATCCTCCCCTCCACTCTGCTTGAGAAACTATATCTGACTGAAGCAGTCCTGAGTAAACCAGTGCTCAGAGTAATTTGCCAGAAGAGTTTTACTAAAAGAAAGTTGGTAGTAAATAATTATCATCATGCGTGATACTAGCTGTTTTTCAGTGAAATGTACTCAGCGCATAAAGAAGCCATCTTGGAAAATTAGGATTGCTATACCAGTAGATAGAAGTTGCTTTAAACCGTCTGTTATGGGAAAGGAGAACCGCAAAGCTGATTAATCTCAAATTGTGGAAGGACAGTTGGTAGGCCATTAATTTACTTTGTATGGTGCTTTACATCTCAAGAGCAGACGTATTGATTTCAAAGACAGCAGTTCAGTGCATGAGTTCATTCCGTAAAAATAAGGACCTCATTAGGAACAATAACTGAAGATACACAAGAAAATCAAGGAATTTCTACTAATGAAGAGCTAGTTGGCAATGTGGGAGGGCTTGGACAATCTGATCTTCACATGCATGTTTCTTAGCAGAAGGCCAATGAGTTAGTAGATAAAAATTAACATTTGAACTAAGGACTTAATGGCTCATACATGAAACTTCTGTGGTATGACAGTTTGCATCTCCTGCAAGTAGAATAATGTAGGGTTATTTGTTTTAAGGCTCATTCTGATTACGTCTTGCAACATGTTGACATGTTTATTCTGTAAGTCTACTGAGTTCCAGAGCATTGCATCCAAGTTAAGTGTACATAGGATTGTAACTTTAGGGTTTTTGGGTGATTATTCTATCCAAAGAGCTTTCTAATGAAGCACCTAAATAAAAATGACAGAAAATAAATCCTTTCCAAAGTCTTCAGAAAGTAGGAATGGTGGTCAATATGGGATAACTCCAGAATGACATTGTTTCCCCACATTCCCTCTGATCTTTTCAGTCCTCAGAGGGTGGAAATTAGTTACTGAGAGAGTTGCCATCTTACCAATCCAAATGCCAAGCACATATCCTTTTATGTATGCTGTGTGGCATACCTAAAGACCTGCTCACAAGAGTTGGTGAAGCAGCGAGATAGAGTGGGTCAAAAGAGCTACGTATAATGGCCGGCATTAAGGGGCTACTGTGCACATAGAAATGAGGGCAAATTCAGAACCAGGAAAATTAGAGATATGAACTTCCCTAGTCTGGAAAGTCTTATTCATTTTGAACTGAGTCTAAATTTTTTGCAAATTGAACCCAACCACTGACCTGATCTTCCTATCATTTCACCCAACCTATCCATCCATTTATTTAAAAAAAAAAATCTTTACATTTGAAGAAGAGGAGAAATTACCAGCATCATGGCTTTTTAAAACTCTCATTAGCAGGAAGTGTTGCTCCTGAAAATTCTCAGGAATATCATTTTTTCTGAAGAAGACCACAAGATTTTCCTCTTGATTCCTTGATTCCTCAATTGTCATGTAGCTCAGAACCTTCTGGTGACCTCTCTAAAGCAAAGTAGTCTTGTTCCCCAGCTCTTGGCAATCTCAAGAATATACACATTGGCCTAAATGCATTGTTACTCTTTCTGAACAAACTCACAGCCCAATCCTGAGCTGCCTGGAGCTGCGGGACCCAGCGGCTCCATGGAGGGCTCCCGACAGAGCCAGCGCCTCCCATGCTATCGCGGGAGGCTCCTCGGGAGAAGGGGATGTTCGTCCCCATCGCCTGAGTAAGGGAAGCAGCCCCGCAATGGCGCTACTCACTTTAGCAGCGACTGTTTGGTTGCTGCTAAAGTGAAGGCGCTCATGTAGGGTGCCTTGGATCCTGTGGAGCTCAGCTCCACGGATCCGCCTCTCCCCTGCCCCCTGACATGCCTCTCCCATGCCCCGGCCACACCTTCCCCCTCCCT
Organism: Tiliqua scincoides; assembly: GCF_035046505.1. Taxonomy (NCBI): domain Eukaryota; kingdom Metazoa; phylum Chordata; class Lepidosauria; order Squamata; family Scincidae; genus Tiliqua; species Tiliqua scincoides. The sequence goes on along the minus strand of NC_089824.1, from coordinate 63,114,139 downwards.
GGAACACCTCCCCCATGCCCCTGATCACGCCCCCATCTCCTGTTCCGCAGCCCGGCGGTCATGGAGATCTCCAAGCCGTGGAACCTGGGTGCCTGCCGCACGCTGGCGCAGCGCTGGCTGGAGCTGGGCTAACTCCGGCGGGAGCCCGGTGGGAAGCCCCACAAAGTGCCTTATGGCATGTTTGCGACTGTGGTCTGCGGCACGGAGGCACGGCGCGAACCAAAGGATCGGGATTTCAAGCAGTCAACACTGAAAATCATCTCCAGTACTGGAGAAATGTTTGAAAGAATGTCTGTGATCTCCATTCAGTTTATTTCACTGAAGACTGCTGAATTTGCTCTGGCTTGAGGTCTCTTTCCACCCCTCCTCCCCACCATATCCATAGTAATAAAACTCTGTGTCAACCCACCAACAAGCAGATTGCAGATTTAAGAGAAAGACACTGGCTAATACTGCAGGGTATTTTAAAGCAAAACAAAAACCTTTAATATTTATGCCGATTAGACAAAGAGACTTTGACCTTCGGGCATTTAGAGATCTCAGTTGCATTTTAGTTGTAATTCTAGAAATGTATTTCTCCTTGGCAGGCAGGGGAAAAAAGGTGATTTTAATTTCTCGTAATTAATACAAAACCTTTGAAGTTCACCTTTTGGGAAGCTGAATTAGCTGTGCCTGATGGCTCGTAAGGTAATGCAACACACCCTGCCTCATGGGAGACCATAGATCAAGCTTAACCTAATAAATCTCTCACTTCAGGACTACAGCACTTGTCAGGAAGCAGATGTTGCTTTGGGTCTCCTGAGGGATGGTAGGAAGCAGAGTGTTGTACTCTGCTGCACACTCTAGCTGCTGACCTCTGAACAGCATGGATGCTGCTCTTAGGAGTTTCCCACTTTCCTGGGAGCGGGCCCCACTTAACACAATAAGATTTACAATATGACTTCCACCAGTGCTTCCCAAACTCCTACAAGGGAGTTGGAAGCACCGTAAGTGTATGTGGATTGTATGTGTATGTGTGATTGAAAACCAGAAGTGGTTTTTAATCATGTTATTTCATGTTTTCGAGGCTTGGGGAGCCCTGCAGAGACTACTGTGGGGCTTCCCGCACCCCCCCCCCGGAGGCTGGAGCTCCTTTAGGTAAGATTAAAAAGTCCTCCTCCCCTCTGGCAGCAGCACTATCCTGGGGATCACATTGCTGCTTTCACCTTCCCTGCCCCTTAAAGGGACAGGGACAAGTACTTCCCTGGCTGGTGGGTCATGACCCGCCAGTTTGGGAACCACTGACTTCCACAATCCAATGCATAGGATTGTGATTTAACAGTTCAATCCTAGACATGTCAAGTCAGAAGTAAGTCCCATTATGTTCAGTGGGTCTTACTCTCAAGAAAGTGTATATAGGATTCCAGTTTAAATTGTATTGTGCATATGGCAACTCACTGGCAATGACAGAGTTAAGGAACAGGGAGACCTGATGTGTCTGTTCAAATAAAAATATTCTGGTCACACATTTTAGGCCAGAGTCTTGAACTCTCTACAAAGCCTCTAACCAATCCAGTAAAAACAGTGTCACACTCATAACTCTGGCATGAAAAACAGTCACAATCCATAGTACATCTCTATGTGTCTGTAATGAAAGTATCTCAGAGGCTGAATCAAATCTGCAAGAAAACCCCTAAACAAACTACAGGCTGTTGGGGCTCCTACAACTTGCCCTCTTTTTTCTCCATGCTTTTGCATACTGTCTGCCTGACGAGGCATCTGTGCTGTGCATACAAAAGATTACAGGGTCAATCTCTATTATCAGAAAGACTGCGTTTTCCCATAGAAGCCTGTGCAAACTCTGCATTCATCATCTGAGGCTCTGTTCCACATTTCACTGCCTACTGAAATACAGCTGGTGGTGGTGAGACGGGGCCATTTTGGTGGTGGCTCTGTGCCTATGGAATTCCCTCCCTTGTGACTTCTGACTGGTACCTAAGCCTCCCATTTTTGATTGGGCAGCAAAGACATTTTCTTTTGTCTGGCTTGCCTTTGATCACTCTGCTGTCTTTTGGTTTTACTTTTTGCTCTTGGTATCTGCAGGCTTCTATTTGCAGTTTTTTATTTGGTTTGCATGTTCTGGCTGTTATGGTGTTTTATTTGGCTGTTAAGAGATTGCTTTTACTGAAATTGTACGCTAACTTGGTGACTACTGGGGTAGAAAAGTGGCCTATAAACATTTTAAATGAATAAATAAATACATAGACATCTCCAAATAGGACAGAGAAAACAATCCTCTCTGAAACACTCAAGAACGGTTTCCAGTCAGTGTTGACAATACTGAACTAGACAGACCAGTGAACCGGCTCACTGGTGGCCATCTATATTCTTTACTATTCTCTATAGTAAATCTCTTTACTATGTTCTTTACTGTTTGACACCTTGTTAGTTTTTGGTTGGTTGTAATTCAGGTATTACCATACTTCAAATAATGGTAATATTATTTTTAATATTATTAAAATATGAATATTTTCACCTCCCCCTCCCATGGACCTATGGTTTTCTGTCACATAAGCCACAGTACTGGCATTAATGTGAAAATGCATTGAACACTGTGGATGTTAAAATGAAAGAGAAGCAAATGTATGAGGCAGTGGAGGAGACAGCAAAGATTGGGGGGGCAGGTTTTGGATGGGGTGGTGATGGGCCTGGGAGAGGCAGATTGGCTCCAGGGTGGGTTCAGTACCAGCAGCTAGCCCCCTTTCTGAACCTGATCTTGCAGCCTTGTCCGCATGAACCTGTGTCAGCGATTTCACTAGCACAGGTTAGAGTAGGGAATGAATGTCTCACAGCAGTGGGAAGACATTGTGTGTATGTGTGTGTGTGTGGGGGACGGGACGGGATGGGACACAGATGTCTCTACTCCTCCGCTATGTCATTGGGAAAACCAGTTTGGAGAATTGTCCAGTTTGGAGAATTGTCCTAACCAACCCAGATTTTATTTTATTTAGGTATGCTATCCCATGTTTCCAGTGTCAAATTCCTCAACATATCATAAACATTAACAAGGAAAAGAAAAATCAAAAACATCCTTAAAATGAACAGTACAAAACAAACTAGTAGAATGAGATGAAAACTAAGAGTACAATATAAAAATGATAAAAGTCATGGATGTTAACAGAAGAGTTTTGTTGTAGAAACAGATTTACCTATAAATTGACATCAGTCAAACTATGTGCCATACTAAGAAAAATATTATAGTAATGTAGAGAAGGCTTAAACTTCCTAGTCCCCTGCTGAAACTTGTAGGCAAGGGTTTGTCACCTGCGCCTCTGGGTCCATCAAGACTAATTTCTGTACATTCTGAAAAAACATTAAATGGTTTACATGCTGTGAAGAATCAATTAAACTGACAGAAAAGCTGGCTTAGAAAATGCATTCAAATATCTTAGGTAAAAGAAGACCAAATTCTTAAAAATCAACCAGAGAGTTATATGTATGAACCTCGCCACCAGTGAAACACTGGTGATGACTGCCCCAAAATGACGGTAAAGTGCATCTGCAGCACACTGAGCCTTCCTGCTTGCATCAATGGTTCCATAAGCACCTGCTGAGTCAGGAAAGATGGCAGAGGAGGCAGGGAGGGGGGTGGGGGAGTGGAACGGGGTTGGGAAGGCAGCAAAACTGGACAGGGAGGGGGAAGGAATGGGGTGGGGAGGCCGTGGGAGGGGATGGATCTAGCAGCAATGGCACACGCCAGATCCTATCCCCTCTAGCAACAGCCTCCCTGCCCACTTTCTCTCCTCTGACTTCCACCAGCAAAACTGCTGACACAGGTCCAAGGACAACCATGGTGGGGTGAAAGGCTTAGGGCCCAACCCTCAACCTCCTCAGCACTGATGCTGGGTGTCGCAAACATGCCGTAAGGCATGTCCATGGCACCTGGAGAGGAGGGACCACCAGTGCTGGGCCAGCACCAATCAGTGCTGAGCCTTAGTGCCATGTGGAAGGTTGATCCCTCCAGCAGCGCCGGCCGGCAGTGAGTAGTTTTGGGATGGGGGGAGGTGGGGAGTGGGCAGAACAGGGTAGGGGAGTGCAGAGCAGGGGGAGGAACTGGGGAGGAGGGGGGTGGGACCAACCAAGCCCTGTTCTGCCAGATCCTATGCTCCATGTTGTGCTGAAAAGCCCAACAGAGCTCCTCCAGTCTGCACAAGCAAAATAGTCAACACAGACTGGAGGAGATCCACTTCAGCCCCTGCTCCCTTACTTTCATCCCCTGCTCCCGAGGAGACCTCCAATGGTCTTGGTGGTGCCACTGGATGCAGCGGTGGCCGTATCAGTGCCGCTGCACTCAGCGGAGCCACAGGCTTTAGGATTGGGTTTCCCCAGAGGGGGGAAGGGATTTAAAAGGCTTTGGCCTTTTGTTCTACTACCCTCCCCTGGGAGAGGGAAGTACAGGATTAGTCTGTTCAATATAAATTTTAATGTGATAGTAACATATATACTGAGCTATGCCATGTTTATAGCAAGCTACTATATTGACATCTTTTTGATATTCATGTATCCAGGATAAGCCCTGACCTCCTATGAGGTCAATGTCTGGTCAATTTCACAGAAGGGAAAGCAGATACTAGGAAATAGGGGGCAAGAAAATTTGGTTTTTGTTTCAGAATTAACAGATTATCTCTGCATAAAATATAATTTGATTTTGATTTTGTTTAGTGAATATTTGTGTGTGGTTGTTTTTTGAAATGCACAGGATTCAATTGCAGGTATTAGTAAATTAACATGATTTCAAGAAGAAAGGTCAAGTCTCCGTAGAAATGTTATATGGGGTTGTTACTATGGGGTCCTCACAACTTAGTTTTTGGAGGAGTTCTTTTATTTTGTTGCTGTTGAGCTCCAGAATTTTTGAATTCCTGGATTAAGAAATTTGCCATAGCAAGGTGAATAATGTCCTTCAGAAAACATTGGACTCATTTCCTTCACTGGTTGTGAGAAGCCCTGTTTGAAAGGTTAAGAAACATGGCAGATGTTCTGAGTGTCGCTGCGATTATCATGGAACAGCTTTATCAGAAGAGAAAGATTCAAAGGATGACCTCAAAGGTGACCAGATTCTGAATTAGTCTAATCTGTTCCGCAGTCATATCCCCATGACCAAAATCATCTTATCTCTCGCTCTCAACTTCTTCTTTCTGCTCTACTTGATCAGTATACTTAAATAGCAGTTGAGGTGAGTTGACAATTCACTGCAGGTGAGCACTGTTTAGACCAGGGAGTTGAGATTCTAAATGTCCTTTGAAGATTAGTAGCAAGGCCTTGATGAGGGGAGGCATTTAACTAGGATCAGGGATTAATTAGAGCCAGGCCTCACCAAGAGTCTCCTCCAGAACCAATTTCACAGCAGTTTTAAAGTCCCCACCATACTGGTTACTGAGAGCAGGCATTGCTCCATTTTACATTTGCTAGCCTTTTAGCATTTAACTTTCCCCCATCTTGATACCTTAATATTATGCTTCACTTGTCTTCATTTTTGCTAAGTTAATCGATAAATTAGGGCGCAATCCTGCCCTTGACTTGGACTGGCACAAACATGCTGCTTGTGCCTCCTCGGGAGGAAGCGGGGCCAGTGCTTGGAGAAGTGCCGGCCTCCTGAGGGTGACAGAAGCCTCTGCGCAGGCTTCCTCCAAGCGCCTTGTGTCAGGATGGCTGCACCGATGCTAGGAGCACAGGTAGGCAGGGGAGGTGGGGAGGAGGTGGGAGGGAGGTGCTCCTGGACAGGGGGAGGGCAGGCGGTGGGCAGCCCTGGGGGCAGTCAGGTGGGAAGCGGGAGGCTGGGCTGGGATCTGGCAGTTATGCTGGATCCCAACCCCCGTTCCCGGGAAGAAAGGAGGGGCTCCAAGATGTTCTGCTCTCCTCCGACTTGTGCCACCTCAAGAGGTGGCACAAGTCCAAGGAGACTCATGGGACCAGGTGCCCTTACCCGGATGTAAGGGGAAATGTTTCCTCTTGCCTCTGGCAGAGCCACTTATGGCCCCTATCCTGCGCTGGATACAGTGCAAGCCTCTTGGCTTGCCTGTTCCAGCTCAGGATAGGATCGTGCCCTTAGTTAAGTAATTGTTGAAGTTTACATGTCTGGAAAAAGTAAGCTATAGCCACATGGACACCCTAATCCTATGCTGCCCTGGTGCCCAATGGTACAGCAGAGCGGAAATGGCCACCACTGTATTCTGCAGGGCCAAAGCAGCCATCGGAGTCACCTTGGGACAGTGGCAGACCTCCCTGGCCCCATGCCCTGGGACAAAGGTCTGAGATGGTGCCCCCCATGGGATGCTGCCACCCCTCTGTGCATAAATCTGCCCCCTTATTTACCTGGAGTGCATGGTGCCTCACACGACTCCAGGACATGTCAGGGGAGCCTCCCTGAGGTTCACCAACGCTTTAAACTGAGCTTCCGGTAAATCAGAAGCACAGATTCCTACCACGTCGGGAGCCTCGGAAAGGCTTCTGCGGGGTCCTAAAGCTCTGTATTTGCCCCATCAAGCCTATGGGACAGTGTTTCTCAAACTCATTCAGGACCCACTAGGTCGGTCACGAGACAATTTCAGATGGGTCCCCATTCATTTCAATATTTTATTTTTAATATATTAGACTTGATGCTACCAAGGTATATGACTGCATTTGAGGAAATGTTACAGACCTGTACTTTTAACAAGTTACTATGTATATTCTTTTAACAATGATAGTCAATGGAACTTACTCCTGGGTAAGTGTGGGTAGGATTTCAGCCTACGATTGTTAAAAATTTTCCTGCTTGATGATGTCCCTTCTGGTCATGACATCACTTCCGGTGGGCCCTGAGAGATTCACATTCTAAAATGTGGGTCCCGGTGCTAAATGTGTGAGAACCACTGCTATGGGAGGTCTGCCACTGCCTTGGGATAAGGGAACATTAGCTCCCTTACCCTGTGTAGAACTCCACTGGCCCCGATGGGTCTCTTTGGATCTGTGAGGACCTCTGATCTATGAGAACTGAGAAGACCTCTGTTGGGCTCGGTGGCTCGGGAGGGGGGGAGATGGTAGGATTTGGCATATCCTCTGCTATCACTCTTCCTGGGTCTAAACCACCCTCTGCCCCACCCTCATTCCCCCAAGGTTCACACCTCCTCTCCTTCTCCTGCTCTCACTCCACCCCAAAAAGCCTTTCCACCCAGCAGGGGAACTCACCAGCAGTCCTCATTGGCCTCTTCCCAACACAGAGACCCAGCACCAACTGGAGGGCACTTTTGTGAAACCTAGCACTGTGAGCACATTGCTGGCGCTGGGCACCATCGGATTGGGCCCATAGCCACGTAGTGCATGCCCCCAAATCTGAAGTAGCCACCCTATGTTCTTCCAGTTGCAAAATTCCATTCCAGTCATGTTTCATCTAGCATGCTTCTAAAGGAATTTAATTTTTAGTACAGTATTTACATACTGCCTTTCTCGAAGACTTGTAGACTTGAGTCATGTAGAATCAAAGTGGTTTGCATAGGCAAGTTGAAAAACCCCATTTTTTTTCCAAATGGGGTTTTTACAAGTTTTTATTCTATGAGACAATAATAATAATAACTTTATTTTTACCCCGCCTTTCTCCCCGAAGGGACTCAAACTAATAGGATCCTCCGTTTCTCCAGATGTTTCTCTTCATGGTGTAATCATTGTCCTGACTGCACAGCTTTTGCACTTTCTAAGCTTCCACAGGCAGCTGCAAAACACACCTCAGGCTGGTTCACAGGATGTTATCCATTTCTCACCAGTCCACATTCTTGCCAGTTCACATTTACTAGATTAAGGGTCCAACCCTATCCAATTTTCCAGTGTTGGTGCTGCTATGTCTATGAGGTATCCACTGCTTCCTGTGTTGGGGAGGCAGTCTTAGAGACCTCCTCAAAGTATAGAAACATTTGTTCCCTTACCTCGGAGCTGCATTGCGACTACCCCAGTGCTGGAAAGCAGCCTTAGGGCTGCTTGTGCCCGAAGGACGCAATCCTAACCAACGTTCCAGCACTGACATAGCTGTGCCAACGTGGCATGCACTGCATCCTGCAGTGGGGAGGCAGTCAAGGGGGCCTCCTCAAGTTAAGGATATGTTTGTTACCTTACTTTGCGGCTGCATTGTGGCTAAGTCAGTGCTGGAAGGTTGGTTAGGATTGCGCCCTAAACTACTACATTCAACCCTGGAACATTTTTAGATTTGTGTATTTTCCAATATGTTCAAAAGTGTTTCAGAAGTTAAAGAAATATAAATATTTGCAGTAAAATTAATAAGGAAAAAAAGATGTGGCTGGCAATAGGATCGTGAACAACTCTGCACATAGGTCTGTGGGTAAGTGGAAGAAAAAAGGGACTGTATAAGAGCAGTTGGGGTGGGGGGGAGATGACTGAAGTCAAGATGTCTGGATAAATTAAAGCAGCATGTAGCTAGAAGCCTTTATGAAAGTACAACTAAAAGTAATTAGAACTTTTTGACAGATCATACATTCAGCTCAAATGGTTTCAGTGTCATGAGTTTACCAGCTCACATCATCCAGCTGTCCTCTCTGTCCACAAACAAAATTATATTATTGTCTTTCTAAAGTTTCTAAAAAAGAACCTTACCCTTTCATGCTGTTATTAGAGAGTAGAGCAGGTTATGCAGGTCTAATGCTGTTATTAGAGAGTAGAGCAGGTAACACTGAAGTGGCTTTTCATCAGTCATAATTTATTTAGCATACTCTAATGTTGTCAACATCATTCAAAACCATGTCTGAGAACTATATTTTGCCGACATTAAAAATAAGTAAAATGGTTTTCTGAATAGAGATCTCAACTTCTGGGGTCAGCACGTGGAAAAGGTGAGTCCCTGTTATAAACGATTGTCACTATATTGGTGTGTGAAGGAGCTGTGAATAAAATATTATCTTCTTAAATGACTTAGGGCCCAATCCTATCCTACTTTCCAGCACTGGGGCAGCCACAATGCAGCCCTGAGGTAAGGGAACAAATGTTCCCATACCTTAAAGAGGCCTCAAAGACTGCCTCCCCAACACAGGATGCAGTGCACGCCCTATTGGCATGGCTGCACCGGAACTGGAAAATTGGATAGGATTGGGCCCTTACAGTCTAATCCTATCCACACTTTCCTGGGAGTTAGCCCCATTGACTCTAATGGAACTTACTTCTGAGTAGACATGCATAGGATTGGGCTCTAAGGACGCAATCCTAGGAGCACCCTGGGCCAGCACAAGTCCCTTGTGCCAGCCCAAGAGGGTCGCAAACGTGCTGTAAGGCACATTTGTAGCTCCTTGGGAGTCAACTGGGCCACTGCAGGGATGTGTGCCAGCCCTTGGAGGCCAAATCCAACCTCCATGCCGACTTCATGGGGGAGCCTTGCGTCAGCCAAGCTTGGCTGATGCAAGGCTCTGTGGAGGGCGGGCGGACAGGAGACGGCGCAAGTCCAAGGAGTTGGTGCATGGAAATCCATTGGGGCTGCGGTGACTTACCTGGGAGTAAGGGGAAGCGTTTCCTTACCTCCGGTTGAGTCACTTAGGGCCTCTATCTTGCGCTGGATATAGCGCAGGCATCTTGGCCTTCCTGTTCCAGCGCAAGATAGGATTGTGCTGCGCATTATTTGAATTATAAGATTGTTTTCAAATTATATGTAATCTTAAATGGCACCTTCATTTTTGCTTCTGCTTGAGAAGTACTGTACAAAATCTGAATGCTTCAGTAAAAGTTGGCACATGAGGAGATAGCTATAGATCAGTAGTAGACCACCTTGGTTGCATCCAAAAGGTCCCACAACCAAGCTCTGGCATCTCCAGGCTGGTGGGTTGAAATGGAATTTACGGTGGCATTAGTGTGTCTGGTGTATTTTGCTCACAATGTTGTTGGTATTGATGCTCAGGTGATTGCATCCTGGACAACTGTGTTCTATTCAAATGCATTCAGGTATTGGACATTTTTGTCCCTTTTTTTTTTAAATCTCAGGCATGTGTTCCAAAATATGTATATTTATATTAGATGTACAGTTTTTTATTTTTAAAATGCAAAGGTAAGGTTAGGGTTAGGATTGGGGCTGGTATAAGAGGCTTATGATACATAACATGAGGTTTGTTGCCCAGTCATAGTAGTTTGTTGCCCAATTATAGTGTGATGTAAATGACCAGGACACACACAAAAAAACCCAGAGCTGCATTTATAATAATGCACCAATGATGCACCAATGCCAATGAGCAGGGTGCATTTATAATAATCCAATATGCAAATGCCCTAGTACCCAATATTCATATTGTTAAAATGTGTGATTTTACCAACATATATGATTCCAAAACAGACATTAGACATGATTAAATTTGGTTTTGAAAGTTCTGTTCAGAGATGTTCTTGGTCTCTAGAACTGAGGCTTCCTTATATTCCATGAGACAAATGGTCCCCTTGTTCCCAATACTCTCTATCTGAACTGAGTAGGTGGTGACAGAGAGGGAGGAGAGGTTTCACCACTTCTGCCCTCCATTCTTGGACATCTGTAGTAATGTCAAAGAAGGGCACTTTACCCATAGTGTTTTCCTGTGTTATCATCTACATTGATAGAGCTGAGTCTCCCCTGGAGATAAGGTTCCATCTCTGTTGAGAACAGGAGCATTAATGCCAAATTTATCATAATTTTTCTTTCAAAATCTAACATTTGGGACAAAATTTGTTCCCCAGAAATCTACTTTTCTCTCATTATTCTTTTTCTTGTACTGCCACTATTGGGCTGTTAGCAGAATTTGGTTCATTGAAAGCAAAAATGGACACCATCAAACAAAAAAAAAAGTCTTGCCTTGAGATATTCATGGTGCTGAATCGATCGCCTTCTAAATCGGACCTCAAATTTGGATGGTTCTGGACTTACTTCAGAAGGGGCTTGAAGGGACAAACTCTTGAATTACCTTTCTTACTCCTCTCCCATTGAAAGATTTGGCAACCCTGCTAAAATTGACATGTACCCAAGTGTGTTCAGAATCACCATCAGTGATGTCATACGGTAATCCTGTGAAATTAAATTGGGTTGCTAAGATGAGCAACTGTTACCTTGCACATGCCTGATCTCGCCTGATCTCATGCCTGATCTCGTCTGATCTCGTCTGATCAATGGTTAGTACTTGGATGGGAGACTGCCTGGGAATACCAGGTGCGGTAGGCTTATACCATAGTCTTTCGAGACTGAAGGTTGCCAACCATTTGCTAAGATGAATGCAGATGAATTCATCCCCAGACCTGAGATGTTTGAGGTCAGGGTCTGGTGATGTCACAAGATGGAAAACCCTTGAAAAATGAGGATGAAGAGCCTGGAAGAAAAATCTGGAAGAGCCTAGTGGTGAAGGAGTAGAGCTCAATGATGGCTCCAAAATGACCTGAGAGTAACCTTTACTACCCATCCACCTGAGGAAAAAAAGAAAATGTTTGGGAAAACAGAGCCATTTGGACAAACCAGCACACTAATGGTAAATGTAGTGAAGCCAAGCAAGGTACATTATTGTTTGAGTGTCACTCCCATACCATTTATAAACAACATACAGTTGAATAAGCCAGGACCACATATAACAATGGTATGTTAATTGGAAGTCAAAAGATGGACTGTGTAAGTTGTCAGTGGGCTTGTCCACACTGGCTGTCATTTCTGAAGAATATAACTGTTCATCCTTTTGTTGAAGTGTAGTGTGAGTACAGAGTATCTCAGAGCATCAGGGCCTTGACTCACTTCCTTCTGAAGCATTCTTCAAAGAGTAGCTCAGGGTTGTCAAACTTGTTTCATATAGTGGGCCGAATAGCATTCATGGCACCTGCTGAGGGCCAGAAGTGATGCCATTAAGCAGGAAGTGATGTCATTAAACAGATGATAGCCAGAAATAAGCACTTTGTTCGCACATAGAAGCTTATTAGCTGCAAATGCCAGAAGAGAAAATGTGCAAATCTTGATCATATTTTCAAGATATGGGAGAGCCCAATATTCATGGTTGGAGAGCACACTTCTCACGCAGTCTGCCCTTTCAGCAGCGCTGCTTCTGCCACAGCGTCACTTCATAACTCAGCAGCTGAGAGATGGTCTGCAAAGTGTTGCCTCTGAAAAAGAATCACTAAAAGTAGCTGCTAAAATGGCAGCACTGGGAGAATCTACCGTAGATACTCACGTATAGTACATGAAATTTTTGCCAAGTAATCAAACTCCAATTCTCACTTCGCCTGATCTCCGGGTCAATCAGAGGGCAGAGCCTTTCAACTCTGAACAGTTTCCTTTCTCAGCTGAGCTGTTGCTCAGCTCAGGCAGGCACCTCCTTAGCTGCTACAGTTACTTTCCAGGGACATTCCAGCCAAAGTTAACCTTTTATTCTCCTTCCTTCTGCTGCAGCCTGGTTCTGCTTTGAAAATGCTTGCAAAGCAGGTCTGTTTTTGGAAACACCAGGATGGGACCCTCCTTCCCAGGCTACAATTCAGCGCACCATTACTTAAGAATAACACCCATGGAAAGCAGTGGTTCTACTTCTGAGTAAAAAGGGTTGCAAATATCTCATCTCTCTGCTGTGAATTGAATTGCACACTCTCAGTTCTCTATTATGGGTTGTATGTTGTATGTAGAGCTTCTGGCTTAACACACCAGACACCTTAAAGGTGGATTTGATTCATGGTTCTCCTGCAGGGGTTCCCAACCTTTTTCACTTGCATATCCCTTGGCAGCCCATTTCCATAAATTGTACCCTTCATATTAGCAAAATGTTTGTAATTAATAATACAAGCCCTCATCTCCTTTATATGAAAGCCCAGACTTCATGTATTTATCACATACTTTCTCTTTTCATCTGTTTGAGGAACAGAAGACTCTGCCTTTGCACTGTTTTGCACCAGAAGCGTGCTGAGAAATTCTGGGTGATTGATCACTTTCCATATTCTGTTTCAGCTTTTTTACTGTGCTGGTTGTCAATCACTGGTTTATACATGAATTGATGACCAAAAACTAGCTATTGGTGGGGCTTTCACAGCCAACTAGCTACCTCCCTTCCTTCCTTGCTGGCATTCTGGAGCATGGTCTGCCTTTTTCTGCCATTCTGCCATTCTTTTTCAAGTACCCCTTAAGGTCCTGTTGAGTATCCCTGGGAGTACATGAATACCAGTTTGGGAACCACTGTTTTACTGGTATGTAGTTTACAGTGCACTTACTCTGATAGTGTTTACAAAAAGGTGGTGAAGACCAGAATTTAAAAAAGAATAAAAATATATCTTATGATCTTTTATTATGTTTTTAATAAATTAGAGACTACAGTTCTTAGGTAATAATTAGTGGTAGGTTATTTTTCAGGATCTGGCCTCGGGTAAAATCAGACAAAACTATAGTCAGACAGCCCCCTAAGTTTAACCCCCGACTTATCTGAGGGTCATAGAAAATTCCATGATTGATGGCTCAAAACCTGCCCTCAACTTATCTGTGGGGTTGACTTATAGGCGAGTATCAGGTGATTATAATGGGGCTGGATAAAGAGCTCCTGGGTCCACTCCCAGCCCGCTGGCCTTATATTTGACCTCCTGGTGCAGCTGATGACAGGGTTGGAACATACTGGTTTTCTGGGAACTAATGATAGGGGGGCTGATTTTTGTTTCTTCTTGTACAACGGGAGAATTTATTGGGCTATGAGAAGAGACCGAAAGAACATAGGAAATGATATTTTTGTAAAGGCAAATCTCATTGTTTAAGAAATAATATTTATTTCATTAAACTCACAATGTTGTGTTTTTTTTTTTTCTTTTTTTCTGCCAAGATTGAAATGTGTATAAGGGGGAAAGGAAAAAAAAAATGCTTCTTGGAAATTGCAAATGGGTATCTGAGCTGTAGGGAAATGATGTATGTAATAAATCTCCAGATTAGACAGGGAATACTAATGAGTTTAAACAATATCAGGGCACTTGGATCCCGCAAACGCAGTCAGCCGCAGCCAGCAAGTTTGCTTTGCTTTCTCTCTTCCCCTGTCCCTCTCTCCTTTACAGCTTGAACGGATTAATTACTGGTTCAGCAGAAGGTTAATAATCACTATCAACTGTCAGATCCACTTAAGAGTTTACTGTAGAGATATTAACAACACACTGACATTGCAAAGCTTCGGACTTTGTAGAGTCAGCTTTGGCAGGGAAGGAAAGGACAGGGGCGTCTTACAGTCCAGAATACATTATCCTCCCAAACCCTGATCTTTCACTGCATGCTTCTCCAGTATAAATAAGAACAAAAGGGGGAAAACCTCTCTGATTGTGACTTGATCCAACTCATTCTTCTTCCTCATGCTACCCCTGCATGGCAAAACAAGCCTTCGGTGGGAAGCACCGTCACTTGCGTGCAGACAATGGATATGCTGTTAAAATAATGCTCTTTTGTCAGAAGCATCCCAGAAAGCATAATTATGCAACGGGGCAGGCTCTTTGCATGAGGCAGCAGGGATTATTCAAAAGGAAGAAGGGAAAGGATGACAGTTTGTTTCAAAAAATGCATTGCATCAATGCTAAAACACACACACACACACAGAAATGTGGCTTAGTGTTGGTATAGCTTCACAGACAACTGAGCTAGCCTTGACCTCTTTCTGAAACAGCAGAAATGGTGTAAATAGATATCAGCCATGCATTTTGCGAGCATCTCCCCTTACTACTAGGAGGAAAAGAGTCTCCCATAGCCTCCTCTTTCCCAGCTGGATCCAAATCTCCTAATTTGATATTGTTTAAATGCATGTGTATTCCCTGTCCTGTGCGGATAATTCCTCCATAGCACATAGATACCTTCCAGGTGAAGAGGACTGCTCTTTCCCTAACGATAATGGAGGGTTATTCTTTTCACCTCTGTAAAGGTAACGCGGAAGACAAATGGACGGTTTCCTGGTGGTGCATTCTACTTTCATTCTTTTATTCAGCCTCTGCAGCTATCTGCTAACATCGTGTAAACAGAATGACTTGGATCCAAAGACTGACTTAGAGCAGAGCCCATGAGAGGGGGATTCAGGGGGTAATTTTTACCTGGACCCAGGGTAAAAAAAGGGAGCCCGGGAGCTAAATGAGGGGGCCCAGAACTTTTCTGGAACCTCAGCTGGCTTTGTGGAGAGCAAAAGATGGAAGCTGGGCCAACTGGGAGGTGTCAGGACTACTGGGCGGGTAGCTTATCTTCCAGTAGACCTGGGTTCCGAAGACTTCTAGCTGTTACCACCCTCCTTGTTGCCATCTTGTTTCACCCGTCCCCCTTTGAGAATAAATTTTGTACCCCCTTATAAAATTCCTCTTAGAGGAAGCCTAATCCTATACAGTACTCAGATATAAGTCCCATTATATTCAAATGGGCTTAGTCTCAAGTAAGTGTGGAGAGCCACCTTGAGTGCCCTTTCCTGGGATACAAAGGTGGGATATAAATTCTATAAATAATAATAAATAAATTGCAGCCTTATTTATTTATTTATTTATTTATTTATTTATTTATTTATTTGAAACAGTGCTTCCCAAAACTTTTAGCATCAGATCCACTAAAAAATAAATTTACCAGCTGCTCAAGCCTCTGTGGCTATAATGGTGATTGGGCAGAAGGGCTCCCCACAAGTAGCAGGTTGTTTATCCCTTGGTGCACATAGCCAAATCTGCCTATCAGTTTCGTGAACCACCAAAAATTGGGTCATGACCCACTGGTGGGCCACAGACCCACAGTTTGGGAACCACTGATAAAAGATTTATGCCAAATTGGTCAGTCGTTTGCTTTATGGGGTCCCAATTTGGATTCAGGCCTTGTTCAATAAAATTGACCAGCTGGCAGCCTCTTTCTTTAGGCGGATCCTTGGGGTCCCCAATTATATTAAGCTGGCCACTCTGGCTTTTGAGCTCGGTATTCATCCTCCTTCTATTCTGGCCTGGAAATTTACTTTTAAATTTTGGCTACGTCTTTTTTTAAAGATTGATCCTGATTCTTTTCTTGTTTATTTACTTAAAGACCCTTTTCAATCCTCCTGGTCTGCGTTTTGTATTTCTAAATTGGCATTTCCTCAGACTCTCTTTTTAATTACAACTTTGATCGGGCTTTATCCCACATTCTTGAGAGACTCCAGGATTCTGAACACCGGTGGATATTTTCTAACCTGAACCGGATCTGTTCCCCCATTTATTATGGAGTCTCTCCCGCCTTAGCTAATGGCCATTCCTATTTTCAACTTCTTGTGAACCCCCTTGAGAGGAGGGCTTTTATGTTAGCTCGCCTTAACATATTTCCCTCCGCGATGTTGAATGGCCGTTACTCTTGGGTTCCCTTCGATCAAAGGCGCTGTAATTGGTGTGGTATTGAGCCTGATTCTGTTATCCATTTTCTTTGTATTTGTCCAACATTCAACAGACTCCGCTGCTCCATTTTGGGCCCTGTCATCTCTAATTATTCTGGTCCCCCCATCTTCTTGCAGCGTTTCTTCTACACGACTTCTCGCACGATATTACATCTATCGTTGCTGAATTCCTCACAAAGGTCCTTATTGCTAATAGTTCCAAGCAGCCCTGATTGGCGCATGTGAGCGTAATCTCCCTGTGGTTATTTATAATTAATTGATGGTTTGTATTGGTGCAGTTTATTTATTTATTTAACTAATTATGTATGTTGTGTGTATGTTGTAGCTCTTTTTTCTTTTTGCTATGCCATTAAAGGTTGTTGAAATTGAATTGATAAAAGATTTATACTTAAAGTGGCTCAGGGTGGCTAACAAGATACTTTAAAATACCAAAAAAGCACCAATAACCATTAGAGTGAGAATGTCCCAGGTCCAAGTCTTTAGCTTCTTCCTTTTGAGTGGCAGGTCCTCATGCCATCTCCTAAAACTGTTGTTTAATCTAATTAGTGGCATGAGTCTCTGTATCCACATGGGCATGCCTGAGTAGCATGTTGGATCCAGGCTGATGTTCATACAGTAAGGGCACAATCCTATGCATGTCTACTCAGAAGTGTTCAATGGGTCTTACTCCCAGGAAAGTGTGCATAGGATTGTGCTTCTATACAGTTAATGAGACCAGAGTTTCACTCCACCTTCACCTTGATGCAGTCACTCGCAGAAAATATACATGGGCTTTACTTACTTTATGACAATGTTAGGCAATCATCTGGAGGGACATTTGCAGTGCTTCCCAAAGTCAGAATCAGACCTGGGATACCCACCACTATTGTCCAACTACTTCAAACCACCTGCAGCTAAGTCACACTGTACTATGACCAAGACAGAAAGCTTTCAGGTATATGATGAGTAGGGACCAGTGTAGTGCAATGGGTAGGTTATTGCCAGGAATCAAATTCCCGGTCAGTAATAGATTTCTTGAATGACTCTAGTGATCAAATATCTCTCAGCTTGAGTTTTCCCATCAGGGCTGAGTTTTATTTTCCAGTAAAATGGAAAGAACAAGACAATAAAATGCAACATTCTTTGACCACATTCAAAATGCTACATAAATTACTATTCACATCAATAATAAAAGTATATAAAGCTGTCATCAACTTTTTTCCTCTGGGAACAATAAATCTATTTCCATACTCATCACGCCATTGCACCATTTTATTCCAGGCTCTTATTTGTATGCCCAGCATGATTCTCTTTTAATGTTATAGACAGGAATAAATAACTAAGCATGACCAAAAGAGAAAAAACCTTAATGGACGAGTCGTTGCTTTTTTATTTTATTTTAGCAAGGCATAATTTTTGTAAGTAACATTTAAAGTTGATGGTGAGCCAGTGACAAGACGAAAACAGCCTCTATAGAATTCCATACATCTCGGCCTTTGAGTGGCAACTGCATTACCTCCCAAATATAACTCTGCTGACAACCCTGCATAGAGTGGGAGTGGAAATGTAGGTGGTGACACATTCTGCTGTAGGCAATTTCAGTAGACTTGCCAGAATTGTGGTGGTCAGTGCTGGTGATGAAGGAAAAAGAAAAGGTACAGCTTCTGTTAAAGAAATAATTCAGGTGCTCAAATGAACATTTTAAATTGGCACTTTTATTCCCGATCCTTTTGACGCAAGTCACTGCCAGTTACCAGCTCCAGTGGTGGAACATGTTTTATGATGTCATAAAATGCATTCCAGAAGTGCATGGAGGTGTGCGCTTCCGAACTGACATCAGAGAAGATGAAGAGGCCCTGCACACAATGGCATGAAGAAGGTCCATTGACTTCAGTGAGTCAGTGGGGAAGGTAGAACGAGGTGGAATGAAGGGAGGGCTGGGGGTGTGTTGGAGGTAGGGATGGCACCCAGCATGGGTTACCTGCACTAGATGCTATCCCCTTCAATGCCAGCCAACATGCCCCCTTTGTCTCCTTAGACTTGAGCCACTGGCAATCAGGAGGCTTACAAAGGGATAAGGGAAAATATTTCCAAACCCATTCCAAGCCTCTCCATTGGCCCTCCCATAGCATGCAGTGCAGACTGTTTTGTTGTAACTGCATGCTATGGTCTCCCAGTGCCTCACAAGACAGGTCAGACCACGGATTTCATTATCCGCTATTTTCTACTGCCACAGGGGTTCCGGGAACAGGACCCCCGCAGATGCTGAAGACCAATCTGCATATAGATTCTATTGCAGGGCTATTTGAAATTACAAGTGCGTAGACATAAATGCACAATAAACAATGCAGAATATTCAGGATCACCTTCTCCCTTAGCAACCTGTTAAAATCTGCTGTTCCTACATATCCCACCAATGTTGGACACTTGGCTAGTTGAGTCCCAGAAGAGGCTTTTCTGCTGAAAAACTCGTGGAACCCCATCCCACAATGGCTCAGTAGGCCCCATCCTTGCAGCTGGTTGGTGAGGACATATTTATTCTGGTTAGGTTTCATTTTATATATGATGCCTTTTACCTGCAGTAATTCTGTGGTCTGTTTTTATGATGCTCTATTTGTTTCTTTGCTTTTATTGCTGATTTACTTCTCTTTCATTGCTTGTTTGTTTTATGTGCTGTTCTTATACAATGTGATTTTCTGATGTTTCTGTTGTTAGCTTCCTTTGGCATCATTTTATGGCAAATAGGTAAGGTAGAATTGACAAAAATAAATATATGAATAATTTATCCTGCTGTAAGTTTCCTAATTAGTGGCACTGCTTGTATATAATGAAGAAATATAATCAAAACTGGGCCAAACTGCTGTTGATGTCAGCCTGGTGTAGCATAATGGCTAATGGCTGAGTGGCAAAACTGAACTTTCCTAGTCTGAATCCTGTGTCTGCTGTGAACTTATTAGAATATCTTAGATAAGCCAAACCCTCTGGGTTTCAGCTCTCCAGCTACAGTAATGCTTGGGGCCTAATCCTATCCAACTTTCCAGCACCAATGCAGCTGCAATGCAGCTCCAAAGTAAGTTTTCCCTTGCTTTGAGGTGGCCACCATGAATGTACCTCCACTGCAGGATGCATTGCATGCCCCATTGGCACATCTGCATCAGCACTGGAACGTTGGATAGGATTGGGCCCTTACTTAACTTACAGGGTTGTTTGTAAGTATTACATTGATATAATATACCTGAAACACTTGGCAGAGTCAGAAAGTGATATGCAAATGCTGTAGGCCCTCCTTATCAGTGGCCATCCATAGATTTGAATATACGCAGGTGCCTCGGAAGTGCCTTCCAGTTGCATTTAAGAAGCCTTTCGAAAGACACTTTTTGGCAAATCAGAAGTACCTTTCAGAAGTGTCAGGGAGGACTTCTGAGATGGGGGATGTCATGTGCAGCCTCCCCAAGCCTCAGAAGGCCTCCCAGAGGCGACTTTGTCATATTTGTCAGACTTTGTCTGGCATTTGTCAAATGCCAGGTGCAAGGGAGGGCACCAGGATGAGGTTTCTTGTTATCTGGTGTGCTCCCTGGGGCATTTGGTGGGCCGCTGTGAGATACAGGAAGCTGGACTAGATGGGCCTATGGCCTGATTCAGTGGGGCTGTTCTTATGTTCTTATGTTCTTATATTGCAAATTATGAGTCAATCAAATCTAAGGTAAGTAGAGCAATCCTACCTCCCGAACATATACAGCAATACCTTGGGTAGCATAGGAGTACGTTCCCAAAACATCCAGTGCCACATGGAACAGCAATATTGGAGACACCATATCTTAACAGTCAGGAAATGGGTGCTGATGGGCCCCATTGCATTGCTCCCATTGGTTAGAATGGCTGTCAATCACTCCAGGACAAAGAGTTCTGTTACAAAGCAGCACTAAAGGGCATTAAAAGGTACGACTGTAATGCATATTATTATTTTTACATGCTCTTGAAATTGCCTCTGAGATTTTGCCCATACAGGAGATTCAAATTATCCTTGCTTTTAGGTGAAGTCAGATAGCAATTCTCAAAAAGTAGGTTTCATAACCTCCTAGGCAGAATATAGAGAATATTTATTGATTTCTGACTTGTTCCAGAAAGATTTTCCTAGCAAGACAACCAGGCACTGAAGAAGGAGGTGCGACTGGAAGAGAAATGTGCATTTTTCCTTAAGACTGTCCTGGATTCTTTCTAAACTGTCAGCGAAAGGCCTCAGTCATCTACTTCATGCTTGAGTGTTACTTGAAACAATCTTCACTGTCTGTCACTGCAGTTAAATACACTCCAAAGTGTCTGGACCAACATCTGTCAAGGAGAAAGGCCAAGCTGCCATCATTTGAGGTTAGTATCCGGCAGGCCAACCGAGTTTGCCAGCGCTTTGTCTCTGCAAATCAGAGTTGAAGACTGTAGGGGACAAGCAAGCTGTATGGCAGGCATGCTGTTACTGTACATATATGAAGGAGTGGAGTGCTCGGCAGGTAGTTTTGATTGATGTTCATTGCCCTTGGAAAACATGCTCCTTAGGCAGCCAGTTCCAACAAATATGCTATAGAAACAATACCCCTACCAAGCAGCACAGGGCTTCTTAAATAAAGAATCAATCAACATTTCAAGGAACTCTCCATTGTACATTATAGGCTCGTGTTAACTATTTCAGTCCCACCGTGACAGGAGATGTCATTTTGCAAGCAATGCAGGGCATACCAGCAGGGCTTATTATAGCAGACTGGAATACGCTCTTTGCACACATCTGATTCCAACAGAGGAATCTGCACAGGGAGTGACCTGTGTTATCTCTTCCCTTCATATCCATCCACTTGGCTGAAAAGGACTCTTGATGGACCGGCCCTAGCTTTGCAACCTGTGCAACCACCGTCATGCTCTTAGGCCCAGACAAAATATGAAACTCAGCCATGGCAAATCATCATACATATATGTGAATCACATCTATGAACATCAACCCACATGGGATTTGTAACAACATGTTCATGACAATCTGGGGGTTTGTCGATGGAAAAAGCTGCTGTAGTCCCTTCTCTGAAACAATCAGCCTTTCAGTGATCTTCCAGTGTCTGCATGAATTCCAGCAGCACTGCCTGCTGAAAGGGGCAGGAGTTTAAAAGCCATCAAAGGCACGAGAAAACAAGGAAGAATTGAGTTGTGATGAAGAAGGCCTCCCCCCCCCCCCCCGACAGTCTAAAATTTTGTCTCACCTCCTCTGAGGTAAGTTTTCCCGCCAATTTGAGACAAACACTTGAGTTACCAAACAGATGTTCAGAACCGACATGGGGGATTCTGAACTCACCAATTAAAGGCTCAATCCTAAGGGTACATTATGCTGGTGGATCTCATATGCTCCTGGCATAACTTGCTTTGTGGCTGTTATAAAACTGATTCAGCCAAAGAGAAGAATGGCAGAATGGCTTTCTGGCCTCCGCTGGAAGCAACGAAGGGTTGCGTTCATGAAGCTATGGGTGCTGGATGCTCTCTGCCACAGGTGAGGCTGCACAGGGGCTGGGTGTGAGGCAAGAAGGGGGCAAAATGTGGTAGTGGGTGGGCAGAATGAGGTGGCGATGAGGATTCGGAGGATGGCAGATTGGGCCTGGGAACAGGGTGGGTTTGGCAGCCAGAGTACTGCCAAATCCTGACCCCCTTCCCTGACCTGCCTTCATGTGTCAACACAGACCTGCACCAGTGATATGTCTGGTGCAGCTGACTCACTGGACCTGCAGGGGCTTACCCTGGGGCAAGGGAACAAACATTCCCTTATCCCAAGAAGGCCTCCCAAAGTCCAAATTCCTCCATGGGATTAAGTGGACACCACATTGATGCCACTGCTTCTCTGTCCAGGGAGTTGCAGTGGGTTGGGTAATAAGAAGTGGAAAAGGTACTTGACTTATTACACGGGGAGAAAAACTTATGGATAAGGAAACCCTCATTGGTTTTGCATCTGAGTGTGCGCTATATCCATGGAAAATGTTGATTTCCATGTGGGTTTTTGCACTTGTCCTGGACAGTAGAGGGACATGGGGGGGGGGTGCTGGTAAAGAGGCACCTGTCAGACTTCACACACTTTCCCCTTAATCACATAAATTGTACATGTGCCAACACAACTTTGTTGTTTGCTGCCTGATGTAATGGAGGAGAAAGGAACTTGTACATAAGCTTCAGATGGATGTATGATTTCTCTTTTTGCACATTGGAACATGCAGCAGACAGGAGAAGCAGGAGTGCATCTGTTCATCTTCAGGAGAAAAGGACATGCTAACATTGGGCACAATCCTAACCCCTTATGTCAGCACTTTCCAGCACTGGCATAGCAGTGCCAATGGGACATGTGCTGCATCCTGCAGTTGGGTGTCACTCACGGAGGCCTCCTCAAAGTAAGGGAATGTTTGTTCCCTGACCTCTGAGCTTCATTGCCCTTATGTCAGTGCTGGAAAGCACTGACATAAGGGATTAGGATTGCACCCATTGTTGCCTAAGAAGCTGCCCAAGGTGCACTGTTACTCTGTCTGACCAATGAGATGCCATGGCTACAATGCTGTATTTGATGATGTTGATCAAGGCTGAAGTCCCTGCTAATACATGTTACCTGGACAGGTCAGAAAGTATCAGGGTTGTTTTCAGTTTATATAGGTTGAATTCATAATTAGTATTTAAAAATAATAAAGAGGAGATTGCTGATGAATATGCCATACCACACATACATATACATCTCACTTTAGACAGAAATATTAAAATTATGGGAAATCTCTCATATAAAGTCAGACAGGTCCATTCAGAAGTTGGTCTGGCTAGGTGGAACATGGCTAGAGGTGTTTGAAAATGGTGTTATTTACCTTTACGTAAGCCCATTGTATTCAGTAGGACTTAGGGTATAAACCTATCTTACTCACCAGAAACAAACACTTCTAGACATGGCCAACCTGGACGATACTTGATACCTGACACCACCACAATGCATCGTCACAACAAAATCTGGCGACTCCAATATCTGCTGAGTAACCAGATGTACAGTTCGGTAACTCTCATGCAAAGTCTGTTCAATCCAGCCTCAGGAGCATTTGCTGCCATTTGAGATTTCCCATGTTGAAGCAGATCCTTTCTACCCTGTGTTGGTTTTGTATGGACATACATGTGTTTGAATTGCAACCTAACTCAGTTAACCTGACATTGACTCGATGCTGCCGATTCTATTTTTCTCCCTTTCTATGCCATGGAGACAGTTAAGACACCCATTGAGAATTTGACTGCCTATTACAATTCAATTATTACCTTTAAAAATACTTTTAAAAAAAGAATGAAAGACATTTTCTTGATTCAGATGTCAAACTGCTTTTATTGGATGCACTAAAGTAGCTCTGACTGATTTTCTACACTGGTGAGAATGTGCTGGGTCTGCTCAGTGGGTCATTGATATATACGTGTGAGCATATTTAATCGATTGAGAGCTTAATAAGAATTAAGGGGGGAAAAATTTAAACCCATAACATTAGAAAGGATAAAGGATAGTTGATGACATGAATACCAAGCTCTTGTTATTTAACTGGATTGTACATGTTTGTAGGTACAGTATATAATTTGAAGGAAATAAGGCTTTTCCTTGCTTGTGCTGATTGTTGTGTACTATAATTGCAGTGCAACATTATCATTTTAAACTGTTTCATCTTAGCATTCATTGTGCTTAAAATAAATCCTCAGACAAAAATTTCATTTTGCAAGTGGCGGAAGTACAGAAGGCGTAAGAAAATGCCTTTGTTGGACTGCGATCAAGCAGAGTTCATACTCCTTGCTCCAAATCAACCCTTGTCTTTGGAATTAGCAGACCAATAAGCAGATGTGTTGGCCTTGTTTTCAAAGAAGCCACATCTTCACTTAAATGGGCAAGACTGGAGCAAAATGTGAGCCATAGAATAAACAAGCAATTACTGGCTGGGCAAGCTGGTTCTTTGAAACTCCCACAAGGCTTTGAATCCTATAAACTTGTGCACAAGGCATTTCTTTCAACCAAAATAGTAGAACCCAGCAGGGATAGGCACTCAACTCAGGTTGACTTGACTCGAGTGGCTGTTTTTGATGACTTGAGTTGACTTGAGTCATGGACGTCACTGGCCCTGACTTGACTTGCAACTTGGGGCCAGTGACTCAAAAAAAGAGTCTGGACTTGAAATGACTTGAGTTCCAATCTCTTTAGTGTGTGTGTCTTGCTTACTTAGTGCCCCATCCTATCCAACTTTCCAGCACCAGTGCAGCCACAGTGCAGCCCTGAGGTAAGGGAACAAATATTCCCTTACCTTGAGGAGGCCTCCATGACTGCCTCCCCATCACAGGATGAAGCGTAAGCCCCACCACCATCTTCCTTTTTTCTGTGAATTTTTGTTCAAGGACTTGCGACTCGTAATTATTCAAACTTGCAACTTGAAGGACTCGAAATTTTTCAAGGTAACTTTTGATGGGCATGTGCTATGACTCACAACTCAAGTTGAGGGGTCGGTGACTTGTGACTCAACTCACGACTCAAGTTTAGTGACTTGGGTGCATCTCTGGAACCCAGTTATATCAGAGCACATGGTTGTAGGATATACATAGTACATGTACTGAAGCACAACTGTTTTACTGGGTTCTTACCAGACTAATCCTATCCAAATCCCCCCCCCCCAATGCAGCTGCAGCACCACTACTCTGATGGTTCTAATTGAACCCATGCCAGTTATTTTGCTGGTGTAAGTCCAAATGGATCCAGGTAAGCATCCTCTTTTGGCATGGTGTCTGAGCAACCATTGCCACCACCACAGCAACTCTTTCCTGAGCCTCTGCCTTTACTCCCCCATAGCTTCTTGTAAAGTGGCTGGGTAGGGAAGATGCTGCTGGTGGAGATGTTAGTTCTTCTTGTCGGGGGCCAAGTCCTTGCCCAACCCCAACCTTGCCTGGCAGCTGGCCAGCAACACAACTGCCATGCCACAGAGCCGCTGCCGCCACCTCAGCAGCTAACCAGGCAAGACGCGAGGTGGCTGGGTGGCAGTCTCAGCCAGGGTCCCTTTAAGGCTGGGGAGGAAGGAAAGGGAGGAGCAGAGGGTGTGGCTGGGGAGGATAAAAGCAAGGAAGTCAGTGATGACAGTCAGTTCTGAAGAGGAAAGGCAGGAGGCTGGAGTTGGAACCCCTGCCTGAGGACCAAGGATCTCAGGTCCTGTCTCCAGGGAGGAGGACAAGGGTGTCATGAACCCCCTCCCCCTGGTTGGGTCTGAGGCTTCCCCTGCAGGGAGCCCCAGGAAGATGAACACCCCTGCCATCCAGCTGCCCCTCGGCACCTCACCGGGTGACCCCCAGAGACCCCCTTCACGGGGCATCCCTCACACTTCTCTTAGCCTCTGGATCTTCCTTGCCCTCCTTGCCCCTTTACTTTACAATAAATCATGGGGTACAGTGGGGAAGACAATGATAGAGAAGGAGGACAATGATGTAGTGTGCACTGGCTGGTGTGGAGGTGCTGACATGCAGGGAGGAGTGCTAGTGCATGCACTCACATGTAAGGACAGGAGGTAGGGGTAGCAGAATTTGCAATGGTGACAGATAAGCAGCTGTTTCAGGTTGCATAATGTCTAGTATACATTTGAAGAGAGGATCATGACTTATATTTGGCTTAAGGCTTGACCTCTTCATCTGAGATCATTCTTCAAGTGCCTCAAACTTCAGGGGCAAGAGGAGTTTACTGGGAAAGGAACTTTTCTGTGGTGGGATCTCAGCTGTGGAATTCTTTCTTTAGTCTTGCTAACTTGGCAGCATTGCTATTGTCTAGTATCGATACCAGACTAACAGCTCAATTCTATGGACTGTCCAAATGTTGATGGCCATTTATGAGCTGCTGCTACAAAGCAACTGAAGCATTGGAAGCTCCGTGCTGTGACTGGTGGCCTGTACCAGAGCAAGTAAACCAACATGAGCATGGTGGTTTGTGGGCAGGGCGGGCAAGAGCGGAGGAGTAATGGGGCATGTTGTAACTGGGGGTCTTTTGGGGAGGGAAGATCTGGTGAAAACAACTTTCAACAGATCTTATCTCCTCTTCCCCATTCTACCCACTCTTTTTCTCTCCTTAGACTTATGTCAGCAAAATGACTGGCAGAGGTCCAAGGAGACCCACAGATGATCAGGCAACCTAGCAGGGGGTAAGTAAAAATTCCTTGCTGCAGATTGTCCAATCACTCTGTCACCATTGGGATTCAGTGTGCCTTCTGCCAGCAAGACTGCATTGTTGCATGTGGCAGGGGATTTTGTAAGTAAGGAATTCAAAGCAAGAGCCACTGCAGGCAATGGCAAGAATGGATTGATTTGGATGCTGAAGTCACAAACCTGCCTTTCCTCTAACACAATATATGAACACTTCAGTACAAAATGAAAAGTAAACCACATTCATTCTCATTTGCAAAAGAGGGAAATGGTTCAAATGGCTGAAGTGATGTCATCTCGTTCATATATTTCTGTTTTGTTTGGAGCCACTTTGCATGCAATCAAAATGACCCTGAAGCTGAGTTTTTGCTACAGTTCCACCAACTTTTCAGAAGGTTACCAAGTTGCACATGGCAAATAATTTTCTGTTTTGAATTATCAGTTCAATGTTGCAACCCTGATAAGAGTTCAACCAATTACATGTGCAGAAACTAGCAGAGTTTGGAATGTAATGCTCTGCTTTACTTCATATGACTTGTTTATCAAAAGTCCAGAATATATTTGCAAGAAAATGATAGAATCCTCAGATCATTCTTGGATAGTTTTCTATTATGAAAAAAAAAAAATGCCATTCAAAATAAGAGAGGATTTTGCAGCTTGGACTCCTGTTGTGAATGGTGCAGATAGGAGACCAGACCATTAGTGCATCTAGTTCAGTATTATCTACACTGGCTGGCAAAGGGCTCTCCCAGTTTTCAGACTGTTATTTCTGACTCTTTCCTAGAAATGCCAGAGATTGAATCTGGGGTCTTTGGTAGGCAAAGCACCTGCTTATCCACTGACTTAAGGCCCTTTTGTCACACCATAAATGTGTACCATGGAGGAATAATCTAAAGCCGTAGAGGATAATCACATGAAAAAATGAAAAATAGTGATACCCATTTACATCTGGAAATGGATGCCACCAATCCAAAAGTCTTGCACTTCCTCAATTATGAGTATTTAGATTTCTATCCTGCCAAAATTATGCAGGGGATACATAAAGTGGATAGAGGGATGTTCTTTTTCTTCTCACACAGCACCAGAACCAGGGGACATCCACTAAAACTGAGCATTGGGAGAGTTAGGAGAGAGAAAAGAAAATATTTATTTACCCTGTGTGTAGTTAGTCTATGGAACTCCTTGCCACAAGATGTGGTTCTGGCATCTGGCTTGAATGCCTTTAAAAGGAGATTGGACAAATTTCTGGAAGAAAATCCATCACAGGTTACAAGCCATGATGGGTATGTGCAACCTCTGATTTTAGAAGTAGGCTACCACAGAGTGCCAGATGCAAGGGGGGGGCACCCGGATGCAATTCTCTTGTTGTCTTGTTTACTCCCTGATGTATCTGGTGGGCCACTGTGAAATATAGGAAGCTAGTTGGGCCTTTGGTCTGATCCAATGGGGCTCATGTTCTTATACCTTTCGAATAAGGCTGAGATATGGTAACTGGCTCGAGATCATTTACAGCCCAATCCAATGGGCTGTCCAACACCATTAGGACAGAGTCCCATTAATGTGCTTTCCTGCAGCTTGTGCAGTGTGCCAGCGGCAGCCATTTCCAAGCCACCATCTCACAGCAGTAGCAGAAGCATAGGAGGTCTACGGCTGCAGCCAGTGACCTACATCAAAGCAGGTAAGCCAGTGTGAGGGCAGTTCATGGGTGGGGAAGGGGAGTAACAGTGCATGTTGGTGAGGAACCAGGGGCATGTCAGGCAAGGCATGGAATGAATCTGGTGGCAGTCACACATGACAGTTCTCATTCCCCACTGTTCTGCTCACCCCACCCCTTGGCTCTTCTCAAACGTACTCCAGCTATATAGCTGACATGGGTCTGAAGAGATCCTGAAATTGGTTTGCGGCCCACCTAATGGATCTCAACCCACAGTTTAAGAAACACTGTATAGAAAGTCTGTCAGGTCCACTATTGTTAAGAGCCCTTCTTCGGTTGTACTAGTGGCAATTAAAACTGATAGGAAAAAAGAAGTAAAAATTGTGTAGGCTAGAAGAAACAAAATTCTTAACATATCTTCAGTTTATATGGACAATATCATGCTCTAACCTTGTTGAATGATATCAGCTCTTGTGAATAATTCTTTTTTTTCTTTTTTTACATTAAACCACCTGTGAAGATTCAAGGTCAGCTGATTCCCCTCTGAGCTCTCCAATGCATCTTTCTAACACAGTGCTACCCCATCTGGGGGTCACAACCCCACAGGGCACCGGGAAACATTTAAGGAGAGTGGCAAGTTGGCAGCGACGGTGGTGATGGCACTTCAGGGTTTGTAAGTTAAAAAAGTTAAAGTTCAAAGTTAAGTTTAAAAAAGAGGTTTCAGGACTTACCCGTTAACGGTGGCTAGAGACACTACAAAACCTAGGTTCTTGCTGCTGCCGATGAGTAAGTCCCCAAGCCCCTTTATTTCAACTTAGTCAGTGGCGGTGGTATGAACCTGGATGTGCTGTCACCACCATCACTGCTGGCTCGCCACCCCCTTACCAGCCCCTGCACAGTGGTCCCCTTACCTTTGAGTAAAGGTTGGGAACCCTTGTTCTAACAGGATCAGAGGATCCTGCTTTCCTTTCTGAATCCTTTGAATCAACTACTATTCCTGTCTTCTTTCTTGCTGATTTTGGATCACATTTGTCCTCCTACCTTCTTTCTCCTCAGGTGCTGCAGCTGGCCAAGCAGCAGCACAATTAGCCACAGTACTCTTGACCATGTAAAGCCTCCGGGAAAACATCTGACCTCACAGAAGGTTCAAAACAGTGGTGTTAGTTTCAATTAGTTTCAGCTAGTTTCAGAGAGAGGTATGGGAAGTTCAAGATCTCAGTTTCTGCACATTGTTACAGTTTGGTGTACTATCTGTTCATTTCAGTGTTGTTTGGGAAAGGTGGAGTCACAGCCCCCCCCCCCTTTTTTTTTGCTGCACAGAAAACTGTTGCTTGTGGTTGTGGTGTATTCAGTGGAAGTATTCAAGACCTTCTCCAAAACCCTGAGCAAAAGCACTATTAGCTTCACGTTTTGTCATGGCTAATTTCAACCAATGGTTTCCAATGTGGCAGACGCTGCTTCAGAGTATTTGGCTACGGTGAGCATAGTGGGTATTTCATCTATGCAAAAGTGTCACTTTCTTCGTACTGCCCATTCTTTCTCACTTACGGCCCGAGCATGTAATTACTCACACCACAGTGTCTCCCATGTGAAATACAAGAATACAAGCAAAGGATAGATGGAGATATGAACTCTACTGACTTATTTTATTGAGTTCCTTGTCATTAAATATGTATCTGGCAAGAAATACATTCTATACTACGAGGGTCAGACTAGCAAAGACAAGAATTATAGTTCTGTTCTAGAAAGCTGACAACCTTGTGGTCAAAGCCAGTTTTTTAAAAAATTTGAATGTTAATATTCTTCATTCCAAATGAAACCTGCTTCACTTGTAGTATTTCTCAAAATTGGAACTACACAGAGAGCATGGCTATAATCAACATAATAGCTGGTGTTCATAAGTCAGAGATGTGGGATTTTGTTTTGCCCCAACTCTCTGCAAAATACATGCCCTTAGGGTGCTATCCAAAGCGCCCACTTGGTACATTGCGCCAGCCGATGAGTGTCTTGAAAGTGTCGTAAAGCACTTTCACACCACTCTTGGGGGAGATGCATCTCTGTGCCAATGCAGGCCCAGAGGTAGGATGAGTTCACACCAGCCAAGCTCACCTGGCGCAGGGGTGTGGGGGGCATGGGGAGGGTGAGGAAGAGATGGAAGGGGGGTGTTTCGGGGTGCGGGGAGAGCGGACATGAGTGGGATGGTGGGTGGGTGGGCGGGGCCAGGATCCAGCACTTAGGCCAGATCCTAGCCCCATTCCCAGGCAGCCTAGGCCAGTCCCAGGCTGCTCGGATTTGCGCCACTGATTTATGTGGTGCAAATCCAAATAGCCCCATTGGGGCTGCTGCAGTGTTACCTGGGGTAATGGGGATTATTTCCCCTTGCCCTTGGTTGGCCTGCAGTCAACCCCAAACTTGTGCTGGATACAGCACAGGCCCACTGGCCTGCCTGTGCCAGAGCAAATTAGGATTGCGCTGTCTAAGTTTTATCATGCTTTCTGCTCAAATTAGTAGTCTCTCCACCTACTATAATGACAGACATTGACATTGTCCTTAGCAACTCTTTCCACATAACAAAAATGTATACATGTGGTGGTGGGGGGGGGCAAAATTGTGCCTGCTAGGCTGTCATGGAACAGCCCACACACACACACAAGTCTTAGATATAGGCTCTGTACTCTCAATTGGGAACCCTGCAAAAGCTCTGTTCTGAAATTTGGATAAACTTGTGGAAGGTGGAATCAAGACACTAACGGTCCAATCCTATCCTTCCCCCCAGCCTGTGCAGCTAAGCTGAAATGGGTGCACTGTAGCCGGTGGAGGGGGCAGAACAGGAGGCTTTGGAGGGGACAGGGGAATTATTTCCCCATACCCCTCCTCCATAAGCCACCAGCTCCTCAGTGGGTCTCCTTGGACCTGCACCAGCTCTTTGTGCAAATCTAAGGAGAAGAAAGGGTCAAGGAGGCTGCAAAATGAGAGGACAGGATCCAGCATGTGCAAGGTGACCAGACACAATGGAGGGCAGAGTGCCTTTACCTTTAACCACTGTTTAGAAAAGGGCATTTTGGCAGGTGCAGCTCAACATGGAAGGGTTTGAAAAGCTACACCTGCCAAAGGCTACAATCCTATCCACACTTTCCTGGGAGTAAGCCCCATTGACTATAATGGGACTTACCGAGTAGGCATGCATAGGATTGGGCTCAAAATCTTCTATTCTCTACACTGGTTAAAGGCACTTTGTCCTCCACTGTGTCTGGTCATCCTAAGCATGTACCATCACTGCCGGATGACCCCCTCTCACAGCCTTCCTTCCCCCCTTCCTTCGTCTGCCTGGATTTGCCCCCTCCCCACTCCTTCCCCACCCACCCCCACGTTTGCTACTGATTTCCCTGCTCTGGTGGGCGTGGCTGGAACCAGTGATGCCTTCACGGCTGCCTCTTGCACTAGCACTCCAAAAATGACCAGTGTTGGAGTGCTCTTGGTGAACATTTCACGACAGCAGAAGTGTATTTGGCTGTCACAACATGCTCCAGCCAGCAGCCCAATCCTGGATAGATTTGGGCTGCCTGTCTGATTTTGTTCCTCTCCGCGCACATTCTTTGTACATGGTTTTGTGCTGTGAAAAAGGCATGATGAAGCATGTCCTTCCTCTTCTAAAGGAGCAGATTTGGTTTCATGTTTTTCTTTTACATTAAGGATGTTACAATAACTCTCCCCTCTGCAAAAGATTACTGATTGCTTCTATTTTATTTCCTACAATTTAATTACAAATGAATGGATTCTATCATTTGTATTCATGCACAAACTTTCAAATTAACTCATCCACCACCTCCTTAATTAGCTTGTAGCACAATCCTATGCATGTCTATGTAGTCTATAGAGTCAAAGGAACTTACTCAAAGTAAGTGTGTATTGGATTCCCAAGACTCTGTTAGGTCTCAGTCCACCTGATCACCCTTCTCTCTCCCACCATCAACCATTTTAAAATACAGGCACCACTAAAAGCAAAGTGTTTTCTGACTAACAGCCCAGTCCTGAGCTGCCCGGGGCATGGGGCTGCAGCAGTGCCAAAAATGGCTGCTGCCACATCCAGCACACTTCAGGCAGCTGCCAGTGGCTCCTCGGGAAGGGCATTCATCCCCTTCCCCCAGGTAAAGCTAGTAGCCCTGCAATGGGGCTATTCAATTCTCCCCCGAACAAAAGGTCAGCGGAGAATCAAGAGCCTCTGTGTCAGGTTGTGAACCCGACACAGAGGCTGTGGATCCGGTGGAGAGAAGCTCCACTGGTCCCGTCTCTTCCCATGCTGCTCCCTCTCCCTGAAACACTTCCTCCCCACCCTCCCTCCACCTCCCCCACCCCAGAACACACACCCCGCCTCCACCTACCCCACTGCTGCTTGGCGGTACGTGTGACCGCCAAGAGGCAAAGCTCCGGCGCTTGCTCAGCGATAGCCCAGTGCTGACCGGCGCTGGGCTACCATCAGTGGAGCACCAGTGCTAGGGCTCGCAAACGTGCCTTACAGCACACTTGCAACAGTGCGCACCGGTGGTGAGCCAGCGCACTGAGCTCAGGATTGGGCTCTGTAGCCTTTGACAAGGTTCCCCACACCTTAATCAGCAAGTTGGTAAAATATAGGCTTGATCAGCTTTTCTCAACCAGTGGTACTTATACCACCGGTGGTACTTGAGGTGGTGTCTGGTGGTACTTGCAGGACCCCCAGATCACCAGCGCCTGGAAGCAGGACCTGTAATGCAATGTAACAAGCAGCAGCAGGAGGCTCAGCAAGCATAGCTCCAGCATGTGCTTTTTGTGCAACTAAGGCCGCAATCCTAACCAACTTTCCAGCACTGACCTAACCACAATGCAGCCCCAAATTAAGGTAACAAACATGCCCTTACCTTGAGGGGGCCCCTTTGACTGCCTCTTCACTGCACCAAAGCCACCCCTGTGGGGAATCACTCATATGAAAGATGTTGTTGCCTTCCCCACCACTCCAAAATGTCTGAACCAGAGAGATCATGTGAAAGGTCACAGAACATTTTAACTTTTCCATGTCATTATCATTACACTACAAGATCGTACAAGACTAATATGGGAAGTAATCTTGTCCCATGAGATCCCCCAAGTCCAGACATTAAGAGAGTGGTTTAGCCAATGATCATGATAAATTTGAAGCCATATCACTAAGATGACATGCAAAAAAGGCCCTTGCGTATACATTAGAAAAGGCCATCCATGTGGGCAAGGGTTTGTATAAAGCTGGTCTTGGACCAGACAAAGAAGATGCCATTTTTTAATTGCTGCAGAAGAGGTATTAAACCATCCTTGCAGATGGGAAATCGAACTGCATTTTATCTGATAGATAGTTGATATGAAATGTCTGTTTAATATACCTCAACAGCTCTTGCCTAAGAAGAATGTGGTGTAATACAGCTAAGAAACCTTTAGAGCAATACCTTGCAATTTCCTGAATCAAGAAAAGGCTGTGCTACAGATATTTATGCAAGGGCGAATTACTTTGCATTCCTTTTATATCATCTTTCATATCAGGATAGCAGTATTGTTTATGAACACCCAGCAGTTGTTAATCATTGTACCTTACGGTGCAGATAAGATAAATACACAGGGCTCCTGCTTCTCACTATGGAAATTCCTCCGATATAATGTTGCCCTTCATCATACCCCAGTACGGTTAGACAGGTCCGCAAAAGAAATGAAGGGTATATAATATTCAGTCCCGGAATACAGCACTGAGAAATGCCAAATGATGTGGTCGGAATAATATATGAAGGTTAAACAAAATTAGGGTTGGAATATTAAAGGTTTATAGCAATATAGAACATGGCACACTTTACAGGGAAACAATGTAGTAAGCCCATTCAAAAAATGTGTTTTAAACATCTTTCTAAATAGGGGGAAAAGGAAGAGCAGGCAAATAGTACACTGAGAGTTGGTTAACGGAGGCAAAATTACAAGGATAACCTGGTAAAAAGTAACATAGAAATATAGGAAGAGTGGCACAAAAACATCATCAGCAAGACATGCATTCCATGGTGGAATTGTCAAGATCCAGGCAGAAATGCACGTCATGTATTATGCTTTCAGTGAGGCCGACAGTGCACTCTATCTACTTCAGATAGAAGAAAAAAAGAGAGTCCTAGACTAATCTCAAAAGTGAGCAGGAACATATGAGAGCAGGCCATGCTCCAAATATCCCAGATGCAAAATATTTAGGGCAGGCGTGTCAAACTCCTTTCATACCGTGGGCCAAATAGCATTCAAGATGCCTGCTGAGGGCTGAGAGTTAAGTCATTAGGCAGGAAGCGATGTTAAACAGGTCTTTAAGCACCTTTTCCTCAAATAGGAATATTAGCTGCAAATGACAGAAGAGAAAATACACAAATCTTGATCATATTTTAAGATATGGGAGAGCCCAATTAACATGCAGGCTGCCCTTTCAGCAGAGACCGCTCAGCACAGCTCAGCAGCTGAGAGCTCAAGGGCGAATAAAAAGCTTCTGCAGACCGCATCTGGCCCCTGGGCCTTATGTTTGACACCTGTGATTTAGGGCCTGAAGGTACTGTTCAGTTCCATTGTCCACATCACCATAATTGTGCAAAAAACCAAAAACAAACACTAAGTGCTCTGTGTAGACAGTGGATGCCTTATTTATTTTGCTGTCAACCTACATGCACTTATGGAGATTTTCTCTACACTGAAACTAACAGTGCAATTTCCACTGGGCCACAGCTTCATGTGCACATCAAGACCCATCAGATCAGGGTGTGTTTGTAGCAACAATCTGTTTTAATTTATATACGGGCAACTGACTATGATGCTTGGGTAATCCCATGGCTGCCATATGATAGCCTTCTTATCTAAGCAGAGCAGGAAGGCTGGAACACATTCACATTCTCGAGTATAGGAAACAAACTTGGTATATCGATCAGAAATCACAGGAAGCTGCCTTACACTGAGTCAGGCCGTTGTCCCATTTAGCTCAGTACTGTCGACGCTGAGGCTTTCAGAGTGGAATCTCTGCTTACCTGGGGATGCCAGGGATTTAACCTATATCTGCATAGATAGCAGAGGCTCTCCCATTGAGCTACCACTCCCCCCTCCCAAACTATGTGCTTGTTGTCTACCATACAGAGTCAACACAATCACACCATTCCTGCACAATCACACCATTCCATTTCCCTGTGCAAGGCTGATTAGAAAATGGGAGTGTTACTGGAGTAATGATCCAATGTAAGGTCTTCATCTTTCATCTCTTCATCTCTTCATCTTTCATACATGGCTGGAGCTTCTCACAAGGAAAAGTATATTAAGAACATAAGAAGAGCCCCACTGGATCAGGCCATAGGTCAATCTAGTCCATCTTCCTGTGTCTCACAGTGTTCCACCAAATGCTTCAGGAAGCACACAAGACAGCAAGACACAACCTGTGTCCTGGTGCCCTCCCCTGCAACTGGCTTTCTGAGATAGCCTGCTTCTAAAATCCGGAGCTTGCACATTCCTATCATGATTTGCAACCTGTGATATTTTAGAACAGGGTAATGAAGCATAAAAAGCATGAGGCATTAAAAAAAAATTGTCTCGCACTTCAGGAAAACACACACACACACACACACACACACACACACACACACACACACACACACACACACACAGACCAATGCCAGAATTAAAACTGAGGTGTGCTCAAGCACATTTTGTCCATGTTCATTATTATGGGCATATATGTGGAGATCTCATTTACAATGTCCCATTTTGTGCAATGGTAATTTGGTGCATTAGTAAACAGCGAACAACTTGCCAGTTCTAATGTATGGAGCATCTGAAGCTGCCTTCCATCTGGACTTTTGTTATTTGACAGTACATTTGAGGACATTTTGGGATTCTATTCTGCCACGGCGTGATATTTCGCGTGAATTACAAGAAGAGATTTTTCATTCTGAAGAACCATTGATTAATCTCTTTGCCCAAAGCCTTCTGCTGGCTCTTAATTTTCCGCATTAACATTTTAAATGAATTTACAGCCAAAGTCTACTCAAAACATAAATCCATAATTCCAGTGCAGGACTTGCCTGAGGTAAAGTTTCCCTAATCCTTTGAAATTGCTCAATTCCCAAGATTCCTCTGGGCCTGCAGGATTTTGGGCTAATTCCTGAGAAGAAATTTGAATTTCACTAAACAGCTCTGCCTGTTTGTGTAAAGTGATAATACTAATAA
This sequence comes from Tiliqua scincoides, assembly GCF_035046505.1. Lineage (NCBI taxonomy): Eukaryota > Metazoa > Chordata > Lepidosauria > Squamata > Scincidae > Tiliqua > Tiliqua scincoides. The sequence continues at coordinate 63,077,746 of NC_089824.1, read as the reverse complement.
TAAAAAATGAGAGTGATTAAATAGTAGAGTGTTTGTTCCAAACACTATATAACTAGTACGTAATTAAAATAAGTAGGATTTTTTTTCAGCCTTTTAATGATGCTCATGAAAGACTGCTTTGCCTAGCCTGGTGACAAAGTGTTTGCTGCTATTCAGTTATGAAAACGCCATTTGTTGAGATACATAATTTTGAATGAAATACGTGACCTGGTGAAAAATTAGAAAACAGAGCCTCAATATTGCATTGTCTCTGCTAATGGGAAGCCCAATCCTGAGCTGCCCGCGGCACCCAGGTCTGGCGGCTCCATAGTGGGCTCCTGCTGGATCCTGCGCCTCCTGCACTACCATGGGAGGCTCCTTGGGAGAAGGGGACATTCGTCCCCTTCCCCTGAGTAAGGAAAGCAGCCCCACATTGGGGCTAACTCACTTTAGCGGCGACCTTTTGGTTGATGCTAAAGTTAAGGCGCTCGTGTAGGGCGAGCAGCCCTGCCCGAGCGCCTTGGATAATGCGGAGCTCAGCTCTGCAGATCCACCCCTCCCCCGACACCCCTCCCCCATGCCCCTGGCCACGCCTCCCCCCTCCCCAGAACGCCTCCCCCACGCCCCCGGCCATACCCCCACCTCCCATTCCGCAGCCCGGCAGTCCAGGAGACCACCGAGCCACGGAACCCGAGCACCCACCGCATGCCAGCCCAACTCCGGCTGGCGCTGGGCTAGTTCTGGCAGGAGCCCGGCAGTAAGCCCCGCAAACGTGCCTTACGGTACGTTTGCGACTGTGGTCCGCAGTGCAGAGCAATGCCGCGAACCACAGGATCGGGCTCAAAGTCACTGAGGATCCAATCCTATCCAACTTTCCTTTGCTGATGCAGCTGTGCCAACAATGATGCAGCCACAATGTTGTGGAGTGTAGGAGTTTCCAGCAGAGCAATACAAACAGCTGCACAGCAGAAACTTGAAGTCAGTGCTCAAGGCTGTCCTACAGGAGGCTCGTCAGTTGCAAATAACCGCGCCAAACGAAAAGGCTGGGTTCCACCACCAAGGTATATTTACCAGGACACTCCAACTTCGCCATACGGCATCGGCACAACACGGGAAGCAGCAGTTACCGGTTATAAGTCTTTGCTCGATTGGCGTAGGGCATGACGCCAGGGGCTGCTTCCGACGGTGGGAGAGATCATTGCATCTCATTGGGCAGCTACCACCCGCCTTAAGCTGGGCAGTCCCCAGTCAGTAAGGTGTTGCCTCGCCACGGTCCGTTAACCTCACGGGGTGCGTGGGGTTTAGGGTGAAAACCGACAAGCGGATCGACAACTCTGCACCATGCAATAGAAAACAGAAAACTCCTGCCCTAAAGCTGGGCACCTGGAACGTAAGGACAATGACACCTGGCTTCTCTGATGACCTGCAAGCAATAGACAATGCACGCAAAACAGCTGTCATCGACATGGAGCTGAGCAGACTGCAGATGGACATTGTCGCCCTTCAAGAGACAAGGCTGCCAGATTCCGGATCTGTCAAGGAGCAAAATTTCTCATTCTTCTGGCAGGGAAAACCACCAAACGAAACCAGGGAACATGGTGTTGGCTTTGCGGTCAGAAATACTCTGCTGAAATCCATCATCCCACCTACTGTGGGAAGTGAAAGAATTTTGTCCCTGCAGCTCCAGTCATCAGCAGGACCTGTCACTCTCATCAGTGCTTATGCACCGACTCTGTCGTCTCCAGCAGAAGCCAAAGACAAATTTTATGATGACCTGGCCACCACTATCAAGAAGATCCCCGTAAAAGAGCCATTGTTCATCCTCGGCGACTTCAATGCTAGAGTTGGTGCTGATAACAGTTCGTGGCCCACTTGCTTAGGTCAGTTCGGCACTGGGAAGATGAACGAAAATGGCCAACGCCTGCTAGAGTTTTGCTGTCATCACGGTCTCTGTGTCAGCAACACGTTCTTCAACACGAAGCCCCAACATAGAGTCTCTTGGAGACACCCAAGATCAAAGCACTGGCACCAGCTCGACCTGATTCTCACCAGACGCTCCAGCCTTCCCAGCATCAAGATCACACGCAGCTATCAGGGTGCTGCCTGTGACACCGACCACTCGCTGGTGTGCAGCAGAGTGGAACTGCAAACAAAGCGGCTGTATCACACGAAAAGGGAAGGAAGACCTCGCATTGATATGAGCAAGACCCGGGATCAGAGAAAAGTGGAGGAATTTGCACGAGCACTTGAGGAATCTCTTCCAGGCCCGGTCGATGCAAACGCATCCAACAGATGGGGACATTTCAAGAATGCCGTTTACAACACCGCCTTGTCCATATTTGGCAAGAAGACCAACAAGACAGCTGACTGGTTTGAAGCCCACTCTGAGGAGTTGACACCAGTCATTGAGGAAAAGAGGAGAGCTCAAGCAGCATACAAGGCCTGTCCCAGTGAGCGCAACCTGCAGGTCCTCCGAACTGCTCGCAGCAAAGTCCAGCAGACTGCCAGGAGATGTGCTAACGACTACTGGCTCCAGCTCTGTTCCGAGATACAGATAGCAGCTGACACGGGCAACATCAAGGGGATGTATGATGGTATCAAGCAGGCCCTAGGTCCAACACAGAAGAAAATTGCCCCTCTGAAGTCTGCAACAGGCGAGGTCATCCAGGATCGGGCGCAGCAGATGGAACGCTGGGTGCAGCACTACTCTGAGCTATATTCCAGAGAAAATGTAGTCACCGAAGAAGCGCTGAACAACATTGAGTGCCTGCCTGTGCTGGAGGAGCTTGACAGTGAACCAACCCTAGAAGAACTTCACGTGGCCCTGGACTCCCTTGCCTTTGGCAAGGCACCTGGAAAAGACAGCATCCCTGCTGAAGTCCTAAAGTGCTGCAAAGAGATCATCATCACTGAGCTGCATGAAATCCTTTGTCTCTGCTGGAGAGAAGGTGGAGTACCTCAAGACATGAGGGATGAAAACATCATCACGCTGTACAAGAACAAAGGCGACAGGGGTGACTGCAACAACTACCGTGGCATCTCTCTCCTTAGCGTTGTAGGAAAGTTGTTTGCCCGAGTTGCACTAAAGAGGCTCCAGGTACTTGCAGAGAGCGTTTATCCAGAATCACAGTGTGGATTCCGAGCCAACAGGTCCACCACTGATATGGTATTCTCCCTTAGACAACTGCAGGAGAAATGCAGGGAACAACGACAGCCACTCTTTATAGCCTTCATAGATCTCACAAAGGCTTTCGACCTGGTCAGCAGGGATGGCCTCTTCAAGATTCTCCCCAAGATTGGATGTCCACCCAGGCTCCTCAGCATCATCAGATCCTTCCACAAGGACATGAAGGGCACTGTTGTCTTTGATGGCTCCACATCAGACCCCTTTGACATCCGAAGCGGCGTGAAGCAGGGCTGTGTTCTTGCACCAACCTTGTTTGGGATCTTCTTCGCTGTCCTGCTGAAGCAGGCCTTTGGAACTACAACAGAAGGCATCTATCTCCGGACCAGATCAGATGGAAAGCTCTTCAACCTCTCCAGACTGAGAGCAAAGTCCAAAGTCCAGCTGAAATGTCTGCTTGACTTCCTCTTTGCCGATGATGCAGCTATCACTACCCACTCTGCCAATGATCTCCAGCAGCTCATGGATCGTTTTAGCAAGGCCTGCCAAGATTTTGGACTGACAATCAGCCTGAAGAAAACACAGGTCATGGTTCAGGATGTGGACTCACCTCCCTGCATTACAATCTCTGCGCATGAACTGGAGGTTGTCCATGACTTTGTGTACCTTGGCTCAACGATCTCCGACACTCTTTCTCTCGATACCGAGCTAAACAAACGAATCGGTAAAGCAGCTACCACGTTTTCCAGACTCACAAAGAGAGTCTGGTCCAACAAGAAGCTGATGGAACATACCAAGATCCAGGTCTACAGAGCTTGCGTCCTGAGTACACTTCTGTACTGCAGCGAGTCGTGGACTCTTCACTCACAACAGGAGAGGAAACTGAATGCTTTCCACATGCGCTGCCTCCGACGTATTCTCGGCATCACCTGGCAGGACAAAATTCCAAACTACACAGTCCTGGAACGTGCTGGAATCCCTAGCATGTATGCACTACTGAAACAGAGACGCCTGCGTTGGCTCGGTCATGTCGTGAGAATGGATGATGGCCGGATCCCAAAGGATCTCCTCTATGGAGAACTCGTGCAAGGAAAGCGCCCTACAGGTAGACCACAGCTGCGATACAAGGACATCTGCAAGAGGGATCTGAAGGCCTTAGGAGTGGACCTCAACAAGTGGGAAACCCTGGCCTCTGAGCGGCCCGCTTGGAGGCAGGCTGTGCAACATGGCCTTTCCCAGTTTGAAGAGACACTTGGCCAACAGTCTGAGGTTAAGAGGCAAAGAAGGAAGGCCCATAGCCAGGGACACAGACCAGGGACAGACTGCACTTGCTCCCAGTGTGGAAGGGATTGTCACTCCCGAATTGGCCTTTTCAGCCACACTAGACGCTGTTCCAGAACCACCTTTCAGAGCGCGATACCATAGTCTTTCGAGACTGAAGGTTGCCAACTAGCTGTGCCAACAATGATGCAGCCACAATTTTGTGGAGTGTAGGAGTTTCCAGCAGAGCAATACAAACAGCTGCGCAGCAGAAACTTGAAGTCAGTGCTCAAGGCTGTCCTACAGGAGGCTCGTCAGTTGCAAATAACCGCGCCAAACGAAAAGGCTGGGTTCCACCACCAAGGTATATTTACAGGAGGTATTTACAGCAACATAGCAGTCAGCAATGCTGGTCAAACAGACAGCAAAACACGTCTGTCTCCACAATCTCCTATGCCCCCAGGAGCATTAGTTTGCAGGCCTGCTTTATACATACAGCCACGCCCAAACTCAGGTGCACGGGGTTTGCACTTAGTAGCACCTGCCACTTAGATACATGGAGCACAACCGAATTAAATACCTACAGGCTACATCAGGTATGGTGTCTATAACATTTCTCCTGTGAACAAGACCTGAGGGATTTCTCAGGTTTCAGACCTCAACACATGAACTGTATCCTGTGGCTGGGGGATAGTCATGGAAGCCTCCTCAAGTCAAAGGAATGTGTGTTCCCTTAGCTCGGGCCTCACTGTGGCTGCATTGGTGCTGGAAAGTTGGATAGGTTTGCTAATATACCATTGAGCAATACAGAAGATGACCATAGTTCAATGGAAGACCATCTGCATCTCCTTACAAGGAAGTTGCAAGTTAAATCTCTAGCATCTGCAGGAAAGAGTAGAAAGGACTCTGTGTCTGAAGTGATATAAGAACATAAGAACACAAGAACAGCCCCACTGGATCAGGCCATAGGCCCATTTAGTCCAGCTTCCTGTATCTCACAGCGGCCCACCAAATGCCCCAGGGAGCACACCTGATAACAAGAGACCACTTGATGGAGATCTGGTCCCATCCAACCAGCATGCACAATATTGAGCTATTGGCCCCAGTGTGCTAATTGGGTATAAGACAGTTTCCTATGTGCATGCAACACTCACATACCTCTTGAGCTGGGAAACTGTCTCACCAAGAAGGATATATCCTATGGCAGTGGTCTTCAACCTTTTTTGTGCCATATAAATGAATATCCTGACTGACTCATCAATGGCCAGCTCAAACCCCTGGATGCAGAAACATGAAATTCGGGGAGTATATTCCTCCCTTGGCATAAGAACCTACTACAAAGGGATTTTTAGGAATTCGACCCCTAAGGGGATGAAAAGGGGTAAAATGTGTTTTCACAAATTTCTTTACGCATACAGATACAAATGCTTAAAAACATAATTCAGATTTCACCCTAATCAACCCCTAAAGGGAAAATGTAAATTCGGGGGTGAATTATAGAACTCTTCCTATTACTTAGACCTGGCTGACTTTTCCCCCTGTTCTGTTGCCTGAGAGAGGCCTTTCAACCCTTTTTAAATCAGTATGGCCAGGAATAGTAACAGTAAAATAACAAAAAAATAAACAGTTGTTTTAGTGTTTACTCTGATCAGTAAAATTAAGTGCATTTCTGGCTCAATGCGAGGTTCTGCTACCCCAAGATTTTGACAAACCTTCTCCTGAGAACTTGTGCTATCACCAGCCTTTGCTCTGCTTCTCCTTGTGTTCCAGTGAGAGGAGAGTTAGGAAGAGGCACAGGCTCAAGAGTGTACTTTGCCATGACCATCAACAAGTCCCAAGAGCAGTCACTGAAGGTGGCAAAGTTGACTGGAGGGAAGACTGCTTCCCACGTGGGCAGTTTATGTGACCTGCTCCAGAGTGAGCTCACCCAGCAGCCTGGTGATCCTAGCACCTGAGGAGAGAACCACCACCGTGGTCTACAAAGAGGTCCTTAAGTAGAGAACCAAAGGTTGTAGGTATTTTTCACAATATTTTTTTCACTATAATCTACTCTTTGTTATTCTTCATCAAATGTTATATTTTGAATTTCACTTCATCATTTTTTCTGCATCACTTCACTTTATTCAAACTATATGTACTTTTTCAGAATTCAGTTTTGATGAGGCAGTAAGTGTCATTACTACTAGATTGGATCCAAGCCCTCTCTCACACAAGCCTTGAAAGGTTGCTACAACCCCCGAAATGAGGCTTTGTAACCCCACTGGGGTCACAACCCACAGGTTGAAGAACACTGTCCTATGCTATCAGCCCAGCAGGTCTGTAATGAGTTCTGGGAAATAAAAGAAAAGGGCCTGCTCAAGTGCTTTTTTTTTGCTTGTTTGTTTTCTACTATGGGGGAAAGCATAAAAAATCACCCCCAGGACACTTGTGGGGCTTCCCCTGGGGCTCTCTAGGGATGCTCACTCATCTTACTGTCCCTGACTCAGCATTGTTATGGGGCTTCTCCTGTTGCCCTTCCACCTTTCAGCTGCGAGGAAATTTTCAAACCACCATGGCGTCAATTTTAAAAAGGCAGGCTTGTTCTTCAACATGTGAGTGTATGCTTTGGCAGGCAAGACTTGGTACACCTGATCCAAGACAATTTGCCCATAATATGGGTCTCACCCTCTGTTGTTGGTTTGAGCTGCCTTATAGCTCTCTCTGCTATGAGGACCCAGGGCTTTTTTGCACTTCTTGCACTTGTTTGCTGGAAAGTTAAAGCAGAAGGAGTTCTCTGTTGTCCTGGATGGCCTCTTTGAATTTAATATAGTCGGTACACCTCACAAGTTTGTAAGTCTGCCGCACCGCTTTGGTTGGGCCCATCCAGTTATATGGCTTTCATGCCATCAGCCCGAGAAAAATGCCATGAAACTATTCTGGATCACGCATGCATGGCATGCACTCAGTGCTACCTACATTTGCTTATAAAAATGTATTTGGCCATGCATGGGGAGTACAGGGGAGCTTCTGTTTGGGGAGCCTCCGTTTGCCTGAAGATAACAGCTGAAGGTCGCCAGTTCAAGGCCACCGGCACAGTGAACAGCGAGACCTTGAAGCAGCTGACAAGCCGAGCTGAGTTTTTCTTTGGCCGCCATTCAAGTGAGATATGAAGGATTGTCAGCTTGCGTGGGAGGAAACTGGAGGCCAGAATGTGATACCAGATCATAAAAGGATCCATCTGAAATGTTGTAGTTCTTGAAAGACAGAACCTTCTTCAATTGTAAAAATCCCTACGGGGATTTAAATAGCCTGCCTGTGTAAACCGCCTTGAAATAAAGTCTGAGGAGAAATCTGAAGCCCATGAAAGGCGGTATATAAATACCTGTATTATTATTATTATTACAGTGCAAAGCCTGAACCCGCACTGGTTGTTTCCCCAGCAGCAACCACTGTGTGGCCGTTCTGAGTTGCCTGTCTCTCTATTCACTTTTTCTTACACTTTTGAATTAGCTATGTATAGAGGTTTTTGGTAAGATAGGATTATAGCCTATGCCTTGCTGAACTCAAAGGACTTACTTTAGAGTAAAAATTTATCATCGTTTTCAAACACCTCTAGCTATGTAGAATTCATCTTGGAGCTATATGGGATCCATATTTATGTGCAAAGCATGTAACTTATTGGCAGTTCATGGAATTGACAAGACTTTCTGATACAGCGTTGAACTGACCTTACCATAACCTCTCTTCTCATCATATTTGTACGTCCTTTCCCAATTTATTCAAAAGCTGTTATACAAAGAAAAGGAATGAGTCCTGAAAGGATTCATCAATTAGAATCTTATTTTCATGAGATTAAAAATGCATGATATAAAAATTTTATTTTCATATCTTTTCCATTTTCTCCAGCCTGGAGATATTTCAGGATTTCAAAGTGAAATCCATTCCTAAAATAGATACAGATGTTGCAGATTATTTTTAAGGATAATTGAAAGAGAATTTTTTTTCCCTGACAAGTTGTGAAATATTTTTTTCCTTGTTTGTAATTTAAAAATTATGACACATTACATACAAAAAACCCTCCCTAATTAGAGACCAACCTGGAAATAGCTTAAATTCCTGATAAAACAGAGATAGTGTGGATAGTCTGGTGGATAGTCTGGTGGAGTTAAGATTCGGATTGTGTTTTGTGGGGAAAAATCAATTATTCTGCTTTAAAATAATACACTAAAATTGCAAGTCCATAATTACTTATCCGGGAGTAAGTTCTGTTGAGCTCAATGTTACTTACACCTGAGCACATATACATAGGCTTGTGCCGCAGTTCTCTCTGTTGGCTCAAGTTTTGCAATGACTAGATTTTTCTTGCAAACATGCTTGAATATAGTAGCTTGTAGACATGCAATGTTACTGGGTTAGGGAATTCTACATAAGTAATTATATAAGGCTGCAATCCCATACACACCTCAGTGCAAATTCCAATAAACTTAATGGTAAGTTTGAGTAGCAGACTTGTTTACTTCGGAGTAGACATGCAAAGGATTGCACTGGTTGTTCATGTGCCTTTTTGTCTACTTCTGTAAAAAATCATGCAAATAATAGGACAGTTACATTTGTATATACGAGTTGTCCGGCCTCCTGAATATTCTGAGGTTTCTGTAAGAGAGAGATGACCATAGATAGAAAGGAGTCTTCATGCATCATAAAACTGAACTTGCATCAGTCCCAGAAAAATGATGGACCTCAAACTCCCTGCTTCATTTAATTTACATTTGTCCTGAACAGGTTAAATCTAGGCCCAAGTCTGTACCAAGTTGATAGCTATACCAGGTCTCTGCAACTGCAAGAAAGTATGCGATTAGAAAGAAATGTGTTATCTGCCCTTCAGTGGCCAGGGCAGATGGTCACTTCAGGGCAGTGGTCACTTCAGTGGCCAGTGACCAAAGAAGCAATCAATCAGAAAGCAGAGCTGTGCATTTAGAGATAGAAGGGGGAAGAATTGAGAGCATTAGCAACTAGCCTTCTCCCAGAAGTTTCTAGTCATCAAGCAGCCTGGTTAGTTAATGAAGTAATTATTCACAGCCCAATCCTGAGCTGCCTGGGGCACGGCGGCACCAAAAAGGTCGGCGGTGAATCAAGAGCCTCTGGGTAGGGCTGTGAGCCCACCCCTCTCCCTCCTTAGCTCCCCCCCGGCACGCCTCCCCCTGCCCTCTTCCCCTCTCCCATCTCCTGCCTCCCCATAATGCCTTCTCTTTGCCTTCCACCCACCTCCCCGAAACGCCTCCTCCCCACCGCCCCCATGCCCCTGCTTACCTCTCTGCTGGCTGATATAGGGTGGTGGCGGTCTACCAAAGTTAGCTCATAAAGCAAATACAGAAAAGTCTAGGAGGGTGAGTGCCTGGGCAGTACTACCCCGCTGAGGCTTTGACAATGTTACACTCAACCTACAGAACTGTGGCATTATCTATAAGCAGGATTTGCCATTTTTCTCTAAGGTTTGAAGATGTCTGTCTCTGATCTCAATCAAAGCCTTCACATAGACTCAAAACTTACGTTAGCGGTTCATTATTGAAAACAGTTTCATATTAGCTGCTTAATCTGGAATTGATATAATTCAAATATTTTAAAAACTCTTTGATTTAAGACAACGTTGAAAGTACTTTCAATTTTCATTTGTGCTCCGAAAAGCATGGAAATTGAAATTTAAGGTGGTCACCTTAAATTCCACACCATATATAACTTTTTACACAGAGGCTTAAGTGGCTAGTAAAGTGAAACGTTTTTTTTTTTTAAAGTGTCATAAAGCTAAGTGGGTCCCAATAGAGTTTCATTTTAAAAAGTGGGTCCCAATGCTAAAAGGTTTGGGAACCACTGGATTACAGCTTCAGGACCTTACAGGCAGCTTTCTCCAGTGAGGGCAAGAGGATGATTGAGCTCTTGCACACTGAAGACCTTTCTGGCCCCAGCAACAGCCATGCCATGCCCCAACTGATTCAACAGCCAATCAGTTGCCTCAATTTTCCTGCCTCTGTCCCAAGCCCATCGGAGGAGGCTGGGCAAATGGCACCGGGGTTTTAAGTGGCCCAGTGCAAATCCATTCAAGTTTTGCCTTCTCCCACGAAGTAGTGTATATTTAAAAACTTCTGCTGTGCTTAGAGCCTTCCACTTCCACAGGGCTTAGAGTTCCTCTGTAAGAAAAGATGTCATTCAATAAATATTTAGGCCTCCTGATTACAACTCAAATGAAATGATGACCTATTTGATATTTTATTGTGAAATGGATAGGAAAAAGGATACTATCCTCATCACTTAACTACCTTCACTGGTGTTCACTGACTACTGGGTCACACCATTGGGAACCAGAACTCTATCCTTGGACAGACTATCCTTGGACAGAGATACCAGGGTAGAGACTCCCTAGTTTAATTTTCCTTTCCATATTGACAGAGAAGAGACAGTCATATTGTAAACTCTCTCAAATCTATATAAGAATTACGGCACAGTCCTAACCCACTTTCCAGCACTGGCATAGTGGTGCCAATGGAGTGTGTGCTGCATCCTGCAATTGGGTGGCACTCACGGAGGCCTCAAAGTAAGGGAATGTTTGTTCCCTTACCTCAGAGCTGCAGTGCCCTTATGTCAGTGATGGAAAATGGGTTAGGATTGAGGCCATAGTCTGTCTGTCTGTCTGTCTGTCTGTCTGTCTGTCTGTCTTTCTTTCTTTCTTTCTTTCTTTCTTTCTTTCTTTCTTTCTTTCTTTCTTTCTTTCTTGGATCTTTTGGCTAGACTCCTGAAAAAAAAGTATTCCTTGTTTGTCTTCTTCTTTTTCAGTGTGAAATACTGGTGTGTAGAACAGGGAAAGGTCTTAGCTTCAGACTGATTCCAGAACCAACAATTGCATAGTCTCATATAAATGAGACTGAAGTCTTTCATTTGGTCTGATGTGCTTCCACAACCTATTCAGCAAAACTGAATTTTCCAACCTATGTTTTCTATTATTAATAAATTAAGGGTGCAATCCTATCCTGTGCTTTAACAGGCAAGCCAAGAGGCTTGCGCTGTATCCAGCGCAGGATGGTGGCCAGAAGAAGCTTAACCAGAAGCAAGGGGAAACTTTTCCCCTTACCCCTATGGGTCTTCTCAGACATGCGCCACTTCTGCAGGTGGCACAAGTCCGAGGAGAGCGGAGAGGCTTGAAGAACGAGAACGGGGGTTGGGATCTGGCATAACTGCAGGATCCCAGCCCTGCCTCCCTCTCTTCGGCCGCCCACCCCCAGGGCTGCCCCCACCCACCCCGGAATACCTCCCTCTTGCCTCCTCCTCACCTCTCCCCCCCGCCTACCTTTGCAGGCCAATGCAAGCTTCAGAGAGGAAGCCGGCACAGAGGCTTGTGTCAGCCTCTGCAGGCCGGTGCTTCTTAAATTGCCAGCCTGGCTTCCTCTAGAGGAGGTGCAAACTTGCCTTACAGCATGTTTGCAACCTTCCTGGGCCGGTGCAAGGGACTTGTGCTGGCCCAAATCATTTCTAGGATTGCGCTCTAAGTCTAGACCAAATCTTAAGCACCACTGAGGTTAGTCAAGAAACCAGCTCAGGGGGATGCCAGGTCAGGCACTGGACAAGGGCCCACCAACATCAGTGAGCCCACCTGTCTAGGCTGATCACTGAACCCTCAGTCCCAGTGTCAGTGATAGCATGCAGTGCAACATGAAGGGACCAGACAGGAAGTACCATAGGAACCCCAATGCAACCATCGCCACAGGGTACCATCCTGGCACCAGCACTGCAAATAGCCATTCTCACTCAGGAATGAAACTAGAAAATTTATCCTTCTTTCCAGTCATGTGGAATTCAATAGCTTTGCCCCCTTTTTGAAAGTCACACCTCCCTGCAGTTCAGTGGGGCAAGGCAGAAGAAAGTAACATTTGGTGTCATTTGATTGCAATGCTGGAAAGAGAAGCTGTAGGAAATAGATAACAGATTGGGACTGGTTTGGGATGAAGGTGTCAGTTCTGATATTGCCTTTGCACAGCTTGCTTGTTTGTGTCCTGTTAACTTCTCATTCCTATTTGTTAACATGGAATATGTATGTGGAGATTGTGCATTCCTAAAGACATGAAATAGTCCAGAAATGACCCGAGTGCCGTCTTCCAACAGTATTTTATTTCTCCAAAAAAAAAACCAGAGCTTGCGGAGTCTACTTCGACGTTTCCACCACTTAGAACAAGGATCCCAAAATTAAAGGGAGCAAATCAGGGATAGAAGCAGAGTTGTAGAAAGTGAGCCGCAGGTAAGAGCAAGGATTTGATTTTAAGACTGTGTGTTTGTGAACTCCCTGTAAGTGAATCAGAGCACAGATCACCTTGTCAGTGTTCAGCCAGGATAAAACAGACTTTTAAAGGTGAGCTTCCCTTGTTCTCTTAATTTATAATCTCAGAACTCAGCAGCCACCTGTCTAAGACTGAGGCAGCCATCCAATCTTTATTGGTCCCTCAGCACCCTTCCTACCAGTCTAGTTAGACCTCCCATACCAATCAGCCGCCAGCAATAACTCCCTGTTGTAATATTTCACCTGCTTTTGATCTCCATGTGTTGTGCTCTTTAACCTAAATCCAGAGCATAAAATATCAAGAAACCCGGTTCCACTGCAGTTCAGACAGAAACCTTCCTCCATTGCCAAGATCATTTTGCAAAAGCTTCTCTCTTTCCCAAGGAGAATTTTTTTTTTTGCAAGTAGTTATTCAGAGAAAGAATTTGCTGCCATCATTTGCAACCAGAGCTGAACTGTGTGATCTGCAAACTTCTGCTGGTTTGGACTATAGGTTATTTGAAAGATTGAGAGAGTTCTTCGTTCTGCCGACCTCAACATTTCTACTTTTGGCTGCCATTCAATTTCCCACAGCCTATTCTTACTCTTAGAATGTCAAAGGAGTTAATCTAGACCAGGGGTGGCCAATCCATGGCATGTGTGCCGCTAACGGCGCAATCCTAACCAACTTCCCAGCACTGGCATAGTTGTGCCAGTGGGGCATGTGCTGTATCCTGCAGTTGGGGGGCAGTCAAGAAGGCCTCTTCAAGGTAAGGCAATGTTCCTTCTCTTACCTTGGAGCTGCATTGCCCTTATGTCTGTGCTGGAAAGTTGGTTAGGATTACAGCCTGTGTGGCACACTGGCACTTGCTAAGTTGCACACACAAAGTCATCTGTCACAGCTGTGCCAGCTGACTCAGGGCTCCATGGCTATGAGCACATGGCACTTCTGGCACAAAGTCCAGAAAGGGAGCAACAAGGCTCAGGGTATGGCAGAAACTCAGCAAATTACATGGGTCAGTGAAACCACTCAAGCAGGTCCAGAGATGGTCAAAATCAGGTGAAGTGGCACTTTCAAGATTCTTTAGATAAAAAGTGACATTTGGCATGCTGTGGGTTGGCCACCCTTGACCTAGGAAATGTTTTACTCAGACAGGGAAATCAAGGAGCATAATTTTGGTTATTTTTTACATTGACACGAAGTAGAACAGAACTTGTTTATTTTCTGGGGCATCTGGTTGGGCACTGTTGAACACAGGAGTTGGACTGGATAGAACTGTGGCATGAAAAAAGTGCTGTTTTTATGTTCCCCTTTCCCACCACCAACTACTTTTTAGATTTTGAAAAGCTTAAAAAGTGGCTTGAGATTTCAGCAGAGAGACCTGTTAAAGGAGAACCAGTCCACTGTAACCGGATCAAGTCCATACCTAGTTCTCACATATTTTCATTTCAGTAGGCTTGACCTTTATGGAAACATCACTAAAACTCTTCTAATATATGACAGAGCATTCTTCTGTGTATCCAGTTGAATATGTGGATACACATGGAGATCAAAAGCAGGTGAAATATTACAACAGGGAGTTATTGCTGGCGGCTGATTGGTATGGGAGGTCTAACTAGACTGGTAGGAAGGGTGCTGAGGGACCAATAAAGAGATGTTAAATTATTAGTTCCCAATATTATGTCTTCCCTATACTCTAAAATAAGTATTAATACTGTATCTTTATATCAGTGATGTATTCTAAGGTCTACTTGGGGATTTAGAATAAATAAATTTTATGTGTTGGCACAAGGCAAATATGAATACTTGCAGCTGCATAACATGGAAGGGCCATAGTTCAATGATAGCACATGTGCTTTGCATATAGAAGGTGTTGGGTTCAATTCCCAACATCTCTAGGAACAGGTGGGAAAGAAACCTGCATGTAATCTTGGAAAATTGACTGTCAGTGCAGCCCTAGGTAGACCAATGGTCTAACTCCAAATAAGGTGGCTTCAGGGTATATTGATGAGATTATAGACTTTGTACAAGTTGTGGGAATTGGTGGGCAGTTTCTGGTGGTCAGTGTCTGGTTTGGTGAGGGGTCACAGTTTGTGTAGAATTGAATGGCTCTAACCTTGGCTGTATTTCCTTTGACTCTAACCTTTGGCTCTAACCTTGTCCTTTATGCAGACCCTACTGATAGCTCTGGTCTTAAATATGTGCCTGGCTTAGTTTCAGTTTGTTTCCCCAGTACCAGCTTTGTATAGACTTGAGTTCCTGGGTGATTCAAGCAGTCATTAGGATCCTCTTGAAATTCAAAGAATATAAAGTCTTTTCACTCTTTGTAGTGAACACCAGGTACATTTTTGATTTCAAGTTCCTGGATGTGACAGAAACTAATTCTCCAGCTCTTTTTAATTAGTACAAAGACAAAGTCTTCAACACTGGTTCAAAACAGAATATTAAACAGTTGAAACTGTGAAGAAAGTTTGAAGCACAATCATTTTGAAGAAAATAGTAGTTACTTTGGGAATATGTGGTCACACTGCAGTTCAGGTGGTGGCATTCCTGTCCAGCCCTACACCCTCCACGAGGAAGGCAGAGCCCTTAATGACTGGGAGATCTAGAGAGGCAGCTCTCCCTCATTGTTTTCTCTGTTGTCTTGTCACTGGCCTTGCCATTTGGCATTCAGATGATATTGCACCCAGCCCACCCCATCTACCCTAGGGATAGTCTGAGATTAGCTGGCCACCCTCAGGGTAGGATTTTTTTTTTTTCATAGTGGTGGATTTTTTTTTTTTTCACCTACTCCAGACTGGTGAGGTATTAGATTAGCCAGTTTGGTCACTTCTGGTAGACATATTGCCAGAATGGGAGTAGGATCTGGTGTGTACCCTTAGCCATATAGGGGCTAAAGGGGGAAGTCTGTATGGATCCTTTGAGGCTGTCTGGCTTAGGGATGGTAACCCTTAAGGTCTGAATTGCAAAGTCAGTCCTAAAGGCTTTCTGACTTGGGATGAGCTGGGCAATGTGGCTGCCTTGACCCCGTTTCCAGGGGTTGGTGATTAAAGTCAGAGTTTGGCATGAATGGGGGCTCTGGTTGGAGTCAGGTTGCTAAAACCAAAAAAGGGGGAAGTGAGCAGTTGTGTCTGTCTCCTTTAGGGTATGTACCCAAAATAAAGGGAGAGGAATTTGGTACGTAGGATCTGCTGCAGGATTTATGCTTATTGAATCATGGAATTAATCAAGTGGCCTGGATTTATATCAAAAATTTCTTGTTTCATGTGATTTGTGAAGGCAACACTGGAATATCTGGAGGGTCGGGGGGGGAGCAAATGCCCCAGGTGGAACCCTATGGGGCGGTGCAGCGACTCTTCCTCCACCACCATTTTTTTTCTTTCTTTGGGTCCATTTTCAAGCCTTTTGAGACCTTAGAATAACTTTTAAGGGTCAGGAAGTTTGTTTGTGGCCTCCCCAGCCCTGAGAAGACCTTCTGAGGCCTTCAAAATGCCCCAAAACAGCCCTTCCGGTTTTCATAGAAAACTGGAAGTGCCTTCTTTGGCAATTCTGGGGGCTGCGGAGGCTGCCTATGGCCTCCCCAGCTCCCAGAAGGCCTTCAAAATGCAAAAAAAAACACAAAAACAACAGCACTTCTAGTCCACAATTGTTGGACGATATTCGATTCCGGATTAAATCAGATTAACAGTGCAATCCTATGAATGTCTACTAAGAAGTAAATTGTATTTTGCGCAGTGGGGCTTATATAGGATTGCAGCCTTTGTTGCCAGAGTTCTTTAGGGAGAAATAGGTCACTCATTATCCCCTTTCACCCTTTACTGAAATAGATGAATTGAAAGTCACTTCTGGAACATCTGGCAGCCCAGATTTTCTTCCCTTTATAATTGCAAGGTACTAACTGTATTGTAGTAGCTATGCAAATAATTTTTTTCCATTATCTTATGCAGCATTCCCTATGTACCAAAATGGCACAGAAAGAAACAATGTAATTTGTCCTGAGATATAAGTAGCTGAATATAGTGAATAATGAGTAGTGAATGCATCAAGCAGGTGATTAGATATCCTATGAAATGGGGTCCTTTAATATCTTAAATGTACACAGTTCATAGCACGCAACAAATCTGATACTGTTATAGAGTTAGCCAGACACAGGACAGGTTGCACCTATAACTGGAGGCAGATAGCCAGGACTATCAACAAGCAGAGAGGGAGGGCCATTTGTGGCAGTGCTGACTGCACAACTCTCATTTAACCAGCAGGGGGGCATGGCATGAATAAGTCATACTTGGCTGAAGGACAGGGACAATAGCTAGCCATCAAACCATGCTACCACTGTTGCCACTCGCTTACCACTATGCTGTAGAATTCTGATAAGTCTCAGAAAAGGCACAAGGGGAGCTCCAACACGCAACCAATGGGGAGACAACTATGCTCGGATGAAAGGGCAGGGATGGCCCATGCATGAGGCCAACTGAAGCAGTTGTCTCAGGCAGCAAGTTGGTGGGGTGCACCCTTCTATATCCACTGCACCTCCTTTTCCTTCCATTCTCTGAATTGGGAAAGGAAGAAGAGGTCAGAAAGTAAAAGGAAATGTGGAGAGGAGGAGAGTGCTGAGTTAGAGCATTGGAGAGTGGATGGAGGAGAGGCTGGCACACTGAGAAAGAGGAGCAGAATTTGGCAGGCTACCTCAGGTGTCAGGAGGTCTGGGGGCTGACCCTGTGAATAGGGAGAGTTGCTCTCCCTTAGTTAAATATAAGTGAAGCACCACTTAAAACATGCCATTCACTAAGTTAGCAAGAATGAACTTCTAACACTCGTATATCTTCCACTAGTGAGGGGGAGGGGCAATGTATGGTTATTGATTCCTATATAGACATGAAGTTCTGACAATTGCTGCATAATCGTTGTAGCTTGTGTTTCCAGCTTGCAAAAATATCTACTTGTTCCAATAGGTTAACTGAATAAATGTTTGACAAAAATATATGTTACACTATCTGATACAAGGAATTACCTGCTGCTTTGGAATGTTTGTGTTCAGGCTTTTGCAGAAATAGCAGGCTTACCCGCACAAGGTTACATTAACATTTGATTTATATACAGTCATCTGAGTTATTTGAACTCAATGATTGAATCAGCTACTGAAATATTTTACAAAAGCAAATATGCTTTTTGCTTTTTAAAGGAACTTTGCAGTCAGTAAAATAGCTGGGGAGAAACAGCTCTCCAGAGATGATCTATGTTATTAATGTTATATATTCCCAAGATTAAAACTCTCATAGACCTTAAGAATGAAGTGTTCCTACTTCAAAGTCAATCATCATATAATCAGAGAGCTGTCAAACAGCTACAGGCTTGCAGTGATTTCTCCCTATATACAGCAGCAAACATGTGATAGTGGCACTGCTTTTGGTCCCTGTATTGTCTAACAAGAGGTCAATGGTAGAAGCAAGTAAAGACCTAATCCTATGAACCTTCAGCACTGGCGCTGAGCTCCAGCGCTGGCACTAGGTCTTATAAAGATGCATAAGGAATGCTTATGGCCCTGGTAGAGGAAGGAGTGATGGTGCTGGGCCAGTAGGCATTGCACCTCAGCACCACGTGGATGGCTGATCAGCACTCTTCCAGCATGGGCTGGCTGTATTTTTGGGGCAATGGGGAGGTGGGGAATGGGCAGAATGGGGTGGAGGGAGATCACACAGAGGGGAGGATAGGGCTTGGGAGGGGGGCAGAAAATTCGGCATTCTCTGCCACCATATCCTATCCTCCCTCCCAGCCCAGGTAGCCTGAAATGGGTCTCCTCAGCTTTGCAACCACTCAAACACAGGTGCAGAGCTGAGGAGACCTCTTGCCGCCAGCTGCTTTCTAACTGGGGTAAAGAGACCTCCAGCAGTATTCGGGCACCCACAAGATCCAGTGGTTGCTATTTTGACACTGCTGGAGCTGTGGGCACTGGGAACCATAGGAGTGGTCTACAATGCACTGCAAAAACAACATCAATTCCAGTTTAAGGCATTAGGCCTATCAGTTTACTATAAGAACATTAAAATGCTATGTTGCATCAGATTAGTGGTGCATCAATTCCCTGGACTTGCTGTACATGAGGCTGCCCTAGAAGATGACTCAGAAACTACAGTTGGTGCAGATAGTAGTGGCACTTGTGGTTGCCGGGGTTCTGCAGTTCAATTGGGCTGCAGCTTCAGAAGTTGCACTAGCTGTTCATTCATTTCCAGGCCCAAGTCAAGATGCTGGTGCTGGCCTTTAAAGCCCTTCATATCCTGGAACCAGCGTACCTTAAGGGCCACCTACTTTCATATATTCCAGCACATCACCTGTGATCATCTGAGAAGGCCTTGCTCCATGTGTCACCTTTAACTTTTGTTAAAGTTAAGGAGGCAAAACCTTTTCTGTGGTGGCACCATGATTATGGAACTCCTTCCTTCATGAACTAAGAGAAGTCAATTTATTGGAGGGATTCTGGTAGTGGCTAAACACTTCTTTATTTCCATTAGTTTTTTAGAGTTGGGGTGAACTGTTCTATGGTTGAACTGTTGATTTATTGCTGCTCTTTAGTTTTAGTTTAGTTTAGTTTTAGTTTAGTTTAGTTTGCTGTTGATTTATGCCTGCCCTTATAGAGTGGGGTACTGCTTCTTTATTTTTGGCTGTGATTTTCATTAATATTGATACCTATTTTAATTAATTTATTTGATTTTAA
Source organism: Tiliqua scincoides (assembly GCF_035046505.1). Classification (NCBI taxonomy): domain Eukaryota; kingdom Metazoa; phylum Chordata; class Lepidosauria; order Squamata; family Scincidae; genus Tiliqua; species Tiliqua scincoides. The sequence continues at coordinate 63,058,389 of NC_089824.1, read as the reverse complement.
TTGATACCTATTTGTAATATTGGTGCTATGATTAATGGTGACTATGCTATTTTAGATTGTGCTGTGATTTGTTTCTAGATGTATTTTAAAGTTGTTAGCTATCTTGAGCTCCAGAAATACAGATATAAATCTTTCAATGAATACAATGGTAATTGTAATAAATATTAACTTGCATTCTGTTTCCACCAAGGGGGGCAGCTAATTGCCACCGGGAGAGACAAAAGTGACCAAATAGATTAATTTTTGTAGAGATCACCCTGTAGTCATGTGAAACAGGGAAGCATCATCTAGGCAGCTAATCTTTGGTAGTAACTTTTTCCAGGAATTAAATAACTGGATTTTGTCTTCCCAGGCTATGTTAAAGAAAAGAAAAAAATAAACAGCAATGCTTGCATATACCCTGGCATAGGAATTGAAGTGGAAAGTGGAAACCCATCTATTCAGTTAGAGAGATTAGACTGGCTACATGGAGCATATAGAACTGGACCCAATTGTTGTCCAAGAAGGTTGAATCTTGGATACATATCTAAGTGAAAGGACCATTAATTTTTATCAAATGCTTTCACTGTGTTCAAAACTAGCACCAAGATCAAAGCTGTCCTGTTATGGATCCTCAAGATCAAATCGGTTGATTGATGGATATTATCCATGCTATGCCTGTTGGAAATGGAGTGGACAACTGTCCAGCTAGACCTTTGAAGCTTGCCTGCCAATGTAGAGGTGAGGACTTTGAACTCTATGTTCATGAAAGAATTGAAGCAATTTATCAGTTTCAAAGTGTTCCTCATAGACCAGACCACGAATCTCTAAATTCCTTATAGCTGCTTGATTGGTAATTGTCACTATCAGGTGCTGTTCTGCCTCACAGTGATTCAGATCATTAGTCCATCTAGGTCAGCACTGTCAACACCGACTGACTGCCGCTTTCCAAGCAGGAATTTTTCTCTGTCCTACCTACAAATTTCAGAGATTTAACCCGAGTCCTTTTGTGTGCAAAGCATGCACTCTGTCACTGAGCCACTTCCCTGATAATGCTGTGTTGCAAGTGAGGCTTGCTTTCAAATCTCATAGCAGTTGAATATGGTTATGAACCTGAACCAGTCTGATTGAGGGCCTGATCCAGACCCGTGTGCACCTGCTCACTGCCAGTGTACATGCCCCATATGTATCATAAGGCACATTTGCGAGCCCTTACCCCAGTCCCAGCACCAGAGCTAACTCAGCATGAGCCTGCACTGGGCTAGCTCCTGTACTGGGCCTGCATTCTGCTGCCCGGCAGTCACCTGGACCACCTAGTGGCAGTGATGTGAGTGAGAATGTGGGGAAAGGTGGGGAGGGGGCGTTCCAGGGCAGGATGAGGCAGGGGAAGGCAGGTGGAGAGCAGGAGGGAGGTGTGGCAGGGGGAGGGAGGAGGGCAGGACCGGTGGAGCTTGACTCCACCGGATCTGGAGTCCTGTGTAGGACTGTACAGTCCAACACGGGACTCTCTGATTTTGTGGCAGGTCCAGAGCTGCCATAAAATTGAGTAGCCCCATTCCGGGGTTTCTTCCCTTACCCAGGGGAAGGGGACAAAAGTCCCCTTCTTCCGAGGAGCTGAAAATGGCTGCCTGATTGCCCACTGGATACAGTGGCAGCTATTTTGGCATCCCCACGCACTGAGCAGCTCAGGATTGGGAGCTGCTCAGTGCGTGGGGCTGCCAAAATAGCTGCTGTAAGGTTAGAAGTTTACCAACTATATTACCTAATTCCCTGTATAATTGTTGGGTAAAATTAGAAAAAAAATTATGCTGTAATTGCATAGATTTTTGCCTCGTTCCGGCATTCTTAAACTACATATAGCACAGAGCTCAGTAGATGATGATGATGATGATGATGATGATGATGATGATTTATTTATTTATTTATTTATTTATTTATTTATTTATTTATTTATTTTTCACATTTTTATACTGGCCTTCCTCCAAAGAGCTCAGGGAAGTATACCCCCTTTTGTCTTCACAACAACAACCCTGTGAGTTGGGTGAGGCTGAGAGAAAGTGACTGGCCCAAGATCACTCAGGAAGCTTCATGGCTAAGGGGGGGCTTGAACCTGGATCTTTAAGACCTAAGTCCACCTCCCAAACCACTACACTACCCTGGTTCTCCTGGTCAAATGGGAACATGCCAACAAGCTGTGGCTGCCACCATTGTAATTCCTCCTGCTCCCTACCCTGCCACTGCCCTGATCTGCCCCCCCCCCACTGTCCCCCAATCTACCCCCATGGCTGACTTACTGGTAGCAGTGGAGGTTTTGTTGGTCAGTATTGCCTGCATGAGGCCTCTGGAGCTCTGCATTGGCAACAGTGATCCACAGAACAGTGGAGTTCCTGCTGCACTAGCAGCCTAGATCTTACAATGGCAAATTACAAGATACATCAGTGTAGGACCCCAGATCGGATTGGGTCCTAAGTATGGGTTTTGTATGGTAAAGGGCTAAATAGTAATAATAATTTAATATTGTGGATGAACTGTGATCTACTGATAGTGTGGAAATTTAGAAAGAGGAAAACACAATCTAGTCTTAGAAAAAGATTGCAAAAATGGCAGGCCAGCAATTTACAATATACATAATATGTACATGAAAAGAAACTGTGAAAACCACAAGAGCAAAATAACTATATTCAGTTCATTCCATTCTAGGTTTTAACTATCTACGCTTCCACCAACAAAACATGCAACATTAAAGCATCATAACACACAATGCAAATGGGCTGCTGTCGTGTGCGTCCACAACAGGAAGTGGTGCGACACACACAGCAGTGGTTCCAGAGACTTCTGTCAGTGTCAGGAGGTTGGCAGTGTGGGCATGTTGTGGACAGGGAGTGGGAGTTTCAGGGAAGATTGGGAAGGACAGGGTCAGGGAGGGGTAAACACAGCCGCCCTGGGTCCCGTTAGGGAGAAGGGCGGGATAAAAATAAAGTTTTATTATTATTATTATTTATGACTGGTGGCTGTGTATGGTTTGAGACAGGGAAAGGGGGGTGTCACAAGTTTTGCTATGTATCTGAAACAAATGAGCATTACCTTTTATCTGCGACCTACAGCTCCAAGGGTGAAACACACATGGAATATGTCAAGTAATAATAAAGAGCCACCAAGTGTGAACTTCAGAGAGCAAGAGAAATAGAAGCCACGGGGGCAGGACTTTCATATTGAGATAGCATCAACAATGGTCTCTTCTTAGATCATTTAAAATCTTTGAAATTGATCAGCAATTCTCCTTCACGCCTTTATTCCCCAGCTTCGTTTGTGAAAGGTGGGAAACTAAAGTTGTCCAGGTTATTGTATGGTGTAATGGTTTGGGAGTTGGACTTATACCTGGAAGATCCAGGTTCAAATTTCCACCTGGCCATGAAGCTTCCTGGGTGACCTTGGGCCAGTCACTATCTCCCAGCCTACCCTACCTCAGAGGGTTGTTGTGAGGAAAAAAAGAAAGAAGGAACTGTACACCACTCTGAGCTCCTTGAAGGAAGGGTGGTATAAAAAAGTGATAAATAAATAAAATAATACTTGGAACTTCCATAGGATTTGCCTTTGCATTTCCTTGAGGATTGTTCACTGGACAATTCCCAGAACAGGCAACATCGTTGCAACCAGCTCTCTATTTTAGTTGAGTAGTCAAACACCAGAAGGAATGATAGAAATAAAGATCTGATTCATTCTTTTTCTTTGAATGAAATAATAGAAATGTAGCAGATCCAGCTCCGAAGCCTCTCATACTCAGTACACAAGAAATATTTACCTTTGCAGCCCATTAAAATAATTAAACAGGTATGAAGTGAACATGATTAGTTATACATATCATTAAAAGCTCATTAAAATGCCAAAGGGACTCAAATTAATTACTATGATTTGTGAGATCATTAGAAATGTGCCAACGAAATAGGAAAATATAGAGGAAATTAACTATAGTGTTAATTTGTCAATCCGTGCTTTAATTGGGCAAATATATCTCTGTGGCTCAATAGAAATAAACCCCAATGAATGCTGCTACACATTTATTCTAGGGAACAGACCAAAGCTCTGTATTAGAACAGCACACAGCTCTTGATGAAGCCAGAATGCGAGGGTGTCTTCAATCCTGGAGATTGCTCCTCACTGTTGGGAAGACAAACACACTTTTCCACCCAGAAAAGAACAGAGCAGTTCTCATGGATAACAGAGTTCCTAGACTGTGATGACGGGGTGGGCTGGTTCACCCAAGCATGTCTATTGCCTGATGACTCTAATGTCAAATGACAATTTGCATGTTTGAGCAGGTCATCACATAACTAATATCATGGTGGAGCTTTCATACCACCTCAGTGCAAACTTTTCTAATAGATTCTGTTCACACATTTGGTTGCCAGCCATTAAAGCCCCTGATGGACGTCCAGTACGGGTAAAAAAAAATTGGGGGGGGGGGGGGAAGTGGGAAGAGGACCAATATTGCAGCTGCAAACAATGTTCCTTCGTGCATTTGTTAGAATGTCAGAGACAACATTATACAAATACAAGTGTGCACCTGTGGATTATTTTAGAATGACATGAGTTTGTCATTCATTCATTCATTCATTCATTCATTCATCTTGTATCCCACCTTTCACAATTTCACAATTAGTCCCCAGGTGGCTAACAAAGTCTGAAAACATTGAACAAGACACAATTGACAATAAAATCAAATATAAAAAAATAGTACCTACATCAGACCAATAAATAAATAAATAAATAATAACTCATAAGCAAAAGGCAAGAAAACAACATATTGGTGGAACAGGATTGTGAGTGCCTTTTTAAAAGCACTCAAGATTGTGTCCCACCAATATGTTGCTTTTCTTGCTTTTTGCTTAGACTGTTAGCCACCTGGGGACTAATTGTCTGACATTCTAACAAATGCAGACCACCTTCTGCCATATGGACCTACCTGTCAGTTAAGATCTCTGCTCTGCTTGTTAACTTTCAGGAAGGTTTGACCAGAATGCACACAAAATAGAACCAGCTCCATTATCACCTCCTACCCTGCTTTTGGAGCTCCCTGCCTTAGAGACTTTTTGAACTCCCAAACTGCATAGGCCTTTACAAACAATGAACAGCACTCTGAATGGAATGGAGAAACCAAAGGAGAAACCAGTGTAGTTCTTCCAGGATGGCTATGGTATCCCCTCCCCCACCATGGTCTCCATCAGAATCTGGCTGCAGCATTCTGAACCAGGTACTATGTCTGAATAATTTTTGCAGAGCAACCCCATATAAAGAACATTGTGGTAGACCAACTGAGAGGAGACAAAGATGTGGGTGATTGTGATGACCAGGTCCACTTTCTAAGGCTGCAGCTGATGCACCAGTCAAAGCTGAACAAGAACATTCATGGCCATGGCAACCACTGTCTAGGAGCAGGTCCAAGGAGGAGGAGCACACCCAAGTTGAGCACCAGATGGAAAGCAACCCCATCAAGAACAGACTGGACCAACATTCCTACTGACTTTTGGTAACTTCATATTGTCTGAATAAAATTTCAACCTGTTATGACTCATTCAGCACATCACTTTCTCCAAACCACAGTTCAAAATGTCCACTGACTCTTTGGGATCAGAAGACAGGCCTTTTTCTTGGTTCAAATGTGGAACATGGGGTCAAATCATGGGGTTTCCCCCAGTGACTACCCTCCTCCAGTAGATTCCAGGGTTTCTGTTCTTTGTCACTCAGCTCTTTCCTCTTTCTTAATTGTTCAGTTCCCTCATAGCAGGAGGTTCTCTTCTAGGCCATTAAGCCGGAGCATGCTGACATGCACTCATACTCCCTTATTCCAGTAATTCCTTTGCTGAGTGTCTTCAGCTGCCTGCAATGCCTCCTGTTGTACTTGCTCATTATCAACTTCCAATGCTTGCTCTTTCCTGGTTAGCATATCATCGCAAATACGCTTGGAAGTTAGCTATGGTGTTTTTGTCCGCCCCCCTCCTTATTTTGAAATGTGCAGCTGGTGCATTTCCTTCAGGAGACCTCTAGCACCCTCTTGTTACTCCAGCAGTTCGTTCCCTGGTATTTTTGGCATGAGATTCATACACATATGCAAGTACTCAACTGGGTTCACTTGATGCCTTGCCACTGGAAAGGAAAGAACTCAGCAGGAGTGTGGTATGAACGTCAAAAGATTGATTTTCTTTTTTTATTTTCGTTTCTCCTACTGTGAAAGATGCTACCATGCTGTTCAACCCAGTTGACTTTCTGGAAGATGTATATTTGTGAAGATCTAAGAGACGAAGTTCATCTGAGCTTTTGATGCTTACTGCCTTCATTCCAGATGGCACAGTGTCTAATGTGACTGTTAGCCTCTTTAATTCATCTTCCTGAAGATATGCTGTCAGACTGTCTGCATCATAGATGAGTGAAGATGGCAAGTGCTTCATACAGCAGTGGAAGTCAACATGCAGAACAAATTCTTCAGGTGACAATGCCTTTGTTCATTTTGGAATTTGCCCAATATTAATTCACAGAATGGAGTGTCTTCTGGATTTTTCCTTGGAATGAAATGTCTGAGCTTCCCATGTCTACATCAGTTCTAAGAAAGAATATCCAGAGTTGTGTTAGTCTTGTGGCACCTTAAAGCAGCGGTCTCCAAACTGAAGATCGCTGAGTCCCAAAAATGGCTTCCCTGGCATGAACAAAATGCTCCGTTCTGCCAGGGAGCCTACTTACTGTGCCGCCGATCTCCTTCAAACTGCATGCAGGCCAGTCGCTTCTGCCCAGAACTCTGGGCACAAAGCCTGCTGGGGCAACTGAGCCTGGAATAGACTTGCACAGTTTGGGGAAATAAGGTAAGGAGAACAGTAAGGGGACTCCCATGTGGAATGGAGCATTCCACTCGTCCAGGGGACAGATCCAGCCCACCAGACAGGGTTTGAAGCACCCTGCCTTAAAGGCTAACAAGTTTATTTAAACGTTCATAGACAAAAACCCTCTTCATCAGATGTTGCTTATGAACTTGCTAATGTTTTCGTGCAGGGGTGCCCTTGTGGCCCTCGAGGACTCCCAATCCAGTCATTAGAGAGCCCCCAGTCTCCAATGAGCCTCTGGCCCTCCAGAGACTTGCTGGAGCCCGCGCTGGCCTGATGCAACTGCTGTCAGCTCTCAGCCAACTGTTTAACCTCTCTCATGAACTGTGGGACGAGGGCTTCCTCCACTGCTTGCTGTTTTATGTCTGTGCTGCAGCAGCAGCAGCAAAGGAAAGGTTGGCCTTGCGCAAGACCTTTTATAGAGCTATTGCAAGACCTTCACTCATTCATATAAGTTCCATCTCTAATATATTCATTTATGTAAATTTATTCAAATTTGAAATATAAATTAATTCTTTTTTTTCCCCTGACCCCCAACACAGTGTCAGAGAAATGATGTGGCCCTCCTGCCAAAAAGTTTGGATACCCCTGTTTTAGTGACACAAGTCCTTGCACTTTCCTAAAGGAAAGGTGACTCACTAGAAATTGTTACCCTGCAATCAAATTCAGAGTACAGAATTCTAATGCTCCGGACTACCAAAGATTTATCTTGTCTTGAAAGTCAAGCAGGTACTGTGGCTAAGATAGTCAACCAATCTATTTAGAAGAAGCTGGAGAGTTATTCCATTAACTGTATGCATTAACTGTATTCTAGTTAATGTTTATCTACTGACACAGAATTACTTATTGTAACTCTTCCAGATTACAAAAACTACCAATAATATTTCAGATTTATGCTCCACACAATCTAAAATGTCACATCCTTCCCTCCCACTGATTGAAGTGGCAGGGGCGTCCTTTCCCCAATTCCCACCTTGAACAAGGCAGGCAACTAGACTGGCATCTGATTTGTGCCTGGGCCAAACATGGGTAGAGTCAGAGGAGAATGTTCTGCATGACTGCCTCTATCCCCAGCATTCCAAAACTGGTTGAGGGTGAGATCAAGCCCACCCACCCTTTAGAACAGTTTGAGATTAGCTGGTCACTGTTAGGGTTGGGTAGGAATTATTCACACCTGATTGGCCATTGGTGTTGAGTTTTTTCACCTACTCCAGACTCTCCTTAAGGGGGGCTTAACCAAGATGGTCACAACTGGCAGGAGTAGATCAGGGCAGGCCAAGAATAGGGAATTGGTGTCTACTTGGAGGTAAGTGAGAGTCAGAGGGAGAACCAGAACCAGTCTCAGTAAGCTGACTGGTTCAGGGATGCAGGCTGGTGATCCTTCAGGCTTGAAATGCAAGGTCCAACTCAAAGGCTGTTGGGCTTGGGGTGAGTGAATTCTGGCTTCCTTGTCCCCCTTTCCAGGGGTTGGCACTGAAAAGCTGGGGTCACTGAGAGGTGACTTCAGGTTGGAGTCAGGGTAGTGTCACTCAAGGGAGGTTTGAAAGGTTAGGTGCCTGCACTTAAGGTGAGAAGAGTTGGTGTAGATGGGATCTGCTACTGCTGTAAATGGATCAGTTGTCATGACCAATAAATGTGGCTCATTTTGATTCCAAGTCACCTTGTGTGATTTGTGTGCAGGTACTTGGACAGTTAACCTGCTACAGATTTCATGTCATTAATTGTGCCCATGGAAGAAATTAGATATTATGTGCCTTATTCAAGAAACCTGCCAGTTGATAATAAGTAAAACAGACACTGATTCTTTGGAGGCCAGTAATACACATCATAAAATCAGATTTGTCACCAGTGTGGTTGAACATAAACTCTATGGGGCCATTTATTGCTAAATATGGAATGAACAGCATGAGGAATGAGTGCCAAGCTTGGCAGAGTGGAGGATAGCATTTGGATAGGAAGCAGCATTGCATTTCTCAACCAGTGGTATGAGTTTAACCAATGGTACCTGAAGTGGTGTCTGGTGGTACTTGTGGGACCCCAGATACCTGCCACCCAACAGCAAGACCAGTGATGTGATGCAACAAGCAGCAGTAGGAGGCTTGGCTTGATGGGCAGAGTTCCAAAGCATGCTTTTTGTGTGCTCGAAAAAGCCTCCTGTCTACCATGAGCTGCTTTACCCAGCACCCCCCAATAAAGACACAGGCAAAGGCATATGGTACAAAGGGCCACTTCATTAACTATTTATATATACTTAAGATTGCAACAGGGCCTAACAAATAAGTCATGGAGTTATACATGGGGGAAATGGAGCTGCCTGTCTACTTCCCCCTATAACAATTTGGGCGACCACACCCGACTCTGGGCAGTGTCAGTACAAGCCTGCTGCCCCCTTCATTGTCACCCCGAAGGGCCAGGGTGGCAGGCTAGCTCAGGCCACCCAAGTGAACCTGCGATGCACCTTTGCCACCAGGCCAAGGTTCATCCAGCCTGCGTAACCCAGTCAGGAATGACAGCGTGACCAAGAGTGGAGTCCACCCAGCCCTTGCCATGCTGCAGTGTACACCAAGATGACCTTTCCTACCCAAAACCCACATGACACCTGCCTAAAGTGACCAACAAGACCTATGGAAAACCCTGACTCCGCCCCTAACTCCACAGTCTGGGGTAGGCGAAAAAACCGCCAACCAACGTGCCAATTAGGCTGATGGCAAAAAATTCATACCCGGCCCCAGTTGGCAACCAGCTAGTCTCGAACTGCCAAAGGGTGGGCGGGTGGGGGATCACTGCCTGGTCCCAATTGAGCGGGCTCCCCTGTGCAGCCTGCACGTGGCCCCAATCCAATTAGCCCCCAGCCAATAGGCTGCAGGCCTGGCCCCTCCTGTGCCTCGTGCAGGGGCAGGGCAAATGCCAGTGGCACGTTAATTCACATGCCACTGGAATACTAGTGTTTGTTGTGTCATATCTGTCCTCCCAACCCAGAAGTATCATCATCACCAGTTACTTCTGGTAGTACAGGTTGAGACTAATTATTCATGTGGGTTCTGTTCCAAGCACTCACATGGATAAAAAAAAAAACGCACTATAGCAAATCAATTTAAAAAACAAAGTTTCTTTGTTACCGTGATTGAAAAACAGCCTTGCTGACCTTCTGACTCTAAGATAAGAGTCATTAAGAAGACAATCCATCACCACTTCACTCAGCCCCTCCCTTCACCAATGCAAAATTATCACCTTTCTTTCACATGCTGGGAGAAGGGAGGTGTCCACAGGTGAGAGAAGGATTGATGGATTGTAAGCCTGCTGCTCTTTCTTTCTCATTAAGGAGGCTGTTGTTAAAGGACTGTTCAGTTTTTAAAACTGATTTTAAAGGGATGCATTTTTCCCCTTCTCCAGGGATCAGCACATTCCTTCTTATTTGCAGGGGCCATTCATGTTGAGTCAAATCCGTGTATAAAAAATCCATGTATAAATAGGCTGGACCTGTACTTCCAATAGGTGGACCACGTGAAGTGGTACAGCAGGAGACAAATGTTGAAGAATGCTGATATAGAGGCATCTAAAGGGGTATTGACTTATATTTACTTCCTGTACTGAGATTTCTACACCCTTATTATTGATTGATTGATTTGATTTGATTTGATTTGATTTGTAATCCACCTTTTTCCCTGGGGGACACCCAAGGTGGCTAACAACATTTAAAAATAATAAAATACATTAAAATACATCAAAAAATACATAAAACTGCAATAAAATAGATAAAAAGCAACCAGCAGCAATAAAATCAGCAGTAAAAACAATTAAAAGCAGACATCAGGCATCAAAAGTTTGCTGAAATAAAAACAGATAAAATATTAGATAAAAAAGAGTTTATCTGATATAAACTCAGTCTGCATTTGAGCCATAGTCTGTTTCAATAGATTCAAGATATGTACTTGGTGGGAGACATTAACCATCTGCCTCTTGAAGAAGGAAAAGCTTTCAGACTGTTCTGGTCTGCCCTTTGCTGCTGCTTTTCACTAACATGCATTCACTCTCTTTTGACCAGGGTTAACGGGAGAGGCCAGGATTAAGGCAAAAAGAGGCTCACAGTATTGCCAGAGAGACTGACTTGGAGAGAAGCATTGTCTGTCAAGGCATTGCCAGTCTGACATTCTTTCATGGAAACCATGCCAGAGGATGTGTAGGTCACATATGTAACAGCTGCAACTGCCCCTGATGTTCATCCACCTCAGGGCAAGAAGTCCACCCTGAAGGCTTTCATGTTGAGTACAGACAAAAGTAGTGTTTGACAAAGCAGAGATCAGCCCTGTACAGAAAGCTGCCAACACATCTGGTCATTATGGCCACTCAGATTATCCATATTGTTCTATATGCTGCCAAAGCCAATGACAGATATCAAGGCTTTATTTTACAGCAACACATTTTTTTCATTCCTTAAATGCTTTTTTGAATCACGAGAAAGCAAGTAATATTGCATAATATACTCTTAGGGCCCAGCTGTGCAACTTTTTGTACATCTGCAGTTGGGGACTACGTGAAGCAAAAGTGAAAATAGTGGTAGTCCGTAGTCACTAAGAGCAGGTCTCCTAGGGTGCAGTCCTAACCCACTTTTCAGCACCAACATAAGGGCAATGAAGCTTTGAGGTAAGGGAACAAACATTCTCTTATATGGAGGAGGCCTTCAGGAGTGCCACCCAACTGCAGGATGCAGCACAAGTTCCATTGGCACAGCACAAGTTCCATTGGGAAGGTGATTTCCTTGGCAGGGGTACTGCTGGTCTCCCTGCAGTTCTAACCTTTGGTCAGAGATGGATGGTGTCATCAGAAATGGAGCTAAAGGGAGGGTCACACGGTAAGTATGGCATGTTCAACAGTGCTCTGTGTAAATGGCCCCTCCCCCTCAGCGTCGGAGCCATTTGGGGCAGCGGTGGCAACGTACCATTGCTGCCCTGAATGGCTCCAATGCTGAGGGGGAGATGCCACTTACCTGGGATGTTGTGAGTGTGCCATACTTACTGTGCCGCCCCCCCTTTAGCTCCGCTTCTGGGCGTGGCACCTAAGTCGAACAACCTTCAACCATCAAGACCTGTTTTGGGCTTGAAGCCTGACACATTTTCTTATGGAAGACACGTAAGCATATTCTATTCCAGGCTGCATAACTGTAACCATTTCTAAAACAGTTCTTTTTGCTAAAAAAAAAAATAATAATAATAACTCAAAAGTTTCTGAACTTTTCTCTCTTTCCTTGAACCCTAAATAGTTAGCATTGTTTTCTATCTCCTTAAAAGGAAGAAGAATGAAACACTTGGATACAAGAAGAAGTGTATCAGCAGGCATGGTATCTAGCTGCCAACTGTTAGAAACAGCAGAGGCTTCAAGGTTTGTTTCCTATAATCCTTCAAATTACCACCTATACTTGCTATAATGATGCCCCAGCATGGTGTTCTTTGCATTTCCAACTGCATAGATGCTGCTGCTAAAGACACCATGTTGTGATGACATCCAAGGAGACACATACAAGTTAGAAGTTTAAATAAACAGCATTCCTCACATATTGACAAGAATCTCCTTACTATAATTGCTAACAAAAATGTCTTCAATAGTAACTTTTGAAGTGATTTTTGGAGATTCTGCCTCAGATGTCAAATGAACTTAAAAGTGCTTTGATCAGATGAGTGAAATCCTTAGGATGGTATCAAGCATCTCTCTGATGTGGCCTCAAGCACAATTCTGGGCAAATGTGGAGATTCCCCTACCAGGCAAAGCATTTGAGGAATGTAAAAGTGAGACAAAAGCATTTTGGGAAGTTATGATTCTCAAGGGAGGTGGAATAGGTGATGAAGACAAGCTGTATCTGTACAAATATGGACAAAAATCCCCTATTTGGAAGCCAGTGCAGCGGGAGCAGGAACACAGCACTTTCAGGGAAGGACCAGTGGCGGAGAGAGGAGGTAGTGGATCTAGCTGCAGATACACATTCCACATCTCATCTCCTCTCTTTAAAACCGCCCCACCCCCTTTTCCCTCCTCAGACATATGCCACCAAAATAGGGGGTGCATCCATTACAAAGGAGTAATGCTAAACTCCTCTGTCACCATATCACCATCCACCTGCCCAGCAGTAAACACAAGATCCAAATGTGACTTGCCAAATGCAAAGGGGCAGATACTGAGGCATGTCCATGGTTGCCATGGTGGTACTGCAGTCCTGAGCTGGGGGCCTCTGGGTGAATGTTAAAATCTCCCAGTGCTGATAGCCTGAATGAGTTCAATATCAACCCATCCAACTCAGGGCAGGCAACACACCAACAGAATTCCAATCCTGGACAGGGGGATAGAATCACGATAGACTATTGCAAATCTGCCTGCCTGCCCATGAAGCCTTGGCTCCTGCACTGCCTGAAAAACTATAGAACAAAGCTGTAGGAACCAATTCCTCCCACCTCATCCAAGCTCATCTCCATCATGCACACAAATCAAAACCCTCATTCACCCTGAATTAAGCTATTCTTATTATTAACCAATCAGGTGGTTGAGAGAGCTGCTAGAGACTAGTAGCCCTTTGGCTGGAGGAAGGACCAGAAATAGAAATGGAGCTCACATGACTCCTCTTCCTTCCTTCTAGAATCTGCCCAACCTCCCACCACCAGAGTACCCACTGTATCCATTGCCCATCATCCAATTTATGGTGGTGTTCCCCCTCCCCTCGCCGATCTTAAAAAAAACATGTTTGCCAGAAAATCAACCTGCCTCCAAAACAAGGAAGTCAAAAAGTGGAGAACTTTGATTAATACAAAGGAGGAAAGGAATAAACACCACTGATAAACAACTATGAACAAAATGATTCGAAAGCCCACTTCATAGAAATGTGGGGGCAAGCAGGAGGTCTGGTCTAGAGGGTTGAGCCTCCATTTGCCTGAAGATAACATCTGCAGGTCGCCAGTTCGAGGCCACCGGCACCGTGCAACCTTGAAGCAGCTGACAAGCTGAGCCAAGTTATTCCATCTGCTCTGAGCGTGGGAGGATGGAGGCCAGAATGTGCGACCAGATCAAGAAAGAAACATCTGAATGTTGTGGTTTCTTGAAAGATAGAACCTTCTTTCAAATTGTAAAAATCCCTACATGGATTTAAATTGCCTGCCTATGAAACTGCCTTGAATAAAGTCTAAGGAGAAATCTGAGGACCAAGAAAGGCGGTATAGAAATACCTGTATTTATTATTATTATTATTATTATTATTATTATTATTATTATTATTATTATTATTATTATTATTATTATTATTTTCTCGACTTCTCGTTTTGCTACCACTTAAAGGAGAGACATCAACTAAAGTAGCACTCAGCCTCATTTAGCACTTACAACTATGCTCTGAGTGAGTAAGAATATAAAAGCTTTTCTTTCAAGGTACAGGTGCCTTGTAACGGAGACTGCTTGAAAAGTAGGTACCGTTTGTATCAGACAAAAGATGGAGTGGTGAATGAAGCCTCCCTTGAGCAGTGCCTTCAGAGCAAGGCTAAAGAATATTGTTTTGGATGTGGGTATCATTGCTGCCAAGTGCCATCTAACAATGTACTCTAGTAAGTCCATGTTGTCCTAGTTCTGGGAATAATGATCAAGTACAGTCATGCCTCGGCATCCACAGTTTCCATTCCTGGACCCCCTCAGATGCTGAAATCTGTGGATAATCAAATCTGCAGGTCTTGGCATGAAAAGTGACAGGAAAAGAACACCAGTCTCATCCAGAGGATGTACTTAGGGCCAGGGAGACCACCTGCTGCCTCCTTGGCGCTCAGAATGACTTCTAAGATCTCCAGGAGGCCTTAGAATGTCACTTCCAGTTTTTCAGCAAAATCAGAAGTGAGGTTTAAAGGCCTCAGAAGATCTTCAGAAAGGCCGGCCCTCAGAATAATGTGCTCTGCTCCAGTCACATCTGGAGGGTACAGGTCAGGCCATGTCTGGATCAACAAGAATTGGGAGACCTGCGTTGAGTCAGATCCATAGATAAAAAAAACCATGGATAAGAATGTTCAACCTCTATTGGGCTCAGGCCACACATGGAGCTGTCTTCTACTTACTAAGTCATTGGTCCATCTAGTTCACTATTGTCAACACTGACTGAAACAGTGATTGCAAAGTGAAGCAGGCCTACCTGGAGATACTAAGACTGAACCTAGGGAAATTTGTATGTAAGGCATGCACTCGCCCACTGAGTAGCAGTCCTCCCCCAATCATCTAGTCATTTAAAACCATCCTTGATACCTATGTTCTACTCCACTGGTCTTCAGCGGATTAGCTGGGATCCAAAATTGGGTTATGCATTAACCTAAGGTGGGTCGCACCAGCTGTTTTCTTTTGTCATTTTTAAACAATTGTTTTAAAGAAAAGAGAGAAAGAAGATTGTGGTGTCATCAAAGGTTCTTGATCCTGAGACACTGACCAATCCAGTAGTTCTTCCACTGCCACCAATCCCTAGTTTGCCAGGGCCTCAGACTCTGCAAGTCCTTGAGGGAGACTTGGAGGAGACGAGGAGGGGGGTTTAACCTGTAAGCATAATTCTTGACTCCTCTGTCTTTGTCCCTCTCCACTACCCATCATTCCAGTTTTGTAGGCCCATTCTTTGGTGATTGGTTCATCCCTTCTTCCTTCTGTTCTTTTCCTTGCAAAAGTTCAGGCCTGGCCAGCTGCTGTCAATGTTGTTAATGCCTAGCTCAGCTAACAAGCACTTCCCTCCACCATTGTTTTCACGGCTGATCACCATGGGGGTGGGGCAATGGCAATGGAGTCCTTACTGCTATGTGACAATAACACAGGCTTTCTATTTTAAGCTAAATTATTTGTGTGGAAGGGAAGGATAAATGACAATCATAAGGGGGCCCTGAATGGCGAAAGAATCCTCCAAGAAGAACTATCAATTAATTGTACAATATGTTCTTTTGTGACTGCAATGATAATAGAAGTATTTTCCCAAAAGTACTTGAACACCAGTTCAAATCTGAAAGGGGGGAATATTGCAAAGCCTGCTATGTATTTAGTAGTGGGCTGAGGAACTCATTCCGTTCAGAGGCAACCTTCTAAAAGGAAATAAAAGGCCTCCTTCTCTTCTTGTTTCAAACACTGATCCAGTGTGACTTGCTGCAAAAGATGGAGACTAATAGGAGCGCATAAGAGAGCTTTATTGATTCATCTCCTTCCCCCCCCCCAAATGAATAACGCCTACAAGCAAAATGACTTCAAAGGGAACCATTGATTGCAAGACAATTGAAACACTGAGGGAACAGAACTCAATCACACTAACTAAGCTATGTGCAAGATATAAAATCCAACACATTACAGAGAGATTACAGAAATTACTGAGCGATAATGTGAGAGTGTTTGCGAGCATTACAGTGTGTGTGTGTGTGTGTGTGTGTCGATAGATAGATAGATAGATAGATAGATAGATAGATAGATAGATAGATAGATAGATAGATAGATAGATATTTTGATGGACTGCCACCTATTCCCAAGGGGAACGACAATTTCTTGAAGAATATAACGACAGTGAAGCCCCATAAGAGTTTTGCCCCCCTTTACCTGGCACTCCAGGCAAGCCAGGCTAAGGTGGGAAATTGGGAGAACCTCATTGGCTGCTGCACAACTAGGGGCTGGGTGGGCTGATGTCCTGAAAGCTGCATGCCTTCTGGAGTCAGTCTGCCAGAATTTTTGAGCCCTGCCCTCCCTCCCATGAACAGTCTGAGACTAGCTGGTCACTCTTTCAGGGGGCCAGGTAGGAATTTTTTGTCACCAGCCGGATTGGCCTTGGCTGATGATTTTTTCACCTATCCCAGACTGGTATGGTTGGGCGTTGGGTTATATGTTTAGAGTTATTTGCCTTTGGTCACTTGGGCAGGTGACATGCGGGCAGGGTAGCCAGGACGATAGGGAATCTGGCACACATTCTGAGGTCAGCAAAGTTGGGGGGTGATCCAGGTCTGCTCAGATGATACTTGTCCAGGTCACTGAGGCTGGCTGGCAAGCCCCCAGGCTGGATTGGGCAGAGGACAACAGTTGGTGTGGCCTCTGGGGTATCTGCTTGTCCAGCTGCCTAGGGGTTGGTGTTGATAAGCTCTCTCAGAGCTTGGAGGCAGCATGTGATGCCTGTGTAGCCCGGGGGAGGTAGACGGCTAGCGCCATTTCCCCCCAGTGTAGTAGCCCACATGTGGGGGGCATTTTAGATTGTTTATGCCCTGCTGCAGATTTTCTGATTGTATTAATAAAGTTACCCTTTATCCCAAGCCTCTGTCTGGCATGCTCATTTCGGAGGTGCAAGGGTCAAGAAAAGGTTTGAGAACTTCTCTGTAATGTCTGCAAAGATTGTCCTTGGCTGCTCCTTGGGCCCCAGTTTTGTGTTTCTTATACTCCGCATTTTAACAGCATTAAGGAGAAGCAAGAAACCTCATGTTAGGTCAGAATGCTAAATTCCCTCATTGATATATACCAATCTTATTCCCCCGACTCTACATATCTGTGTTGCTGAGACAGTACGCAGAGGTCACAATCTATTTTAGTGCCAGGAATGTGCACATTCAAGGGAAGGGGCATAGCTCATTGGCAGAGTACTTGCTTTGGATACCAACAGTCCCGGGTTCAACATTTGACATTTCATGGTGAGACTGGGAACACCTCCTCCTCCATGACATCTTGGAGAGCCATTCAGTCAGCATAGACAATCCTGACCTTGATGGACCAACTTTTGGACTTGGTATAAGGCAGCGTTTTTCAATGTTTGTCCCCTGCTGTACCACTTTGTATGGTCTTTGTATACCGTACCACTTTGTATCGGAAGAACTACCAGAATTCTGGATTGGGAGGCCAGATACAACGCGACAAGCACCGGTAAGAGGCTCAGGGCAGGTGGGAGGGACTTTTTGAGAGCGCAAAAAGTGTATCCTGGAACTCTGCCTGCTGAGCCAAGCCTCCTACTGCTGCTTGTCACGTTGCATTGCTGATCTTGCTTCTAGACAGCAGGGGACTGGGGGTCCCATGTGTAACACCAGGCACCACCTCTCAAGTTCCAGCAGTGGTACGTGTACCACTGGTTGAAAAACTCTGGTATAAGGCAATTTCCTAAGCCAAAGTGCGTGCTGATTTTTTATCAGAGTGCTTTAAATTAATGTGATTTTGCAACCACCTCATGGTCATTTGGGCAAACCTCTCATTCATTATGCGCTATCAGATGCAACCCCATTATAAAGGCTATGATCAAGTACTAATCAAGTAAGGGCCCAATCCTATCCAACTTTCCAGCACCAGGGCAGCCACAATGCAGCCTCGATGTAAGGGAACAAATGTTCCCATACTTTGAGGAGGCCTCCAAGACTGCCTCCCCAACACAGGAAGCAGTGTATACCCTGTAGGCCCAGCAGCACCGGCACTGGAAAATTGGATAGGATTGGGCCCTAAGTCTGCCCAGTTGCTTCTATTGTACTTCTCACTGAACCTTATATATGAACAACGCTAACACATTTTTAAGGAATGGACATACATTTTTATAGGTCTGCCCTAGTAGCAAATATTAGTAGCAAATATCATGCCAGCGTGTGCAAGGTTTTAGGACAGCAGAACACAGTAAAATGGCTGCTGACAGAGCATGGAACTGCAGGAGGCAGCATCGCTCCCCAACTGTTGCCAGATTGCCCAACACCTGCCAGGGCAGGTAAGGGTGGTGAGGTGGGGAAGGGCAACATGGGGCAGGGAGAGGATGGAATGGGGATGGGAAGGCAGTGGGAGAGGGTGGATCCTGTGGCAATGGCAAGTGCTGGATCCTATTCCCTCTTTTCAAGCCTCCCTGCTCCCTTTGTCTCAGGCAAAATCACTGGCGTACTTATGAGGAGCCCCATTGTGGAGTAGAGGGATAAGGTGAAGCCTCCTGATATGCTCCACCACCCCTCCCCCCAAGCTGGATATAGCATACTTGTTTTTGGTGCAGCAGTACTGGCGGGGGGAAGGATAGGATTGGACTCTGAGACACAGATATTCCACCACCACCATCATGTTAAAACCCATTTCCACCCAGTCCACAGGTGTACATATTTGGTTTCTGCTGCATATATGCAACATTGGGCAGAAATGGCTTCATCGTAAATAACCCTATTGAGTGAATCAGATTAGTTTGACAACAAATCCTTGATACTGTTAACTCATAAGAGTCTGAGCCTCTGCACATTATTTTGACATGGAACTGCCTTAGACCTAGTGAGATTATTGGTCCATCTCACCCAGGACTGTCTACAGTACATACTCTGCAGAGGATTTGAGATCTTCTGCATGCAAAGCATGTTCTCTACCACTGAGCTTCAGTTCCTCCCCAAAGTAAGGAACTGTCACATTGCTTTTACAGTATCTGAAAAACATCTTCCACCCAGATGAACCTCCTTTCCAGATTAGATCTTTCTCTTAGGAGGTTGACTCTTGCAGAGAAGTCCTTTCTGTGTGATAGTGCTATTGTTATGGAATCTCCTCTCCAGGAAGGTCTGGTTGGCACCCATCATTTTCATCTTTTAGATGCCAAGCCAAAGGCATCTTGGTTATCCAAGACATTAATAGTACGCATTTATTTTAAATATGTATATATGCTTTTCTGCACATCTCAAAGCGGTTATTAATTACTTGCAAATTTTATTGGTACTTTGCACTGCTACTCTGTTCTATTTTCATCTGTTTTAGGATGCTTTTTGCTAATTAGTTATCGATATTTAAACTGCTTTACTTGGAAGCCACCTGAAAGGCTATTATGGTGGAGGCAGGATACAATCTTTTTAAAGTGAAATGTAATTCTTTACCCAGTAAAGTTACCCAATAAACGTCCATACTCCCAATAAGGTACAATAAGATGAGATGGCTGAACAAATGCATACAATCACTCCTCCATCTTTCTTTTTCTTCACAGCAGCAAAAGATGCCCACCCAGAGACAAACCAGTCTCCCCAAAGGGCTGATTTTGGGTTCCATGGACACATACTGAACCTTTAGGATAACCTGGGTGCCTATGCTAGGGGACAACTGAAACTTTCCTCCTCCAGGCACTTCCTACCCTACCTAACCACAAGCTTGGTAGGAAGCCAGGAGCAAACAGGGAGCCAAATGTGTGAGCCTGACTATAGGGATACACACACCCAATAGGGATACACTTGCCCTCATCCTCATCTCCATCCAGAACTTCTACCCGCAACAATAATCCACCAATGATTTTCCCTTGATGCCTTGAAAACAAGATGGCTTTTAATACCACCTAAGCTCTGCCTTTGTTTCCATTGCAGTACCAATGGGCATTGCTTGCCTGAGCACCATGTGACAATGGAGTAAAGGACCAACCAAGCCCTCATGGTCAGCCTCATAATGAACCAGGAGTTCATATAGGTGGTCTTGAGGTATGATCTAGCCAAAATTACACTGGTTAAGACCTCCTGATTTCAATGGAAGGCCTTGTATAACTCTTATGCATTGAAATTAATGGGGAGTCAGTGTATTTATCACTGAGTGGATCATGCTTATTATTTTCACTGCCAGGGTTGTATGAAGTAAGTCTGACTCTGGGAATATAATCTCTCTCTCTCTCTCTCTCTCTCTCTCTCTCTCTCTCTCTCTCTCTCTCTCTCTGTGTGTGTGTGTGTGTGTGAAATACCCTTAGTTATAAGAGACCATTGCTTTTATCTTTTGGATAGGAGAACTCTAAAATGATTTTCAGTAAATGTGTTTCATGGTACCCTGAAAGGGAAGCAGCAGAAATAAGCAGCTATTCTTTGAAACTCTTGTGATTTTGAATAAACGTTGTCTCTCAGTGGAGCTTGTCCTCAGCAAAATGGTGCCCTTGTCAGCACCTCTAGAAAAAATCAATATAACAGAGCTGGGAAGAATGTCTTCACCGCACCAGCACAGAGTGAATGAATGAGTCAGAGTCTGTCTAATTTCAGCTGCTATTCACTAACTTACCTGCCACTCGTACATACCCAGGGAACATGTAAGACATTCTTATTACATAAGAGTCTACAAATAAAGGATTCAGACTGAAACAAGGGGAACTGTAAATGAACTCCGGAGTTTTGTGGTGAACAACTTCTGTGTTTTCCCTAATGGCAGCCAACTTGATTCACATTTCAAAGATGAACAGAATCATTCTTGATTTTATGAGTATGCTAAGATTTTGTGCTTCATTTACCTCTAAGTCCACTTTAAAATGGATTTTTATTATCAAGGGTACTAATTTAAATGGACACATTTTGAAGACTGAAGGTTGTCACAGCCGTAATTGTTTGAGCTATCAAGGCATTATGGCTACCTCCAGAATTACTGCCACAACCACTATCTCCAGGTTCCTTATTTGACCATTAAATGTTGTCGGTTTTTAATTTGCTTTTTTTTTTTTTTGCATGATTTTAATGGATTACATGGGAAACATTATAAACAGAACACAAACCAAAACAGATCAGTAACAAACAACACGGAAGGAACCAAAATGATTCCAGAAAATGCATATTAAACATCTTCAAAAGGCAGCAGTTTCCAACCTATAACAAATCATCATAAAATTGATCAAATTGTAATTCACACTTTGGAAGGATACACACTTTAAAATCCTGCTATAGATGGATGAAGCCGTCTTCCCCTGTTTTAAGAGTCAGGTCACTTGAGCAACATCTTCTTCTGTGACAGTGTCCCAATGGTCCCTGAGAGACCTTCATGGATGAGCTGCAGTTGAGTGATTCTTCCAGTCATGGCAAATGAAAAATAGGTTGCTCAGGTCATGAAAATTGTTGCTGAAAAGGTTCAGCTGCACTCATAGCTGTCCCAGCATCCACATTACATTTTTTAGATGATTACAGGGACAGCTGAGATGTGTTGCAAAGAGAAAGGTTTGTTACTGTTACTTATGAATCAGGCTTCAATTACATAATATGTTTAGAAACTCTTTTGTTTAAATTCAGGTATTTCAGAAACCTACACTGCAGGTCTACTCAGGGGCAGCTGAAGGTGATCTACTATCTTCCACTTCTCCTGCCATGTGTGCCCCCCTTTTCCCAGTGGTTTAAGGCCCTAATAGGATTGGGCCATCATACACATATACACACCATGTCATATGGAAGACCCTTTAAAATAGAAGTTATTTTTAAAAGCCTTTTGTGAAAGTGCTTGGGATCAGGTGTTGAAAGGGAAAAAAAGTGTACTGATTTCACCATACCTAAAAGAGTTCTTTGGATTTTAAAGTTTCAACTACACAATAGTTCTACTTACTTACTTACTTAGGGAGTAAGTAAGCTTACACTCCCTTACTCCGCATAAAACACAGATGGCCCCAATGGGTCTTCCCCAATCTGAGCCTGTTAGTGAGTGGGTGCAGAATCAAAGAGTCTTGTGTTGGGTCTCCCAGGTGGGGGGGGGGTCAGGATGGCCTACCACCATCCCCACCCCCCTCCTGCCTCCTCCCATCCCCTGACCCACCTTCCCCCCACCACCCTCCTCATCCCAAAACACCTCCCCCCACCCCCACTCAGCATTCCACTCCCCCCCCTCCAGTGCTTGTCCGGAACTCCAGGCAGCATTCAACCAACCTCTACCTGGCGCTAGTTCAGCATGGGCTCACACTGAGTTGATGCCAGCCCAGCAGTAAGTGTCACAGGTGTGTCTCATGGCATGTTTATGATACTGAGTGCCGGTGCGGGGCCAGCACACACCCAATAGGACTGGGTCCTCAGATAGCAGCATATGATTTTAGTCCAACCAGGAAAAGTGCTTTCCAAGTTTCTGGTTGGCCTGCTTCCTGCACATTCTGTTTGTATCAAATGGTATGGGACAAAGCTATTACAAGGTGCTTATAAATGATTTTGGAGCTTTTTAATATATTATATCATTAGTAATAGAATGATATTGATTTATATTATATTAATAATTAGCACAGCACTCAGTGGCATCAAACATAAGCTAATAGTTCAGAATTTCAGGATTTTGATTCAAATTTGATTTCAAAATTTCATATTTGTTGTTCCCAAAGAACAACAAAATACAATCAACAAAAGACTAGACCAGTGGTTCTCACTGTTTTTAGCCCGGGACCCACTTCTGAGAATGACAATCTGTCTGGGGCCCACTGGAAGTGATGTCAGTAACCTGGAAGTGATGTCATAGCCAGAAATGACATCATCAAACAGGAAGTGGCATCACTGATGTCAGAGCCGGAAGTGATGTCATCGAGCAGGAAGTTCTTGCCTAGGAACTCAAACTGTAAATGACAAGAGACAGTATTTCAGCTCAGAAGCTTCTTCCAATTCTCCCTGCCCTCACTACCATTCCTATCAAGCAAAAAATAAAACAACATCTGGAACAAAATATTTGTGTATTTATTTACTACCATTTTTATTTCTGTCTTTATTTACAAAATCTCAAGCTACTTCTTTTATTGCGCTTGAAACTAACAATGTGATGTGGCTATTGATACTGTACTCAGCACTAGCCAGAAACAAGTGCACCCTACTCATGCAGCTCAATACAAGAAGTAGTTTGAGCTTTTGTAAATAAAGGAAATAAAAACAGTAGTATCCCCCTCAGAAGGCAGGGATGCTTCCCCTCATCTCCCCCAAGCCTAAGAACATCAACTCAGAATTGACTCCCATTACTGGCAATGGGGCTTACTCCCAGGTAAGAGTAGACAGAATTGTAGCTTAAGAAAGAAGTAAGAGGAGGGGAAGGTTGCACATCAGAGAAGTGGCTGGGGGAGCAGCACTCCCTGGGTGCATCTCCCCCACATGCCAGGCTTGCCCTCCCTCCCCTCCCCTCCTAGCTGCTCTCTTGGCAGCCAGGCAACCAGGGATCCCCCCTCACCCCAGCAAAGATATAAAGAGAGGACGTGCTAGCCAAGGCAGGAAAGGATCACGGCTTCTAGGCAATTTCAGAGACAGAGAGGTCGTGATGCAGAGGACGAAAATGGCAATGGGTGGTGGCGGCAGTGATGCTGCTTTCAAGGCAGGGTCACGAGAGGGGAGATCACGCGGGTCTACCTCTACTCACCCAAGCCCTATGTTCAGGTCTCCACCTACACTCTCCAGCCCAGTCCAGCTGCAGGGAGGGGGGAGCTGCTCTGTCTTGCAACCCCAAGGCAGCCCATCCTGTCAAGGCAGCCAAGCTGACAAAGGTTGGTGGGGAGAAGCCTGGCTGGCTGCGATTGGCCCCCCCTGCGATTGGCCCCCCCTCCTAGTACAGACGGAGGTCCAGCTGGAAGGCAGCAGCATGCTTTCTGGGGAAAAATGGCATACTGCTTTCTTTGCACATGTGCAAGCCGCTCTTAGTTATGTCTCAATGCCGGGAAGTTTAAAATGGCGACGCCCAGGCTTTGCCCACTTCTAGAATGGCGCCACCTAGGTCTTTTGCCATCTTCCAAGATGGCTGCCACCAGCTTCTTGCGATCCACCGGAAATCGGATTGCGACCCACAGTTTGAGAACCACTGCACTAGACAAATATGCTTTGCTGCCCATCTGAAGGCCAATAAGGATACGGCCAACCAATTCCTTAGGGAGTTCTGTAACCTGAATGGTACTACCAAGGAAGCACCTTGTGTCAACATCCCCGCTAACCATCTTTCAGCAGGGATGGGATGCAAGGGATGGTGATATACACAGAAAATGGACAAATTCATGTGGAAGAGGATGGTGCTTTACTTATATAGGCACTAACCAAACATATTCAATCTCACTCCTTCTCATTCTCCTTTAATTTCTCTTGTTTCAGGAGTCTGTTCCATATGCCTGAGTGCCAACTTAGCATTGCAAACTTAGTTTATACTTTCTTTGACCCACGGGACAATATAGGAATGCTCACATAGGCCCTTTGCCATGACAGAAATAAATCTGAATTTTTCATAAACTTGATAGATGCCACAAGCAGGATGTGCTGAAAAATCAGTCATGTGTGATGTCACGGGTGAAAAACTACCTCATGTCCTACGAACGATGCAATGATCCTTTGGACTACATAAATTGAAGAACTGTCAGTCACGCTGCATTACTTAAAATTTTTGCCTCTGGTCTACCTTTTTCAGACCTTCTCAACTTTTAAAGACTTTTAAAGATTGTAATCATATTTAAAATGTTGATATCCTGCCTTTTCATTATAAAAATGATGCCCTTCAACTGGGCTAAAGGATAAAAGGATTTATGAGAAGGCTTTAACTTAGCCTGCAATTCTATACACACTTTCAAAGAAGTAAATCCCATTGAAAACAATGGGACTTTCTTCAGAGTAGACACGCCTATGATTGTATTGTTATAGCATAATCTTATGACTGTGTGGAGCTGAATGTTCTGTAAAGCATGTTCAAGATACTGTGCAAGTAGTCAGTGCTGGTGGGAAGGCCTGTGCCAGCCTGCTAGCACTGTATTCGAGCTCCTGGCCACTGGCAGAGTATTGTGCCAAAGGGCACGGGGAGAGGGAGGCAGGAGGGCATTTCTGGGTAGGGGGAGGGTGGACGAGGGGGCAGATAGGGCCCAGAAAAGTGGCAGTGTTGGAGGAGGCCTCATCTGCCATATCCCATTCCCCTGTCTGGGCCAGGAAGCCTTACATGGGCTGTTAGGACTTCCACCAGCTATATAACTGATGGAGGTCCAAGCAGCCCCATCGGGCAGGCCGGGGTGAAGAGACTTCCAGCCACCTCCTAACCTGCATTGGACAGAGCACAGGCCATATGTTCTGGCTGCACCAGCACAAGTTAGGATTGGGCTGCTGTTATAAATTCAAGTAATGGGTTTAGGGTTATGACTATGAATGCTGACCAAATGCTCTCTTATATGCAGGATGCTAGCTGGCAGCTTAGGAAACCACTCCCCACCTCCCCACAAAAGGTTCTTCATGGCCCAGGAAGCTCCTTGAATAGGAGCCTTCACTGGAAATGTGCAGGACCTCTATGACCTTTGTGTAGCATCTAGGAAAATCTGAGGCGGAGATGTGAGTTGACTCATTTTCCACCCCCTCTTTGGGTGGAGGGACAAAGGGAGCATTTTGATAATTGCTTCTGGGCACAAGTAGACAGGCATAGAGAGATTATTTGATCTGAGACTCAACAGACTAGAATGGAGAAAATGGGTGAGAGCAAGCCAAAAATCAAAGCACACTGGGAATTGGAAATACCTGAAGAACGAATGTAACCTGCTGTCGCAATGATTGCTCAATCCAATACTCAATCTGTAGATTTGTAAGAAAAGCCAAAATTACAAAGACACCCTGAGCTTCTGGTGCTTTCTCTGTCCCTCTAATGAAGATGGGACTTGAGTAATCCTCACCACTTAGGAAAGTGAGATGAACACATATTATATAGTTGTTCAGAGTCCGATCCTATCTTCCCACCCTTGCACCCATCCATCCAAAGAGGGGGTACAAAAGGAGTAACCTCACATGCACCTCCAATGCAGCCATGCCAAAAAGGCACATGTTGTATCCAGTGGGGGTGGGTGGATAGGGAGGGGTGGGAGGCGAAAGGGGAATTATTTCCATAACGTATTCTATCACCCCTCTGTAAGCCTCCCACTCCCCAATGGGTTTCCTCGGAACTGCACCAGTTCTGTAGCTGCCATAAGTTTGAGAAGAAGAAATGGGCGAGGAGCCTCCAAACACTGGCATAACTGGCAGGGGGGTCAGGGGGCAAATACCTGCCACACCCCCTCCCCTGTCTGTTTTTCCTTTCCAATGACTGTAGAGCACCAGGGAGGCTCCCTCAGCATCCTTGGTACCTAGAAGGCCCTCTGAGGCCTCCAAAGGACCTTCTGAGGCCTCCAGAAGTGATGTTCCTCATGAAGCCTCCAGAGACGCCTGGTGGCAATGGGGCAGCTTGAGGGCAACATTTTGTGGTCCTGGCCCTGGGTGGCACAGGGGCCAGGATTGCAATTGCCTCTGAATAGAGAGGATCATATCCGGTCCACGGCCTCTGATCACCTTGGGTTCTGTCCACTTATGTGATGCTGCAACTCTATGTGTGAAAGTTCACCGGGAACATCTCTATAAGCATCTCAGGGAGATCGCAACAACAATAGTGTGGTTTTAGCATCCTCTTGGGAACTGCCTGTGATTATTTTGGGCCTTCTCCTGAGTGTACAACTTGATGGTTACAAATGAATTCTCACTTGCTTGGATAAGAATGGTTCACAAATGAAGAGATCTCTGTTTGTCTTGACACCCGTCAAGGAAGTTCCACAGCTACAGTCAAAGCAAAGTCAGTTGGTCTTGAATTGAGATCACCAAGTCTCTTGTTAGGATGTTATCTTCTTAGTGAAGCAGAAAGGTATTTTGAGTATTGCTTTTGAAACTAGAACTTTTTTCTGTTCATATATTCCTAGGTTCTCAGAGGAGCATTCCCTGCAGAATATCAGTGAAAAGCATATGTTCAAAAAAAGATGTTACTTCAGTTCTTTGCTTTTTTTTTTTCCTGTCGGTCTTCAGGAAAAAGATGTTTGAAGAAAAATCTTTTGATGTAATTTTGTGACAAAAATGTAAGGTGAATAACAGAATGCTCAATAATTATATTTCTAGTACTAGAGTTAAAATGTATGTGCTTATTATACTGTTGCAAAGTTCCATTGTAGGATAGAATGAACAAATTTTTAAAAAGAGAAAAAAAAACCCTCATTATTCTCAAATAAGTATTTTAAAGAAACAAATCAGTTCAGATTCTTAAACTGATTTTTTCTCTCAAAAGTAAAAATTAAACATTCTCAAAATTTAAAAAACCCATTTTTAATGTTTTTAGTTCCAAATTCTCAATGCCGTACTTTGAAATAGGCTTATTTCCTAGAGGAAAATATTGCATCCTGATTGGTTGCAGCTGCTATAGACACCCTGTATCTTGGAGTAACAAGATATCTGAATGGCATATCTTTGAAGTTTTGATTTGCATATGCAAATATACATTTTCAAGAGTGATAGCAGGCAGGTTTGATCTAGTCAGTGCCCCTGGACTTGGTCACTAATTTTCCTGTCCTTATTTCTCCACATTAAGGGACTTTCTGCACAAACGTGGGAGAAGTAACTGTCAAAGGGGGATGATTTTATCATTTGGACGTCAACAGGGCTTGCAAATAATGGGTTTCTAATGCAATCTGTTTGCAATACTCATGATTATGGTGGGGTAGCCATCTGCACTCACACAACTTTTAACTCATTTGCAATGACTTATGAGGCATTTAGATTTGATACACTCTCATTTGTGTTTGCACATTGCAATGTGCTCAGAACTTAATTGCTAATCCCACAGTCAGAAACTCTCATTAGTTGTGGACCAGAGAGAAGGACTTCTCCTTATGATTTTACAAGATGTGCAGGTTCATGTCCTTACCAGATGTGCATGCTATCCTTAAAGTAGGCTAGTCTCAGGCTGTTTAGGGTTTTAAAGGCCAAAGCCCACACTCTGGATTCAGAAACATTTTTTGCTGCTCCAATCATCCTTGCCAAACAAAGCACCTCTGCCCTGACAACTGGTTGGCTTACATACAATTATGTTCAGGAAAATGTGAGTTGCCAGTGTGGGAATAATTTTCTTTTTTCCAATCCTTCTGTTATTATGGACGGATAATGAGAGTGTGACAGTGTTGTATAGACAACACACTGCTTTTCCAAACCCCCCCCCCCACTGTAATTGGCTAGTGGCAGCACATGAAAATACACATGTTCAAAATGAAAAAAAAGAAAATCATGGAAAATTAAAATGTTGAAAAGAGAGGGTGAGAGAAAGCAATCAAGAAGAAGACACACACACACACACACACACACACACACACACACACACATTTTCAGGTGGTCACAAAGGTAAATCTAGGGAAGTGAAAGGAGGGTACATACCCTGGGCGTCACTTGAAGGGGCGCCAGATTGAGGGGCCAGTGCTGCTGCCACTACCTCCTCGTCATTGAGCCTCCAAAGGGCAAACAGATCAACAGAAGATGCTATAAACACCATCTTACACACTGCTTTAACTCATTTAGAGCAGCGGGGGACCTATGTAAGAATGTTCTTTGTGGACTTTAGCTCTGCATTTAACACAATTATACCACACAAACTGATATCTAAACTTATGGACCTTGGGTTTCCAGATCTAATCTGTATGTGGATCTTGAATTTTCTCTCAAATCACCCACAAAGGGTGAGATTAAGGGACTTTGTTTCTTCTGTCAGGATTCTCAATACAGGTACTCCACAGGGCTGTGTGTTGAGTCCACTACTGTTTACCATCTATACTTCAGATTACAAGGACATCTTGCGATACAAGGACATCTGCAAGAGGGATCTGAAGGCCTTAGGAGTGGACCTCAACAGATGGGAAACCCTGGCCTCTGAGCAGCCCGCTTGGAGGCAGGCTGTGCAGCATGGCCTTTCCTAGTTTGAAGAGACACTTGGCCAACATACTGAGGCAAAGAGGCAAAGAAGGAAGGCCCATAGCCAGGGACACAGACCAGGGACAGACTGCACTTGCTCCCAGTGTGGAAGGGATTGTCACTCCCGAATTGGCCTTTTCAGCCACACTAGACGCTGTTTCAGAACCACCTTTCAGAGCGTGTTACCATAGTTTTTCGAGACTGAAGGTTGCCAACAACAGGAGAATTATTGCCATCAGGAAGAAGATATAGGGTGATAAGAACAAGAACGAGTAGATTAAAGAACAGTTTCTATCCCAGGGCAGTGTCTAGATTAAATGCGGGGGTACAGTGATATGTTGAACAGAGTTTTAATAATGTGATGATTGTATATGTAGTCTGCCTGACCTTGTTGTATTGTTGTTTTGTTTTGGTTTTGTTTTTTTTTACTTTGCGAAAGCACCTAATTTTGTTGTACTTGTGTACACGGATACAATGACAAATAAATTTTCTATTCTATTCAAAGAAGAGACAATGGGGGCAGCTGGATCACGGGTTGTTACCACTGCTGCCTCCTCTGAAGCAGAACCGGGATGTCATGACATCACATGATGTCACCCCTGGGTGACTCTGTCTCCTGCAATGGCTCTTCAAATGTTGTTTGAAATTTATGGCTGAAAGACAAAATGAGCAATGATGGATATCTTTATGTTGAACCTCCTTCACTTCACTCTTGTCCATGCTTGAGAGCACATTTGCTTTAACAGTCTCTCATTTTCCTCTCAGTTGGCTCTCATCGGAACATTTTCTTACCATACATTGTTAATTTTCAAGAAGTGACTATGAGCCAACTTGTTTTCCATCTTCCAATGATAAAGCAGCACCATGGAAGGTATTGATCCAGTTTAGGAACTTCAGTGCGACACAGACGGTTTAAACACAAATACAGGTCCAGCCTATTAATACACGAATTTTTTATACACGGATTTGACTCAACAGGAATGGCCACTGCAAATGAGAAGGAATATGCTGATCCCTGGAGAAGGGGAAAATGCATCCCTTTAAATTCAGTTTAAAAAAACTGAACAGTCCTTTAACAATAGCCTCCTTAATATGAGAGAGAGAGGGAGAGAGAGAGGGCAACTGGCTGACAATTCATCAATCCTTCTCTCTCCAGGCAACCCCTCCCTTCCCCCTGAGCACATGAAAGAAAGGTGATCACTTTGCATTGGTGAAGGGAGGGACTGAATGAAACGCCTTTGTAAGCTCTTGGAGGACCACTGATTGAAGGATTGTCTTCTTAATGATTCTTTTCTTACATCACAAAAGTCAGCAAGGTTGTTTGTAAATCACTGGAGCAAAGAAACTTTGTTTTTTAAATTGATTTACTATAGTGTGTTTCTTGCCATCCACGTGAGTGCTTGGAACCCACATGAATAATTAGTCTCAACCTGTATGCTGTCTGCCATTTTTTTTCTGTGGATAGGACTATTATTTTGGATAGGCTGCAACAGAGAAAACAATTGGCCTGCTCAAGTGTTTTGTAGAATATTTGTATTAAGATGTTTTTTTCTTTTGGTGGAAGTTTCCTTTATGCTCTCATCTGAACAATGCTAAATTTTATCTTGGTGTTATAATAGAATGTGTTCTGTCAATGTTCTGATGTTCTGATGTTCTGATGTTCTGATTGACAGAATGTGTTCTGTCAATGTTCTGATGTCAATGATCCAAGCTGTCAATGGCTTGGATCAATCTTTGGTGTGCATAGCTGTTTTGTTTTTTTTTCCTCTCCCACAACCCATCTGCAGATATTTATTATTTCTTTCTGCTTTCTTATTGCTGTCTGCCTAACCTTCTCTAACTGGCTTTATATCTCTCTTGGGTGATAAGAGAGTGCTTGTCGTTGTCTATATTATTTCTCTCTGCATGGTATAGAGGAAAAAAAATGCCTTTTGAAGATTTCTTATTCTAATAAAACAGTTTTCGCATAGTGGGGCTGAAATCCTATGTATACCTACCTGGGAGTAAATTCAATTGAAATAAATGAGACTTAGTTCTGAGTAGACATGTATAGGATTGTGCTGTCAGTTCTATTCACATGAATACTAACTTAGAATGTTTCCACCTTTAATTATAGGTATGTGCCACTTTGCGACCTTCTGGCTTATGCTGGGATCGCATAACCAACAACCACATATGGTCACATGTTCACCGGGGAGCCTACTCCCGAACACCCCAAAAGCAAGGGGAGCTCTGTCTCCTCCCCCCTGAGGGTTGTCTGAGCCTCCCAGAGTCAGTACAAGTCCACACACTGTCTCTGCAATTGCCTCTGTGGAACTGGAAGTTGTGCAAGAGACACGATTTCCTTCAGTCTAAGCTCCGCAAAGGCAGTGTATGGATGCATGCTCAAACTGCTCTCCAGAAGGGAGGGTAGTGGAACATCCCCTTCCCTGTGGAGGGTCCAGATTGTGTCACACCCCACTTGATGACAGGGATCGCAGTCACGATCCCTATCATTAAACGGCACATGACTGTATTTGCATTTCCTAGCACAACATAAGTGCAACTATATATTAGTTAAAAGTGTATGAGAGCACCAGTGCATTTCCCATGTGGCAAGATGTGTCCGTTTTCTCTGTATGCACACACTTGATCATGGGAAATGTGTGGGGTCATCCTTCAGATATTAATGAGAAGTGTCAAAAGATACAAACCGCTCACATATTTTTCTTACAGCTTTTCTGAATGTGTGAACCAGCTCTTAAATTCTCACGTGAATCTGCATTCCATCTCCTAAGACATGGTTGATATTCGTATGTCACAGATTAGTATGTCACTGAAAAACTGCCACAGACACGTTTCAAAAATGGGGAGAGATGGGCAAATCCAGTGTGGTTTGACGAGTCGAGTCATGAGTCTCATTAACTTGACTCAAAAACAAATCCTAATGGGCAGACTTTCTGAGTCACCCAGAGAGTTTGGGGGACTTTAAAAGAGTCAAGTTCTGAGTCTATTTGGTAAAAAGTCAACAGCGGTTCCATGGAAAAAAATAGAGCTGCTGCTGGAGAGAGAGAAAGAGAGAGATATTTCTCATTTACTGCTCCCCAGATGTCCCCATCCCATCTGTAAACAAGGCAGGAGGGGAGACCCATTGCAGAGCAGGAAGCTTATTCCCTACTGAAGCCTCCTGATCCACCTTCCCCTCCACTGGACATAGCATGCCCATTTTTGTCATGGCTGCACCAGCAAGGGGCGGGGAGGATAGGGTTGAAGGATAGGGTCCAGGGTACAATCCTCACCAACTTTCCAGCAACAAGTTAAGGGCAATGCAGTTCCAAGGCAAGAGAACAAACATTCCCTTTACCTTGAGGAGAACTCCTTGACTGCCACCCAACTTCAGGATGCAGCACATGCCCCATTGGCACAGCAATGTCAATGCTGGAAAATTGGCTAGGATTTGGGCCTTAAATATTTCTTTAAGACTTAGTAAAGTTGTAACATTGTGATTACCTTTGCCAGTGCGATAAATGCAATCAAAAACAACTTTTTCTTACAGAAAGTTGAACAGAAAAGAGAATTGGGCTCCTGGAACCAAAGGAACAATGTCAAGAAATCCATTGCTAGTGGGTAGGATCAGTAATTTTATGCAACCAAAGGCTAATCTGCTGCTATCTTCCACACCGATCCTCAGCATTATGTACAAAAGGAAACCTGCAGTAAACTAAGGTCTAATATCAGATCAGTCTCCGGGGCATATTTCCTTGAAGAGGCAACATCTGATGGTTGAGAAGATGATTAGCATGTAAGGGCGAGTAAACAGAGGTACACCAGCCCCTTCCTTGTTACTTATATTATCAATGAATCCTTGAGAGGAACTCAAGAAGCCCAGTTCCTGCTGGATGATGTGAATTTGTTCCATTTCCATGCTTTTCTAGTTCAGAATGAATAACACTCTTTCCTCATTATCTCTTGCCAGGATGCCGGAGGGATCTTCAAAAGCCACTGCTATTCAGACAATATGAGAGAGGCCAATCCCTACAGACAAACTTTCATTTTGAGCAGGCATATGACTGAACGTCATTGTGTGTGTGTGTGTGTTTCCCCGAGACAAACTCAAGAGAAGGCATAATGACTGAAAACTGCATAAAAGCCCCGGAACATTCCTTTCCTCTGGAGTTATTTCTTAACTACCTTTCACTCACAGCAATGCATTACAATTGTCAGGTGGCTGTGGAGTAACAGTGTTATAAACCAAAACTTTTATTACATCAAAATGTAAAAAGGTCACTAAAGTGCTTTGCTCTGCCACGCAGGGCCTCCAGGGAGGCCGGGCTCTTATCATTTGTCAATAATGAATACTTCAAGACACTCCACGTAATGGTGAGACAGGAACTTTGTTTCCCCAGTCCTCAGGGAAATGCATATGCCTGGTGGGTGAAGCCAAAGATGTTTGAAAACTGTCTCGAAAGCTTTACAGCGATACATCATTGCAAACAAATTTCTGCACTGATGTCACCAGAGCGTGTGGTGTTCGTTCACAGTGAAACACATGCAATGAACTGGAAATGGGCCTTGATTTAATCCAGGCCATGAAAATGTTTGACAAATCAGAATTAATTTAAATCAAGATTATTTGGAGGGGGGGGGGGTGAGAGAGGGAATGGGAAATTCGAACTGGAGCACAGCTGTGTATTGAATGTAGACTCTGATATGATATGGTTTGTAATTGAACTGAATTCCCTAGGCCTCTATAGCCGAAAAAAGATTTCCACTGCTTCTCACCCCTTTTTAATCACCTCTGAATCCCTGCAGTTCTTAACTGAAGGGGAGAAAAAAAAAATCCTATTTTTCTTTTGGCAAGACAACCTCAGCTGAGAAATCAAAGGTCAAAGTCTTGAATAAACTTCCCCACTCTTTCATCTAGTTTTATGACATTTTCATTACCTTTGTCCAGATAGCAATATTATTAAAATGTGTGTCACGTAGACACAGAAAGGCATATGGGGAGCTTGTATGTCAAGGCAACGGTTAATATTATTACTTCCCCAGGATATAATCAAAAACTTTAATACATATTTATTTTGTCCCAGGACTAGGAAATACTACGATCTGTAAGATGATCCACGAGACTCGCACTCTGTCTAGATGAATTCCTGGTGCCTCCACCTCTCTACAGAATGCATTATCTCTTCTGTAAAGCACTTAACTCTGGTCCCAGAAGGCCATCAAATCATGAATGTTTAAACGCTGTCCTGCCTGTCCAGGAGGGGTTATGATGAACTGCTAGGCAAGAGCCTGTTTCCTCCTTACGACTTTGCAACCTGAAAAAAAGGTTTGT
Organism: Tiliqua scincoides; assembly: GCF_035046505.1. Classification (NCBI taxonomy): domain Eukaryota; kingdom Metazoa; phylum Chordata; class Lepidosauria; order Squamata; family Scincidae; genus Tiliqua; species Tiliqua scincoides. The sequence continues at coordinate 63,023,833 of NC_089824.1, read as the reverse complement.
ATATACTTCTTTCCTCTCAACAATTTCTTCTCTTTCTCAGAACCTTGCTTTATTAGACTACCTTGGGGAGGTGCTGTAACACACAAGAGTATAAGCTTTGCATGCTGAAGGTCTCAGGTTCAAAGCCTCTTGCCTAAAAACCTGGAGAGCTGGGCTGGTGGAGATCCGCTGAGCAGAGGCATCTTACCTGGGCAGGTATATTCTGATTCTATACCATATTCTGATAGGCATCGCCTGTCAATCTTGATCAAAGGGACGGACTTCATTCATCTGTCAGGAGATTTCTTGATGACCCAGGAGCCAGTTACCTAGGTTAAAGTTACTAATATTGGGGCCAGGGCAACCCTGAGTACACATCTAGTAGTACCTCCTTCATCATCATTTCATACTTTAGACTTGGTATGAAGTCAGACTACCTACACTCTGTAAACCAGGATCTGTAAGCCTTCACTAAAATCAAAGCACAGAGCCCTAGTTGTTGTGCTTACATAGTGTTCTGCCAGATTCCCACTCCAAGCCTCACTTAGCGAACTTATGCCCACTCTAAGCTAATTAGCTCCCCTTTCGTTCCCCAACAATGGCCCCAGTTTTCTACAGCAGCACTGCTAGACTCCACCACCAGGGCAGCTTGCCTGTTTAAACTGCAGGCACCCAGTTCCTAAGGCAGCAGTCCTTCCCAGTATAGCAGCACACCTCAGCTCTCCAGCTCTCCACAGCCTGTTCGATCAATGAGAGTAGCCAAATCAGAGTCCAGAGCCAATAAGCCGAGTCACAGTCCAAGGTCAGATTCCAGGTAGTCAGTCAAATCAGTCAGAGTATCCAAATCAAAGTCCAAAGTCAATAAGCCAAGTCACAGTGGGAGGTAAGATTCCAAAGTCAAGCCCAATCAGTCAGTCACGTCTCGTCTCGTCTCGTCTCCTACATGCACTCCTTCTACAACCCACAAACCCTTCCTGTTTCAGGTGCTCCTTAGGGATATAAGGAGCCCTATTGCCCTATTGAAGGCCCTATTGCCTTCAAGTGGCTGCAGCTGTGCAGCACATTCTGCTGGATGCCCAGGCCGTAAAGGGGCCACTGCAGACACCACATCTACCTCCTTGCCAGATCTTCTGCGATTCCAATATGCATAGATGTACCACAGACAATGTGGGAAGAATGATCCAGTGGCCCCAAAGCCTATCAACCTGGGTAAAAACTTGGGAGGTATAGGTCTGTGCTTTTCAAGGCACATAAACTTATCCTTTAGAAATGGTCCTACCACTACAGGGCGAAAGTAACATCAAAATTTTGTATTATGGCATGTACTGAATGTTCGATGACTAACATATTGAACTTTGTCTACAGGACATATGGACACTGCTGCTTATGCCTGCACATGACAGCAGTTCCACACGGACACTGTAATATTTTTAAAGCAGCCTCCCACATGGGTCAGCTTGATCACATGAAGAGACTTCTGTGGGTCAGGCTCCTGCTATTTTTACTGGGAGTGGAGAGGGGGGCTTATATTCAAGTCAAATATTTTAGTTTAATTTCAAGAAAAAGCATATTTGCAGAAAAGTGAGGAAGTGGATCCTCCAAGCTAGTCTGTCTAGTCACATGTGTTTTCTTCACGAAAGTGACAGAGAGTAACCAAAGAGCATGCCTGACCTGAGAACAGGAAGAGAGAACACCTTGTCCCCCACCATGATCTAACTAACCTTACAGCCTCCTGCTGGTACAGATGTGACACTACAGCATTGCTGCATATTCTGACAACTTCATAGCTCCATGCACAGTGCAGCCATACCCAAGAAGAAATTCTTACACAATTTTCATTTTGCTCTTAGGTATTGTTAGCTTTAGGCCCAAATCCTAACCAAGTTTCCAGCACTGACATAGCTGTGCCAATGGGGCGTGTGATGCACCCTGCAGTTGGGTGGCAATCATGGAGGCCTCTTCAAGGTAAGGAAATATTTGTTCCATTACCTTGGAGCTACATTGCCCTTACCTCAGTGCTGGAAAGTTGGTTAGGATTGCACCTTTAATCACATTTGTTTGCGCTCACTTTAGGAAGCACCATATATTACTAACAAAAGACTTTATTACTTATACCACTGCAGGCGCAATCCTAACCAACTTTCCAGCACTGGCATAGCTTTGTCAGTGGGGCATGTGCTGCATCCTGCAGTTGGGGGGCAGTCATGGAGGCTTCCTCAAGGTAAGGCAATGTTTGTTCCCTTACCTTGGAGTTGCATTGCCCTTATGTCAGTGCTGGAAAGTTGGTTAGGATTGCGGCCTTAATGTTTTAGGCTGTAATCCTAACCACACTTTCCTGAGAGTAATCCCCATTGAACAAAATAGGACTTACTTCGGAGTAGACCTGGTTAGGATTGTGCCTTTAGAGTTTTTTAAATAAGGCAGTTAAGAGGTACAAGCTCAACATGGCTCACTGTAAGGTGTTTGGACTGTTACTGGTACCATAGTGAATTTTCATATATGAAAGAAAGGTCTTGGATGTTCAAAGCTGCCTATAAACAAGACGTACCTAATTTGTTACAACAGTGGTTAACAGGAAGCTTGCGAGGAATGGCTTTGTGTTGACCTATTAATGCGAGAACTGTTCAAGTTGGTCATAAAGTCTTATTAATCATCCTGAATGGACTCTTGCCAGTCTTCACAGTGTGATGATGTGTTTAAACTACAATATAACTATTTATCAAATCCATGAAGAAATATTCTCTCTCTCTCTCTCTCTCTCTCTCTCTCTCACACACACACACACACACACACACACACACACACACACACACATCGAGCCAAGTCAATTTGCAGCTCGCTTATGGAGTTACAAGGAGGTTAGTAAAGACAGGAATTCTCTTGTAATGGCTGTCTCTGTGCAGAAAGCCATCCCAAGGGGCCTATTACTTTCTCTCTTGGGTATTGTATATTGGAGGATGGAGACTTGATTTTGTCCCAATGACAGAAGCAGTGCAGAGTCAGGACACACTTAAGAGAAATAGTTTTCTCCAAGTCAGAAGTGGTGGCCTAGGGCTGGAAAAACTCGGCTTCAGTTCCCTGCCCTGCTAAAACTGCCAGTCTCTGCAAGAAGGATTGCTGTCTTCTTCTTCTCTGTCTTACAGAGTGCAGGATTTGTACGTCTGATACTACCACTTCTGTACTGGAAAATCACAGGAGTCTTCAGTATTATGCTTTTAATTTGTAATTTAAAAAAACCAGAAGAAAAATACTGAGGGTTGTATCAGGGACCAGAGTTCTTTCATGTGCATATCGTTTTGGATAAGACTCAAGTAAGTCTGGATCAGACTGTTTTGGGTGTCAAAACTAGTTCCCAACCAAATTATGAATCAAACCAGGAATCAATATTCTTCCAGTTGTTATTCCAGTTCTATGCCTACAGCCTCCTCCCCCCTGTGCCAGTGCCTCCCTCCCAGTTCCAAGCTGCTGAATCCCAGGGCAAAGCCCTGAAGCTGGCCTGTATAGCTCTTCTGCCCATCCCCTGATGTTATCTACAGCACGATCACTGCCATCAGTTTTGAAGGTTTAGGCCTGTGGTTCCCAAACTTTTTCGACTAGCAACTCTCTTGAACTACTGGGCCATTGACCATGCCCCCATTAGTGCTATAATTGGGTAACCCCTGCTAATTGGGTAAGAGGCACTTTTCAAGTGGGTGCTCCTTTTTTTAGCAGGGGGAGAGTAACTGGCCCACCTCACCCCAGCACTGTCTGTTCTAGTGGCTGTCTGCTGGTATTCATTTGCATCTTTTTAGACTGTGAGCCCTTTTGGGAAAGGGAGCCATTTAGTTATTTGATTTTTCTCTGTAAACCGCTTTGTGAACTTTTAGTTGAAAAGCGGTATATAAATACTGTTAATAATAATAATAATAATCCTATACATTGCATAGGGTGGCAGGTTTTTCACAATGATTCTGTGGCTTCCCTAGCTATTTCTGCAGCTCCCAGGGAGCCATGGCTCACAGTTTGGTAACTGTCTATTTCTTCTATTCAGCATTGTTATGCTAGGGGACAGAAGTTATTGACACAGGCACACATTTACTGATATGTTTTCTATATGATACTTACTAGACACTTACTTGAGCATTATCTGATGTACTCAAATTGTGTTGACTGAAGAGAAATAAAAAAAGGAGATCTGTGACATAGGCAAGAGATAAATTGGATTCCTTTCTTAGGCACCCACATTAATGGGGGAAAGGCAGGGTAAAAATACATGGCATCGATAAAGTAAGTAATAAAATAATAGTTAAGATTTCTGGTACAGTCTGTCTTGAAATTATTAAAGCATTTGTTGTAGAATGGATTCTGCAAACATCTGAATTTCTCTTGAATTTCTGTTTGAAAAGAAGTGAGTTTTTTGTGACCTAAATAACAGGACTGAAGTACCTCCTAATGCTGACTTCACAAACTAGCAGAGATTCCCATTGGCAATGAGAAATGCATGTTGTGCCCCATAAAATCTCCAAAAGCCAGTACATGAGAAAAGCAAATGGGGCAGTAGGAAAACATTTATAAAGCAGAGCCACCGTTGCAGTGGAGCCAGTGTTCATGACAATGCAATCCAAGGGGTATTGCAACCTGGCCCTGATTGAAAAATAAATAACAGTTTATTTAATTGCTTAAACTTACATGTCCTATTACCATGCAATTAAAACGGCAATAATTTTTCCACCTGTCTGCATCTCTTTTATGTTGTTTATCTTCTGGGAACTGGATGACTGTGATTTAGTTTACTTTTCTTCAAGTTCATTATATTTTATTAGAACTTTGTGTATCTGGTCAGTTTGTGAGACCCATATTAGAATACCTTCCAACCCAACCTCCAATTACTGAGTCTTTTCTAGGAGCACAGTAACAGAGAGAGAGAGACTGGCTGAACGCTGGGTGTTTAAGAACAATCAGAAATGTAGCAGCAGTTATCCTATGATATTTGCTACACATCATCTAGTTATTTATTTATTTACTTTGGCAAAGGGAATGCTTAGAGACTGCAGTTCACTTAGTACACTCTTGCAGAGCTTCCAGGTTGTCCAAAAGTGACCTGTTTCTCCAGAGATTTTTTTGGTTTGGTTTGGTTTTTCTCAGGCAGGCAGATGGCAAAAGTTAATTTCATGTGGGGACTACTGCTCCTGGAGTCCATCCTACCAGATTTCTCCCACTCTTCCCATTATCAAAGGATTGGCAGAATTGTGTGACATCATCCACATCTACCTGAGAAATTTCAGGCTTCTGGATGCATCTAATTTGGCAACAGGGCTAACTGGGCAGGTGTTTATCTGCACCCCCGCACAGACAATGTCACTTGTGTGAGCCAAGCAAGCCACAGAGGTGACCAATCACACATAGACCAGATTTAGATTATTCTTTTCATTCAAAGGAGTGGAGAAGATTGCATGATTTCATGAATCATGTAGGGAGGGAATCTCTGTGCAACTGGGTCAAATATTGATCATTTTGAAAGATCTCCCTTGAATTTTTAACAGCCTTTTAAATTGACAGAGGGGTGTGCTTGTCTGTCTGTGCCTGTGTGTACATACCCTGGAATTTGAGAGCTTCTTTTATTCTAAACTAAAACCTTTGCAGAGAGAGAGAGAGAGAGAGAGAGAGAGAGAGAGAGAGAGAGAGAGAGGAGCTATTCTAACCATGATTAAGATGCAGCTGTCTCTGCCCTATGGCAACCCTAAGATGTAGTTCTTCTGACACTCTTCTAGTGTATGTAATGAATCTAACATATATTTAATTTGCCTGCAGAAAATGTAAGGCATGCTAAAGCTCAAATTGTTTAGTGAAAATGGTGCAGCAACTAACAGCACAATCCTAACTTGTGCTGGAATTGGGAGGCTGGCAGGGCTGACCCATATCCAGAGCAAGGGTGAGGCCCAAAGCAGCACAGCCCAGGGCAAGAGGAATTGCTTGCCCTTACCTTGTGCAAAGCTGCAGCAGCCCCAATGGGGTTATTCGAATCTGTGCCACTTCAAGAGCAGGCTGGGCTGTGCAGGTCACGATCTGGCATAGCCAGTGGCATAGCTAGCGGGGGGCACGGGACGGTGCACCCCAGGTACCACTCATGGGGGGTGTAACACCACAAATGCCCCAACATTGCTAACATCATGAAGGTTAGGGGTAACCCCATCATGCCATATACCGTTGGATGCAGAATTTCCAGCGGAATGCAATGCAAAAAACTGGATTGAAATATCTCCTTTCCATCAAAAGTTATGGCCAAAAAAACCAAAAACAAAAAAATGCATGGAAACCTATGGAAAATGAAACCGAGTAATATCACGTGTTTACTCGTGAGTAGGTGAACCTGCCATAGTTCATCGGAAAGGGCAGGCTGAGAGGAATCCAGTGACACCAGAATGGTTCCTATCCAATGAAAGCAGCCCCAAAAAACACCCAAAAAGAAAGTCCCTCCCTCCAAGCAGACGAATGTATTGAGCTCTATGGAAAGCGAAAGTAAGCCACATGGTCGCATTTACTCATGTGTAAGCAAACGTGCCTTGGCTCCTGGGCAGGTCAGGCAAAGGGGAATGCAAGGCTAGCTGCTTGGTCCCAATCTGATGAACGTGGAGCTCAACAAATGCTCCAGAAGGCAGCACCCCCCCCCACAAAAGAATAAAACAGGCTTCAGCTGGTAAGGTCCATTTTATTTGTTTTTAGACTTGCATAGGTCCTGATAGTCCTATGCCTGAAATATAAGAATTTACACTGAACTGGGCACTGGGGAGGGCTGAAAATCTCACTGATATATTTTTTTCGGGGGGCAGGGTGTTCTTGCAGGCAGGCTACAGAAAAAATTCACTTGGTGGAACAGGGCTGGCTTCCCCTTATTTAATTATTTATAATTATTCATTTTATTGTGCTTTGAGATGTCACTTCCAGCCATGACATCACTTCCAGTGGGTCCTGGACAGATTGTCATTCTAAAAAGTGGATCCCAGTGTTAAAAGTTTGAGAACCGCTGCCTTAACTCAAAGCAGCCCAATGAGACATGGGGGGGGGTGACACCCTAGTGACCAAAACTCTGGAAATTGTGGGTTTTAAGAATAATAGCATCATGTTATATACACTTTGATGCAGAATTTCATCCATTGCTTGTGGGGAAATATTCACTGCTTTTATTTTCGGACCATTATTATTATTAATTTCATGTCATGACTATTACTATCTCTCCATCTCACCTACCTCACAGGGTTGTTGTGAGGACAAAATAAAGGGAGGAACCATGTACACCACCCTGAGCTGCTTAGAGGAAGGGTGGTATAAAAATGTGAATTAATTAGTTAATTAATAAATAATATAATTAATAATTAATTATGTCATATGGGGGTGACAAAAATTATGGGCCCTGGGTGTCAAATGACCTAGCTACGCCTCTGGACATAGGTGCTGAATCCTGACCCCACCCCTGCTTTCCTGCTGCCCGCCCATGGGACTGCCTGCCACACGCCCTCCCCCAGAGCAAACCTACCTTCTTCCGTTGCTCTGGAGACTGGATGCAGCCTCCACGGGCCCTACGCCTGTCCTTGTGCTGGTCTGGCTGACATCCCAGGAGGCTCAAACCTGCTTTATGGCACATTTGTGACAATTCCATGCCAGCGTAAAGGAACTTCAGCTGGTCCATCTCCCATTTAGGACTACACTCTTAGGGCGCAATCCTAACCCCTTATGTCAGTGCTTTCCAGTGCTTTCCAGCACTAACATATGGGCAATGCAGCTCTGAGGTAAGGGAACAAACATTCCCTTACTTTGAGGAGGCCTCCGTGAATGACGCCCAACTGCAGGATGCAGCACATGTCCCATTGGCACCGCTATGCCAGTGTTGGAAAGCACCGACATAAGGGGTTAGGATTGCGCCCTTAGCCATTCAGGCACTAGATAACAGTGCAATCCTCTGCATGTCTACTCAGAAGTAAGTCTCACTTTGTTCAATGGACTTACTCCCTGGTAAGTATGAATAGGATTTCAACCTTAGTTATTTTTGTATCTAATCTAGGCCTTGTGGGTGGGATAAAACAATAACTCTGAAAAGGTGGAAGACTAATCTGAATTGTACACATGTAGTCTGATGACCCAATCATCCCAATCTTATCCTGGACCTATGATAGTAGATCTCACAATACACTGCCCCAAGTGCAGTTATGGTGGCACAAAAGGGGTGCTGCCAATGTGTGCTCTGGGGGTACCAGCACAAACAGCCAGAAACTCTATGCACCTCCCAGTAGCCCACCCAGGTCATATCAAAACAGGTAAGTCGGTGACGGAGCCAAGTCATAAGAGGTTTGGAGGAGGATCGGGATGATTTGGGGGAAGAACCAGGGCGGTTCCAAGTGGGAAGGGGTGAATCTTTGCAACAGTAGCTTTCAATATATCCTATTTCCCTTTCATGACTTGGACTCATCTCTGAATCTCCTTGGATGTACACAACAAAAGAGCTGGCGTGAATCTAAAAAAGACTCATTAATGGCCAGGTGGTCTACAGAGAGATAAGTACAACATTTTTTAAATTTACCTCTCTCAGGTCACTTGTTTCACCCCCCCCCCCCAATAGCATGCAGTTCACTCTCTGTCAGTGGTGCTGGGATAGGATTGAGCTACTTGCTATGCATGTGTACCCAGAAGTGAATCCCACTGCTTTCAATAGGATTTACTCCTACCTAAGTGTGAATAAGATTAGAACTTTAGGGAGGCTAGCCCAGCCTGTTCCTTGCTGAACCATTTGTGATTAGATCCAGTCCCTTCACTTTCTGTACAAAAGAATGATTTACAAATAGGCTTTGCACATTTTGTACACTGACTGATCAATTTGGGCCCAATGCAATGATCTCCGCATGATGAAATAGAAAGCTGTCCTTAGCAGATTCAAGTCATCCTCAGCTGCAAGCAGATAGTGTCCATGATTGCATGGCACATGCAACACATGATCTGAGTATCCCCTTGGAGACAGTCATAACTTCCCTCTAGCAATTCATCTGCTCATATAGGAATTGACACAGGATAATTGAAGCACAGTTCTGGGACAATCTGGCTCACAAGGTGTCTCTATGTGATTTTGTTCCCAGGGATGGTCTGGACACATTGCATGGAACTGCTTTGGACTAGGAATGCAGCCCTTAGTTGACAAGACCAAACTATTTCACTGTGAGATCAGTTTTGAAAAAAAGAAGAAGCAATACCTGTAATAGTAACACAGTAAAAATGTCGACAGGTAAATTGGGACTACTCCAAATCAAGATATCTGCTTATTTGTCAAGGTAGCAGATTTTATGCATGCCTTTGGATCAATACATTATCAATTACGTACCCATTATGTACCCACCCATTATTTTGGGTAATCACTATTTGTCCCATAGTGATGTGAAATTAAGATAATTGGCCCTTCCGTTGGGAATTCAGCACTGGGGGGTTGTTCTATTGTGACAAAATAATGTCGTCTGTACATTTTCAGCGCACTATTTTAAGAACACCCAGTAGGTGTTCACATTTACTTTCAAAGTTATGAAGCATTTATCTGTAATGTGTGTCTGAGTATATTAAAATCCATGGCATTTGGAAGCAAAATGCAATGAAGATTGCTTTAACTGGTCTTCTGTATGAATTATGACTTGCACCAAAGCCCTAACGACAATGGCAGCAATGCATTTATGCTTATTTATTTAGTTACTGTCAATATTTGTACATGCTTTCAATAAAAATACCAATTATTTGATAGGCTAAAAGGCCATCAAGATGGTAAAGATGATAAAGGTTATCAAGGTAATCAACTCGTATGAATGGGTGGAAAGGCACTTTCTAAAGTGGTGCCTCTTGCATATTTAGCAGGGGGGGGAGCAACTGTTCATCCCAGTGTAGCACCCCCTCAGGGGCTATTGCTGGTGTCTCCATTGTGCTTATTTTAGACTGTGAGCCCCTTTGGAACAATGAACCATCTCCTCATTTCTTTTTTTATGTATGTAGACTGCTTTGAAAACCTTTTTTAGTCAAAAAGTGGTATATAAATCTTCTAAAGCAGCAATTTTCAACTTTTTTCATCTCACAGCACACTGTCAAGGCACACCATCAGTTTTTTTGACAATTGACACCATGCTGCTGGTAAGGGGTTCACCTCTCCAATGACCCTACTAACAAGTGGCACATCTGTGACCCATTTGCAGCAATGGCCCATCTGTAGACCGTTTGGGTCCCCCAAACTCCCATGGCACATCTGTGAACCATTTGCAGCACACCAATGTGCCATGGCACACTGTTTGAAAATCAGTGTTCAAAATATTAAATAAAATAAAATTTTTTAATAATATTGATAATCATTTATATTACATGAATATTCAAAGAGCTTTTAATGCATTTTCCCAGTAACTCCTAACAACAACATGTCTAATATCATTATCATTACTTTCCTCAATAACTGAGCAAAGAGGCGTCTTTTAAGTGTTGTTCATTTTATATTTAGCCAGGGATGGGCAACTCAACTTGGAAGACTCATACTTGAGTCTCAAAACGTGTTTTTGCTGACTTGTACATACATGAGTTGGAGACATCAGGGGAGTGTTAATTGCCCTGGCCCACATGGATACACATTTGGTCCTTGTTGCAACATTGGGTAGAAATGCCTTAAATGAGAACTCCGATATACCCTGCCAGCAGCTCTGGTTTTTCCACAGAGCCATGCCTGATTCATTTGCCGAAAAGAGTACTACCCGAGTCAAACCAAATCCAAAAAATGCAGAGGTTACCGTTGAAGCCGATGCCTCCTCTCGAGCTGAGCTGCCCAACATGGGCATCCTTGTTTTGGTACAACTCAGAGGAGACCCACTGGGGCCAATGGAGTTCTACTCCAGTGGTTGTTCCGGCCCTGTGGAATACAGCGACAGCCATTTTGGTACTACTGTACCTCACAGCACTGGGGCACTTTAGGATTGGGCTGCCCATCACAACCATGGAACAAACTTGAATTGAATCAAGGATAGGTGTTTACTGTTGACCTAAGGACCTACAGCTCCAGTAAAGAGGTTGGCTGGAATTCAAGATCCCAGCAGATGAAGAAGTGAGCCACACTGTGACTTCAGCTCAAAGTCTTGTCAGGGTATTAAAAAACCTATGATCTGGACAAGAATTATATTCCAAATAAAGTAGCAGCACTTTGTGGAACTGAAAAATACCTCAGCATTTGCAAATGTTACATTTCAAAGCGAAGTCTGAAATCCTCCACCAAGGAATAATTTCTGTTGGACTTCCTGGGATTTACTTCTGAATAGACATGCATAGATTTGTAGCACAAAGCCCACATTACAAGTTGCAAATTACTATGATGTAAATGCGGAGCAACCCGTGAAGGTTTGTCTTCCTATTACACTAGCGAGTATTTCTAGTGTTTGCTGGAAAGCATCAGCTTCTGAAGACAGCATACAGTATCTGAAGCAAATATCTATCCAAACCCATCATTTTGTGAATATTCCAGAACTTGATTTAAGCTAATGAAGGATCATGGTGAAATAGCATGGCTTGATTTTATCTCCATAACTAAAGTACAGTTGACACTCTCATGTTCATACTGTAATACTCTCCCTATGCATATGCCTAGACTATCAAGTGTTGCCAGGCTTCAAGTGTTATTAGATCTCATGTATGGAGATGACTCTGACATTTTGTTGAACTCACATACAAAATTATGCAGGGGATGGATAGAGGGATGCTCTTTTCCCTTTCACACAATGCCAGAACTAGGGAACATATGCTAAATTTGAGTGTTGGGAGAGTTAGAACAGGCAAAATAAAATACTTCTTTACCCAGTGTGTAATTAGTCTGTGGAACTCCTTGCCATATGATGTGGTGATGGCATTTGACCTGGATGCCTTTAAAAGGGGACTGGACAGATTTCTGGAGGAAAGCTCCATCACAGGTTACAAACCATGAGGGGTAAGTACAGCCTGAGATCAGCTGATTGCTCATCATGAGGGCCCGGTAGGAATTCTTTTTCTGTCATTCAAATTGGCCATGGATGGCAGTTTTTTTCACCTACCACAGACTGGTGAGGGAGGGAAGATGTGTTCAGTAGCTTTCATGCATTATAAATTGGTCACATGTGTTTCATAAAGTGACTCAAGTTAAACCCAAGTGCAGTCTAGTATCTTCGTTGGGAGGGTGCGAGAGTAAATAGAATGCCAAATGCAGGGGAGTGGCAGCCAGATGGACATATCTTGTAGTCTCATGTGTGTCCTGAGGCAACTGCTGGGCCGCTGTGAGATACAGGAAGCTGGACTAGATGAGCTCTGACCCTGATCCAGGGGGAGGGGGGGCTCTTCTTATGCTCTTAGTTGAGAGAATGGGTAAATAGACAAATGTCAGTGCTGTCATTTCCATATATACGTATTAGTAGCATGGCAAGACTGTTGTGAAACTTACTTTTCTGATTTTTCCCTTGGACAACTGAATCCATGAGATCTGAGTCACATAGATTGGATTGATGTGGCAAAATTTCCATTGGTTTTAGCGCATTCCCCCACCATGGTTTCTGTTTTGACTATTGTATGTGCAAGCATAATCTTTGTGTAAGAACATGAAAGGATGTTTCAGGTTCTGGAGAGCTGCACCAGCTCAGAGCCCAAACCAGAGCTCGGCACTCCGGCTTTCTGTCGGAGCGCACTGTCACAAATTTGCCATAAGACACATCTGCAAGGCTTACCACGGGGCCAGCGCCTGTGCTAGCGTGCGCCTGTCCTCCACTGCTTGGCAGTCTCACGGACCACTGAGCCACTGCACAGTAAGCAGGGATGGGGAAGGGGGCGGGAAGGAGGTATTTCAGGGAGGGGGAGGCAGGCAGAGGGCAGAGAAACTGCAGGGAGGAGGTGTGCCAGGGAGGCGGTAGGCTCAGGTAAGCTCAGAGCCCTACAAGAATGCTTTTTACCAAAAGGTTGCTGTTCTGCCAGATTCCCAGTCCAAGCTCTGCCTGGAGACTTATGCCCACTTTTAGCTAATTTGCTCCCCTTCTTTCCTCAAAGAAAAGAACCCTGGTTCGGCCCTGCAGTACTGCTGGACCCCACCACCAGGGTAGCTCGCCTGTTTAACCTACAGAGGTCCTCCTTCCTGCCAGCAGCCTCTCACCACTACAGCAGCCCCTTGGTCCTCAGCAGATCTTGGGCACAGCAGCCAAACACCAGTCTTAGTGTCTCCAGTAGTTTCTGCTCCAGCAGCTTTCAAAGCCCATTCACACATCAGTCCATTAGCCATCAATGCCTCAATCCAGTCCCCCCCCCCCTTCCTCAAGCTTTCCTCCTTCTGCTACCCACACCAAACTCTCCCTTTCATCAGGTGCTTTTATGCCTGAGGGCCCTATTGCCTTCAGGTGGTTGCAGCTGTGCAGCACACTCTGCTGGCTGCCCAGGCCTTAACCTTAAAGGGGCCACTGCTGACACCACATCTACCTCCTCGCCAGATCTTCTGCAATTCCAATACAGTTGGTGGTAAAGTGAGTAGCCCCATTGTAGGGCTGCTTCTCTTACCCAGGAGAAGTGGACAAAAGGACGTGGCAGGATGTGGTGGCAGTTGTTTTCAGTGGCGCCGAAGCTGGCTGCCCCGGGCAGCTCAGGCTTGGGCTGTTAGTCTTCAAAACAACTCGATGAAGTGCTATAGTCTGTGTCTGAATATTAAAGAAGAAAAAGAAAACATCCATTAAAGTTTCTTTCCTGAGATGTTTTACTTCCTCTTAAAAAGTAGGCACTGGAATTTTGAAGTGTATACAGCTTTATTATTCAATGCAAAGGAAAAACAAAGCCTTTCTGAACATGGATGATGATCATACTAGAGCAATGTTTCTCAAACTGTGGGTCGGGACCCACTAGGTGAGTCGCAAGCCTATTTCAGGTGGGTTCCCATTCATTTCAATATTTTTAAAAAAATATATTAGTCTTTATGCTGCCATGATATGTGACTGCATTTGGGGAAATGTCACAGACAAGTACTTTTAACAAGCTACTATGTATATGCTTTTAACAATAATAGTAAATGGGACTTACTCCTGGGTAAGTGTAGGTAGGATTGGAGCCTAGAACTGTTAAACATTTTCCTGCTTGATGATATCACTTCCGGTAATGACATCATTTCTGGTGGATCCTGACAGTTTTTCATTCCAAAAAGTGGGTCCTGGTGCTAAATGTGTGAGAACTACTGTACTAGAGCAATGGTTCTAGCACCAGGAGCCACTTTTTAGAATGATACTCTGTTGGGACCCACCAGAAGTTAACCTGGAAGTCATGGCCAGAAGTGATATCATCAAGCAGGAAAATTTTTAACATCCCCATGTGACAAAATCAAATTTAAGTAATTTAGTTTACAATAAGTATAAGTTGAAAAATTTATTTAAAATAAAGAAGAATCCTCCTAATCCTTCCAAGCTATTGCTGATCTGTTTAAAAAAAAAAAAAAACAACTCCCCAAGCATCCCAAAGGCTGCAATCCTACCTACACTTACCCTGGAGTAAGCCCCATTGACTATCATTGTTAAAAATACATACATAGAAGCTTGTTAAAAGTACGGATCTGCAACATTTCCCCAAATATAGTCACGTACCATGGTAGCATCAAGTCTAACATATTAAGAATAAAGTACACTTTGAAGTGAATGGGACCCACCTGAAATAGGCTCATGACTCATCTAGTGCATCCCGACTCCCAGTTTGAAAAACACTGGACCAGAGGAAAGGCATGATTTTTATTGGTGTTAAGTCTGGGGAATTGAAGCCCCTTTCCTCCATCTGGAACTGAATAAGTCAAGTACTAACATGATAAGCTGAAATACTTCAGTGATTCTCAAGTCAGTGTCGTGCTATGAAAATGGTCAGTACACACACGTTTATGGATCACAGGCATGGTTTCATTAGAGAAAAACATACACCACAAGGCATTTGTCTTTGGTACTGGGTCTACTTGCTTCTTAGTTCTTGAAAGGCTGACTGAATGCAGAACGAGACGCAAGATCTGTGCTGTTCACGACAACATCTTAAAGTGGTTTAATTTTTAGAAAATGCTGGACAGACAATCTGTGGAGACCTATTTTTATCACTGAGAATCCTGAACCAAATAGACATTTAAATGAGTACAGCATTCAGTGTAAACCAAGGTGAAATAAAATAATTTGACACGAGTGTCAAATTATTGATAGAGCATTGGTGATATGCTAATTGATGTTGCCGCAGGCATGCTTCTTTCAGTTACTGAAAAATATTCCAGAATATTAGCTTTATTAGGTACACTGGTCACAATCAGAGAAATTTAAGGATGCTGGAACACTATTTGTAGAGGATCATAGTGTTTGAATTGACCCTTAGCTCAGAAAAGACTAGGCTCTGAATGATCACATTCTAGCTCAGATTTTGAAAGCCATTACACATCTTGTGCCCATTAATATTCCCTGGATGCTTTTATATAAGAGTGGCTCTAGCTTATCCATCTCTATGCTCTGGCATTAAGCGAGATCTCCAAAAAGAGATGAGCTTCTGCAGGAAGGGAAAGGTAACAGGACAAAACAATGAAAGCAAACCATTTTGAGCTAGGATTTCTCTTTATTTTTTTGCAGTGCAGCAAATTCTCAGCACTGGGTAGATATCAACGTTTAAATAACTTCAATTTTCTTTTTGTGACAGCAGCTCAACCAACAGTGTTCCAAGACGATAGCAAGGTATAATGCCTTTGGAAAAACAGGAGGCCAGTTGCTGACACCCTGAACATAGCAACAAACTAGCAATGTAAACAGGGATCCAGGAGCCTTGGAGCAGAGACACTGAGCATCAAGGTTAACCGTACAAAAACCTGTCTGCAGTTATACCTTAACGTTATGCAAACTGACCACCCTCAAGCCACTGACTGAGACTATGCAATTACCAGCTCCTCCAAACTCTGAGCATGCTTCCCCCCCCCAATATGGTGCATTTAAATGTGTATGTTTATCCCATGTGCCAATGCACAAAAGGTAGAATATTCAGTGCGAAAACAAGCAGGTATAGTTGGTTCACTTTATCTGCTAGGGCTATGTTCCTAGAAAACCTAGTGGATACAGAATTAGCAGATACTGAATAATTGAGCCTATGGGGAAAATGGGGTTAGGTTCCAGAGGACTGTTTTCGCCATACACTCTATGGACCTGAATCTTACTTTGAGGTCTATGGGGTTGGATGATAGTGAGAGTTCATCAACATCTGATGCTTCCTCCTCCATGCTGGCTATTCCTCAACGCTGAAGGTTGCTGGACCAACAATGAGGCCTCAGAGTTTGGCAATGGGGAGGGGGGTGCTTCACCCTTCCTCCTCTCCCACTTTTCTATTGTATCCTTCCTTGAGCTTGCCCCAGCCACAGTATTCATGGATAATGAGAACAGAGTCGCAGATAGTGAAGGTGGCAATTTTGCAACTCATAGATAAGCAAATTTGTGAATAACAAATTCATTTATAAAGAGAACTGACTGTACAAACCACTGTTGATCTTATTTTTAAGTCCAACTGTGCCCCTGCCCCCTCACAACGAAACACCAATGGACACATGAGGAGGAAAAGAGGAGTGCCCTACCCCCTTACTTTTGTATTTTACTAATAACTAGAAAACTACTATGAACCATCTTGGGTACCTTCTGATGGTCAGTACTGACCAACCTCTGCTTGAGTGATCGTGTTCCATGATAATTGCAGTCAATGTCACTAAATTGTTGATTTAAGGCAAGTGATGCTATGGGATATGAAACACGGGGAACTTCATTTGTGGAGAATGCGTCTGTCACGCCTCATTCTTCTCATCTCACCAGGTGTTGGCTGAGTTTCAAATCCAGCCCGAACACTTGAACCAAGTAGGATTTTCTGAATTAACCTATTTAGTTTTTTCACAGCCTGATTAAACAGATAATTAAAAGTTACAGATCCATAGCGCTACCAAATTACTGTAGCTTGAATGCATTTGTAAGACCAAATTATTAGTCTTGAAGAAGCAAGCAAGGCCCAAGAAAATACTGGGTGGGGGGTGGAGCGGCAGCACAACTCTGTTTTTCTGGTTTTGACATATCCTCTTTTCAAATTTTTCTTTTAAATTAGGTTCAAAAACTCCAGGAGTCCTAGAGCATTTGACAAACTTCTGTGAAGCAACAGAATTGGGGGGAGAGGACTTGAGTCAATCACTCTCAGCCAGCCCCAGAAAAAAAAAATATTGTCTACTCTATCGTCCCTCTTGTTGCGTTATTCTATTTATCTCTACAGGAAGTTGACTTGCCTTTAGAATTTCCCTACAGTCTGCTGTAAAGAAATAATGACAGAACAAGGCCTCTCTGCCACTCACTCTGCCACTCAAATTGAGATAACACAATTTGGTGATCCCATTTTTGTGGGTAACTTAATCGGTGATCCCATTCATTAATTCGTACTATGGCTGTTCTTTGAGAAGGGCATGCACCCTGGCTGCACACTTCCTTACCAAATGGTGAGAATGTTGCTCAGTGTTGCTCAATGTTTTGGGGTGGGCGAATTCTTACACTGTCCCACCATCACCACCATCACTGTCCCACCAACACATGAGGCAAGGGTGGGGTAATACTAGCACCTTATTGGGTGTTTCGTGGGGAGGTCTATGACCTGATTGATTGTTTGCCATGCACCCCCCTTGTCCTCCTACTGTGCCTCAGTCTTTTGGCCTCTGTTCACCCATTCTCAGGCAATCAAGAGCTGGTTGCCTCTTGGAACTCAGTAGGAATTCTTTGCCATCTTCCTTATTGGCATTAGTGGGTGGTTTTTGTTCCCCTACCTCAGAATGCCTCTTGAGTTGGGTTCTTTCCTTAGTGAAGTTGGTCACATCTGGCTGGTATGGTATGGGCCAAAGAGTAGGGGTTTCATTGTGCACCCTGAGGTAAGCAGGGACAGAGGAGGAACTGATACCAATCCCAAGATGCTGTCTGGCTCAGGGAGGATAGTTGATATAATTTCTTGGACTTGGATTCAAGTCAACCTTAAATGCTTTCCAGATTGGGGAAGGCAGTGCTGTTTAGCTTCCTCAACCCCTCACAGTTGGCACTGATAAGCTCAGGCTGTCAGTTGATGACCTGCAACTTGGAGTCAGGATGGGGACACCTGAAAGGGGAAGAGATGCTGCTTGCTGTCTCCTTTAGGTTAGATGCCTGCACTGAAGGGGGGTGGAGTTGGGGTCCACTACTGAGTTGTTTTCTTATTTATGATGGGCTTTTTTCAATAAAAGTACAGTGGTTCCTCGCAAGACGAAATTAATTCATTCCGTAAGTCGTTTCGAATTGCGAAAATTTCATCTTGCGAAGCGCGGTTTCCCATCGGAATGCATTGAAATTTAATTAATGCATTCCTATGGGCAAAAAAAGTCAGAACAAAGTCAAATTTGGTTTACAAAGTGTTTATTAAGTGCTCTTTAAAGGCATACATACTGTACAGAGGATTTCAAAAATTTCAAGCACAAAACTTCAACTTTTTAATTTTAAAAATTCGTCTTGAGAAGCACGGCCATAGAAAAAATTCGTCTTGCGAAGCACGGCATAGAAAAATTTGTCTTGCGAGTCACCAGAAAAAATCGCAAAAACGCTTTCGTCTTGCGAGTTTTTCGGTGTGCGAGGCATTCGTCTTGCGAGGCACCACTGTACTTCATATTCCAAGTAACTTGTCTTCCATGTTTAGTGGGGGTTGTAAGGGCAATTGAGTCTTCCTTGGATTTCTGCACCTTCTGAAAGGCATTCACAAAATTGGGTCCTTGTTTACATAGAAATATTTGCTATGGCTGGAGTCACAATCATAATCGTGAGCATAGACATTTCATTTGGCGAAAGAAGGCAAATAATTTTGCTGTGTAAGGAAATTTAGCATCCTTAGAGCACAGTCCTAGCTGGCCCAAGAGACTGGGCCACCCACCACTCTAGAGACTGTTAGGCCGGTGCAAGAAACTTGTGTCGGCCTCCCTGCGCCATTGCAGGCCCTGGGGGAGGTAGGTTTGTGTTGCTGAACTTGGCCAATGCAGGGGTCTGGGGAGGGCAGGGAGGAGGTGGGAAGGAGGTATTTCAGAGTGGGGGGAGGGTGGGTGGTGGGTGTTCCCAGGGTGGGCAGACAGAGAGCAGGAGGTGAGACCAGAATCTGGTGGTTATGCTGGATTCTAACCCTGTTCCCGAGCTCTGGGCTGCTCAGATTTGTGCCACTGATTTTGGTGGTACAGATCTGAGTAGACCCATTGGGGCTGCAGTGGTTCTCCCAAGGGTAAGGGGAAGTGATTCCTCTTGGCCCAGGCTGAGTCACTAAGCACTCGGAACTTGCATTGGGTACAGCGCAGGCCCACTGGTCTGCCTGTTCCATTGCAAGTTAGGATTGCACTGTTAGTTTCCATTCAAGAGAAGGTAGGTAAGCAAAGTTTGCCACATGGTCGCATTCCACATTTTGCCATTACAATGGCAGAATCCATTAATCTTACGAGACAAGACATGATGCTGGCCCAGTCTATTAAATGGGCAGACACAGTAATTAGATGGACAACTATGTGCAACTTCAAACATCAGCAGCGACTTAACAGACTCTCCCTACAGATAGCTTTTGCTGGAACCTGCCTGCTGTGAAGATATACTGAGGAGTGCTGAAGTGTGCGACGATTTCAAAGCTTACTTGCTCCATAACGCGAGCCCTAACCAGCTTCAAGTGCAGCAATTTAACATGCGAGAGTACCTTGTTACCTCACCATCACTGCAAAATGTATTAGATACACACAAAATGAAAGCTTAAACAACATCGATTTTGGGGGGCTTGTTTGTTAAAATCCCCGAGGAACACTAGTCATTATTAACACAGAGTTTTCAAGCATCTTTTTTTTCTGTTTGGGGTGAAGTATTTTGTAACTCTACAAAAAAGGCTCCCCCAACTCACTTTCCCTTAATGCAGAATGAAGAGGTCAGCTTGATTTCACTAGCTAAGTCTCAAAGAGAATGAAATCGCCTGCCAGTGGCATTTCCATTCATTCTTGTGAAGAACGCTATCTTACAAATAGTGCACTTTAAATTACATTTTACCTGCTGTGAGGACCTGTGTATTTCTTCAATGAAATATGTTTTCATTTGGAAGTTGTCAGTTCCTCAAAAGGTGAAATTACTAGGCATTGTTCCAAAGGAAATCAATATGTAATATTTTTTGTCAGGAGAAGTTAGGGGGGAAAACAAGAGGGTTTGGCAAAATGAAATCCTATTGATGAAAGAACTGGGAGTACAGCACACATACCTGCTTGAGGAAAAAAAAAAATATTCTGCATTCCTTGCTTGGTGCTTCTGTTCCAAGTTCTTCTGAGGAAATCAAATGTTCTGCTGCATAACAATAGGATGCAAATGAAGGACCTTCTACATAAGCTTTTTTTTTGAGGTGAGAGGATAAAAATGGGAAGGCAGGTTGATCTGTACCTGTCATCTAGTCAGTCATGAAACCTCCACATGACAAGAAACAAGGGGAGGATTTCATTTTAGGTTTTCAAGGACTTGCCAACGCACAGGGCAAACGGAGTTTGAGCTATCAGCGAACAAATGCAAATGGACACAAAGTCCACATGCGGTGTGTGCATGAGGGGGTAGGTAGAGATTATTCTTAACTTTATATGTGAGTTTGATGCTCTTTACTGATTCAAATGCGCATCATGTGGGAACAATCCAATAATATATATAGGGGTTTAAGCTGGTTTTGAACCACTTACTGACGGATACGTTTGAATTAAAATGAATACATCATAAATAAAGGCTGCAATCCTATGCAAATTTACCTGGGAGCAAGCTCCATAGAACTCAATACTTCTGAGTAGATATACATAGGAGTGCACAGTTAAATCAGTAATGATATCAGGTCAGCGCCTGATACTCTGAGCCTGATCCTTCAGTACTTTCTGTGTGCTATTGCAAAAGTCATTATTGGGACTTCTTCTGAGTAGACATACAGAATACAAGGATTGAGCTGTAAAGCTGAAATTTTATACATTTACCTGAAAGTAAATTCCATTGGAATAAATGGGACTTACTTCTGAGTAGATATGCATAGGAGTGGGCAGCGAAATCAGTAATAATAGCCATTCGGAACCCTTCAGTGCTTTCTGTGTGCTCTTACAAAAATTACATTTTTTTTAGCAAAAGAACCAATTATATTATTGAGCATCTGTGCAGCACTTTGTGAGTGTGCATGTATTATCTTAATGTAGTCCTTACAACAATGTGTATAGAAAGTACGGTGCGTCTTCATTATTCACGGGTTTGGTATCCGCATATTTGACCCATCACATGTTGCAAAGCCATGACAGGAAGTCTTCTGAGTCATGGGGAGGCTGAGGTGCCTTCTCTATGATTCAGAATGCCTCTCGGAGGCCTTTAACAGCCACTTCCGCTTGTTTGTGGGTCAGACCATGCATTTGATTATCCACAGTTTGTTTAATACGTGGGGATTCTGGGAATGGAACTCCCACTGATGTTAAGGACCAATATACTGTTATCCATACTTTTGTGCTGGGGAGCGGAGCCTTAGAGGAAGTGGTTTGATTAAGGAGACCTAGTGAATTCATGGCAGAGATGAGATTCCAATCAGGAATGTTTGATTTGTAGTGGGCTCTCTAAGTCTCTACAACAGTGGTTGCCAAACTGGTGGGTTTGCCAGGGGTTTGCCAGTGGTTGCCAGTTCATGTAAAGGTTTCCTCGTCCCTTCAAGGGGTGGGGGAAGGGGAGAAGCAGCAATGTGATCCCCAGTATCCTTTCTTAAGGGGGGAGTGAGGGGGTGCTTTTACTCATGCAGGACATTGCAGGAGGTGCGGAGAGCCCTGCGCATTCCTCTGCAGGGCTCCCCAAGGCTTGGAATGTTCAAAACAAGTGATGGCAAAAAACCTCCTGAAAACTGGAAGTGCTTTGCAATCCCTTGTATTGAATGCTCCAAGCCTCGGAATGCCCTGCGGAGGGCTGTGCAGTGCTTCCTGCACCTCCTGCAACATCATGCAGCCCTGTTTGAGTAAAAGCACTCCCCCTTACTCCCCTTTAGCAATGCAATTTTGGGGATTACGTCACTGCCCCTGCCCCTCCCCCACATAGACTTGTTTCAAGGTTGACTCAAGAAGACTCGGCACCAGGAGTGAAAGTTTGCAGGCTCTTTATTCAGTTGCATGCAATGGGTGCTCATGAGACTCTTGTCGAAAGCAAATGTGCCCACCTACCAATGGTGGATTTGCTCTTTTATGCTTTTTCAGCCTCTTTGTTTAAAAATCTAGACATCTGATTCATTACAATTTGCATCAGAGATGGACAAGAGGTGGGCAAATACCCAACAGGTTACAATTTACATAGAAGGTGGGAAATAGGTGGAATTTACTCTTAAAACATACAAAATTTCCAGAAGTCAGCAGAGAGCTGACTCAAAATACTCCAAGAGAGGTGTGGAGACCGACGTGACTTCACAAGTGATAAGATATTTCTTGGCAGGACTTCAGGCCCATCTCGTTAGTGCGGCCTGATACCGTTGCCTGTTCTCCTGTTATCTTTTGCATTCCACACCTGTTGCTTAACATAAACACTGTGGGGCCCAGTTTGCAAAGCCAAGGTTTTCTGTAACACAGCAAAGCAGCTTTTTGGTTCTTTTTAGAGCATCCTATGATTCTTGCTTTTGTGACTATTGTAGCCTTTACCTGAAGTCACAGTCTGGGGTCAAAGGTCACCGTGCATCAGACTTACTTAGGGAGTAAATCTCCCTAAACATTTGAGAAACACTGTTCTACACCATACCAGATCTCCTTACTCATTATGGAAGGCTTTGTAAGGATTATGTAAAGCAGAGACATAGCCAGGAGGGGGCTGGGGAAGTGAAGTACCTGAACATCTCTTACAGCAGAAATAATGTTGCCATTGACAGAGACTGTCAGGTGCTGCCTTTGAAACAATTTCCAAAGGATCATAGCCAAGAAGAAGCAGCAGTCTCAGCAAGCAGTGAACTGTGTAATTTGCTAGGGTCTAGGCCAGCATTTCCTAAACCTACCTGGCTTGGGACGACCTTGAAACCCAGAAGGAAATGGGGATGACGCTAAATGCATCGTGTGGTGATGCCACTCACTGCCACTTACTTCCAGTTTTGGAGGACATTTGCAAGCTTCAAAGTAGTGGTAAGATGGGCAGGACGGGCAGGAAGCCTTTTCCTAGCACATGGTTTTTGTGTGCTGCAGCTCTACCTGCTGAGCGGAACCTCCAGCTACTTGCGCTGTGGTCTCCCTGCCAGGCAGCAGGTGGCCCAAGATCCCCCAGGTTGATTTTATTGTTGTCGTGAGGTGTGGCTACTGAGAATGTTGTGATGAGCTCCTACACTACAAAATGTACCTGCTGAGGACAGCATTGGGAATAGGGGGAGGAGTCTGACAGGAAACAACAAAGTATACTGTAACTCTCTTTAAGATACTAGTTTCCTTCACGGTCACACACATTCAGAAGTGTCACTTGATATTTAAAGTGGGATTTTATACAGAGGACAAATGCTCCCTCACCCTGAGGAGTCTTCCAGAGACCAAAAGTCCCCTATGGGATACAGCAGGTGCCATATTGGCGCCACTGGCTCGCCACGTGGGTAGTTATGGAGGTTTGGGTTATAGTACTCAAAAATAAAAGTATAATATGGAAGATTTAAAACCCAAGTGACAAGACACTCAGAACTTCAGGAAAATGCTTGGAGGGAAATCAGTTAAAATTGTTAGAGAAAACATACCTAAATCAAAAGACTTTCCCCTTCAACAAAACATTTTTTTTGACAGCTCTCAGATTCAGAAGCCTCATTTCTACCTCTCCAAGAGCAGATATTTAACACAAATATAGTTCATGCTTCCCCTTTAACGGAGTGACAAAAATGAAGGAGCACATCACAATTCATATTCACTCACTTCACTTTTCTTTTTTTTAAAAAAGAGAGGCAGCTGAAAATGTCGGGGTTGTCACAAGCAACCGTTCTGCTCTTGTTCGGGAACAGAAACAAGTACTCTGAAATGTAATAAACTTCAAGGAATTTGTATGCACTAAGTTGTGATACCTGGCCGAGTTATTTCTCTGCCTCTGAGGGAGAAACCACAGAAGCCAATCTGCAGTCTCTGGGTATTACGTTTCTAGTACACAATTCACCTCAGGGGTGTAATAGGTGAAAAGAAACTAAATGAAAGGGGGGGGAATCAACAGGCTTGCGTAAGCAGCAACAACTTAAAGCAAAGAGATGGACTGATCTCAACTGTTGACTGTTGGCAACCTTCAGTCTCGAAAGACTATGGTATCGTGCTCTAAACTGTTGACTATAACAACTGTTGACTATAATTGTTGAACTGTTGACTATAACAGCCCAATCCTATCGTGGGCTGGCCTAAGAGTGTGTGGCAGCACTTACACAGCCTTCACTGTGTGCTATGGGCTAGCTGGGGACCAGGCAGAGAGATAAGTAAAAAACTTGTTTACTTACCTACTCTGCCTTGTCCCCAATGGACCTCTTTGAATCTGTACCAGATGTTTGGCTGGTGTAAATCCAAGTGGGTCCAAGGCAGAAGGTCAAGCTCAGGCTAGGGGCATACGATATTGCAGCCAATATCTGCTCCAGCCTGCCCTCAACACAGTCCCAGTCAGTTCTGATCCCTGCCCCAATCCTCCCCTGGCATGCTGCCATCACCAACTTACCTGCTTGGGTTGGGGCATGCCTGGGATTGCCAACTCTTTGGGCTGGTGGCCCTGCCCTGCATGCTGTTACAGTAGCAGCCATACCAGCAGCCCAGGACTTGTGCTGATGGAAAGCAAGTTCAGTCAGTATAAAGTCTAGATAGATTTGGCTGTAGTACTCAACCATTTTCCTTCGGGTTCATTCTTTCCATGCTTTGTATTCAAATATGGATGTCCTAGTGGAACACAGAAATGCCTCAACTCAGCTGTAGATGGCTCATGCACGTTTAAAGGAAGTCTGGCACTTGAACAGTAGCACAAAGCCAAATGGCTACATTGTGTTTACTTGCTGAATGCCTCTTGGGTCCCAGGAACACCTGTCAGCATTCAGCAGACATGGCACCCAGAGCTAACTGCTCTGAACTTGACCAGATCACAGAAGAAGACAGTCTTTTGTTTTGTTAGTTGGTTGTTTCTACCACATCTTGCAAACATTAGATCCTAGGTGTAGGGTTTTTATTTGGGGGGGGGGGGGAGAGGAAGGATGGATTCCAACAGCTTTCAGCCAAAGTTAAAGCTGGACATTGTAATTTTAGGGGGCATACAGTAAAGCACACAATCAAAGCACCATCATGTGCTAACGTTTTTAAAATACTCATTGAGAATCATCATAAATATGCAATCGAAACTGCGCTGAAAGGTGTTTGTCATCACTACCTCATTCTCTTCCCTGTATTCCTGAACCTGCAAGGGTTGTTGTTGTTTTTGTTTTGGTCTTATGTGACACTTTTCTATTATGTAATTTGCCAGCCTATCTATGTGGTAGCTTGTATCTGATCCTACAAAGGTGTCTTACTGTCGGGCTGGCAGAGGAGGATGGAAAGTGCCTCCTTAGCAGCAGCAGAGTAGACCAGTAGCATAATGGGGCAGCACAGGAAGCAACCTGTCCCAAACAAAGCCACAGACACAGATACAGGCTCATTGAGTAGAGAAGTATGTATTGATAAGGAGCAGGCAGAAGAGTAGTCAGTCAAACGGTCCAAAGATCAGAGATACAGCAAGGCACAGTCACAATAAGAAGCAGCACTTCACCTAGAACATCCACCATGATCAACCCACACTTGGTGTCTGCTCTACTCACCCTTTATACCGGAGCCAGCCAATCAGAACACAATGACTTCATAGTCTTGTGACAGTCTTGTGACCTGCTCTGATTGGCTGCCCAGTGGTGCATTACACCACTCCACTATGGACTATGTGACTTCACATCACATACCCTGAGTCACATGGCTCCCACCTTACACAGGTGCATTTAATTACATTGGCAGTGCTGCAGTTCCTTTGTTTACATTTCACACCAGACCTAGACATCAAGGCCTCCCTGCCACATCCTGGCTCATAACAATTTCATGGCCTGAGAGATGCCAAGGCCTGACACTTACTCATGATCCATCAAGCTATAGACATAATTATAGACATGATTACAGCATGCCTGTATTACTGCAACCTGGGACAAACAGTGTTCTGCTAATATCAGCCCTGAATATTGGGGTCTGAATATTGTGGGGTAAACTTCCATGGTGCAGAGGGGTCTACACAGACCTGCGCTAGCAAATTCAGGTCTGCATGGTACAGGTCTGCATGGACATGCAGCACCGGATCAGGTTCATGAAGGGGGCTAGGATTTTGCAGCTTCCACTGCCACCAAATCTGCCCCCTTCCTGGACCCAATCTGCCTTTCTCCCGCCCCATCACTGCCCCACTCTGTGTTCCCCCACCTCTGTTGCCATCCCACTCTGCCCTCCCATGCCCTCATTGACTCCTCATTTCACCCTACCCTGGCCCTGTTCATTCCTCCCCCACCTCATCCTGCCTCCTCTGACATCCTACCTACTTAGCAGGTCTTCTGGGATCCACTGAAGTGTGCAGGAGGGCTCTGGCCTTCCTGCCAGGGTTCCTGAAGCATGCTCTGCACGCTGTTGGAGTGCATTTTACAACTGCTGCAAGGCAGTCACAGGCAGCAGAATGCACATTCTGCTGTCCACTGACCCAGATAGGATTGGGCTGTAAATGCTGTTTTTCAAAGCCCGTCCTTTTGCCTTCTCTGCACCCTTGGTGGCCTCTGTTCCATGCTGTATGCTTTACATATGAGAGCCTCTTCCATCAACGATGAATCATTTATAGCTTTTATATTTGCCAAATCACATGGAATTCTATTATGTAATGTGTTCATATCAAGTCAACAAGGGTTTACAAGCCAAAATATTGTATTCAATAAGTAATAGGATTTTGTTTGAATGTGAACAGAGATCTCATCAAATTTCACAAGGTAAATTGGTTTAATAAGAGCTACTGCAGAAAGTGCTGCCTGCAATTCAGTAGGTGGCACTTTTCCTTCTGTCAATACTGATCAAATTCCGCCATGTGGAGCGAAGAGACTGCTGGACCTGTTAATAAGCCTTGGCTGCCTTCCCCCCCCCTCCTACTCAGCTCGGGAGGATTCTGTCTGCAGCCCTGTACACTCGTGGCCACGAGACTTCATAATTGTTGATGAACAAGAATATTGCTAATCCTTTTTCTTCAAATTTAATAATCCCTCTCTAAATGATTCAGTGTGCTTACATCAAGCTGTTAGCAGTGCCACTGTTCCACGCTGGTAGCGTTCTGCATTGTTTTGAGGGAAATCATTCCTATAGATATACAATCTGATGCTACAAAGAAACAACCGCGGGTAAGTCATTCGAGGGACGCTACATCCCAGAGAAAATTATACAGTTCAATGATGATCCTTTTCCATGCATACTTTTTCGTACCCTAAAGGGGGGGGGGGCTGCAACATAAATTTGGTAAGTGAAAAAATGTACAGTTAATTTTAATACATAGCAGTGTTTGCTCTTGGGAATGTGAGGACAGCAGCACATGCTGGACTTTTTCTAATGATTCAATTATTGATTGCTTACCACATAATGGAGTTACAATATTACTCTATTTAAAATGTCTGTCTGCATTCAGATGTGTACTTAAAGATTTCTTGCATGTATATGGCTCTTTATTTACTGTATCTACATGGCATGAACCAGTTCACGCATGCAAAAGAATTAGGGCATATACCACAAATTGGGCCTGGTCGAGCACGTGCCTGGGGTCTACTTTGCTGCCAACTCCTGCCATGTTCACCCACTCCCCATTTGGCCACCCCCATTGCCCAGTCAGTGTTTCTGGTGGTGGGGAAGAGAGTAGTAGCCACAGCAGATCTCTTCCTTCTTGGTACCAGCCATTTTAAAATCCCTGGATGCCCTGCCCACAATACAGCATTTGGGCATTTTAAAATGACCAACTTGGGAAAGAAGAACTCTGGCAGAGGCTGCTCCCCTTCTCATCATCTGATAAGCCACAGGATTCTCTCTGGGTGATGGGGTGGTGCCAACGGCAGCTACCACAGTATCAGGAATGTTCACATTGCCCCGGTGAGCCACATCACATAGGAGAACACTTTGTTCTCCATCTCAGACTTTGGCTGCTCAAAATCCAGGCAGCCAAGATCCAAGGATAGATTCTCCTTCACACTCCCACCATGAGCTGCAGAATGATGAACAACTCTCCTTTGATTTTCTGTCTGCCTGAACAAGTGAGGAAGGGGGTTGGTGCTCACCAATTTATGCCAATGAATAATTGAGTGGACAAATACACCATTGAGATTAGTGGTGAAGCACAGCTGAGCTGGGAAAGTTTGATGACTGCAGAAGTGATAAAATGAGTATAGGATTACAGACCAAGGTCTATGCAAGCTGCCATGGTCTCAACTTTATAACTGAATAACACAAGGAGGCCCTCCAAGAAAGTCTGTCAATGGGAATCTATGCCTACCTTTCAAGGCACTTTGGTACTTTTCAGTTCAGTGCATCTGCCTGTGATCTTTGGGATTTTTCAATCTTCAGATTTTTGTTTTCTCACTTGGACAGCATCAAACGGCTCATTTTAATTTCTGCAGACACCAGAGTTGTCTCAGTGGTTGGCTTTCTTTTGATAAGAGGTCTCTCAAGGCATTTCATTGTTTGAGGTTGAGAATTATGATTTCTTGCTGTTGAAAAGATGCACATGTCACTATGAATTTCACTTTGTTCCAAACCTGATATATTTTATCTGTCAAACACGGTAGAGAAATATCTCAATAATCTTGAGACAGAACTTTACGCAGAAAACTGCAAGTCTTTTTTGGAGGCTGTCTGTGCTAGACAGAAACATGATCTAGCATTAAGAAACAAAATTAGCTCTGAATATTTTAGCAAACATTTGCACCAAACTAAACCAAACCAAAAAAAAGAAGAAAATATATTCTGCCAATAGGTACCACCAAAGTTTATATCATAGGGTGAAACTAGCAGTTATAGTTGTTGGCAACCTTCAGTCTCGAAAGACTATGGTATCGCGCTCTGAAAGGTGGTTCTGGAACAGCGTCTAGTGTGGCTGGAAAGGCCGATTCGGGAGTGACAATCCCTTCCACACTGGGAGCAAGTGCAGTCTGTCCCTGGTCTGTCTCCCTGGCTATGGGCCTTCCTTCTTTGCCTCTTAGCCTCAGACTGTTGGCCACAGTGTCTCTTCAAACTGGGAAAGGCCATGCTGCACAGCCTGCCTCCAAGCGGGCCGCTCAGAGGCCAGGGTTTCCCACTTGTTGAGGTCCACTTCTAAGGCCTTCAGATCCCTCTTGCAGATGTCCTTGTATCGCAGCTGTGGTCTATCTGTAGGGCGCTTTCCCTGCACGAGTTCTCCATAGAGGAGATCCTTTGGGATCCGGCCATCATCCATTCTCATGACATGACCGAGCCAACGCAGGCGTCTCTGTTTCAGCAGTGCATACATGCTAGGGATTCCAGCACGTTCCAGGACTGTGTTGTTTGGAACTTTGTCCTGCCAGGTGATGCCGAGAATGCGTCAGAGGCAGCGCATGTGGAAAGCGTTCAGTTTCCTCTCCTGTTGTGAGTGAAGAGTCCATGACTCGCTGTAGTACAGAAGAAACTAGCAGTAACATTGGGAAATTGATAATTAGGATATACCCCAGTTTTTGTTTTATTAATTAATGAACCCAAGATTAACATGAAATTCTGTGCAAATGCTATGCAAGAGCATCCCCCCATGAACCTAATAGCAGCTTCAGTAGGAGGTGATTTACAGCCTAATCCTATCTCATGGTTGTGTCAGCATACCACCAGGTACCCTGGTGCAATGAGGGCTCCACCATTGCAGCAGCCTCTTCACTGGTGGCTACTGCATGACTGTTGGTGCAGCACTGGAAAGCTGTGTGCCTCTGGAAGTGTGATGCAAACTGGCTACCAGTGGGGTTCTGCTGGCAGAGAGGTGGAGATTGGGGTGGATGCGGGTGGGACAGGGATGAACTGAAGTTGTAGCAGCATCCACAGGTTTCTGAACCCCCATCCCAGGCCAGACATGCCCCTAGCAGAAGCCTCGGATATAGTACAGCAAAATAGCTGGCACAGATCGGAGGAGTCCCATTTGGGATCCCTTCATTGCCTCCACAAAGTTAAGTTGTTCCCATTTTAACCTTTCGCAATTGGCCTTTTCCCTGGATGACACACTGGATGTAAGGGACCCTGAACCAATGACCAGCACACCAATGTCAGACCAGCCCACCAATGTGCACAATGTCAGACCAGCACACTAATGTCAGACCAGCACACCAATGTGCATACCAGCACACCAATGTCAGCATACCAATGTCAGATAGGATTGGGTCCTTAGTTTGGTCTCTTAGTTTGGTGCCCTGGAGGGTCACCCAGGACAAAATGGTCACCTATAGGTGATATAGCAATCCTATAGCACCCACAGCAACCCTATAGCCCTCTTAATTAGTAAATCAATAACCACTGGTGATCCTGCATAGATCATAGAACACGTATCTTTTTTTTCTGATTTGGCTCTTAGCATATTGTGAGCAACTGAAGGGTATGTGGTCTGTAAGCAAATATTAAATTTATCATCATTTATACTGGGCAATCAAAATTTCATTTAAAATAGTTTTAAAATTC
The DNA here is from genome assembly GCF_035046505.1 of Tiliqua scincoides. NCBI lineage: Eukaryota > Metazoa > Chordata > Lepidosauria > Squamata > Scincidae > Tiliqua > Tiliqua scincoides. The sequence goes on along the minus strand of NC_089824.1, from coordinate 62,993,112 downwards.
AAGGAGATCAACTTTACTGATAAAAGTTAATATGGGAGGTATTGCAAGGAATCCAAAGAATAATAGTTCAAACAACAAGACTTATGGAAGCTGTCAAAGGTGAATCTCTGCAAACTTCTGTAGCACTACTGGAAGCTTAAGCTTTTTTTAAAAAAGTCAAAACAGAGACTCATGTGGACCAAGGAGGTGAGCCTAATGCCTGACTAGCACCAGCCCAGCACCAGTGCTCTCTATTCTCCAGGTGCCATAAACATGCTTTATGGCACATTTACAGCACCCAGCGCCATCACTGGGAGACTATAGGACTGGGCTCTAAGGCAATTCTGAATGCAGAGGCTATGGAGCAGTAAACTAAACCAGCATCTTTTACAGTAAATTTTAGTATTAAAAAATTATATGTCACAAGTTAATTTTTGTTGATGATGTTAGAAATGGTCAGTGGAACAAGAAGAAGGGGCAGACAAAGAACATGCTGACTTGACACCATTAAAGCAGATACAAAGATGAATGTCCAACAATTGAAAGAAGCTGAGCTTGGACAGCTCTTGACTATATAGTCGCCAAGAGACGGACGTGACTGAATGGATAAAACAACAATTTTTGTTCACAAGTGGGATATAAACAACAGCAAAAATGTTACTGCTATCAGATATTAGTAGGGAGATGTGGGCCAGCATCAACCACAGCTACAAATGGTTTTTGTGTCATTTTTTCCCCCGCAATCTTCCAGTCTCAGAAAATTAATTTTGAAATGCTTAATTTAATAATAAAAAAAACAGATTTCTCTACATCGGCTTCTGACACCACTCCAACTCACACTAGGTGGCCATACTGCACAAAAATACTAAACTAATGCAATTAACACACTAACTAGTGGGAAAAAATAATAATTTTAGAAGCAAATATTGGAAGACGTGAAGAAAAAATCTGACAGATGGGTTTATTAAATGGGACATTATCCTGTTTTGTAGATTCTTGTTAGTACCTGAGGTTTACTTGACCATGTCTTCTGAGGGTTCAGGATATAAACCAGCACCTTCCAGTGGCTGTGCTGCAAAATGCGTTACTATGACTTAACAGCCAGCCCTACTCCACTTGTTCCCGTTGTCATCTTCCTTGCCACAAACTGGTAACACTAGCGTGCTTGATCTTCCACTTAGGCTGACAGGCCATTGGGCCATTACCATGTTATTTGATCAGTGAACCACTTTCTCTCACTGCATTTAGGCACCCAGTTGTCCCACAGACCTTGGGCTAGAAGTGGTCAGCAACATCTCCTGCAGATTTTGTCAGGGCCAATTTAAAGTTACTGTTTTTTTAAAAAAAAAAAAATTACTTACTTGCTCACTTATGAGTTTGGGCCTAGAACTTTTGCAACGTTTTGTCAATGCACAGCACCAGAAGACAGGAAAGAGTTGCTTGGTTGCCCAGGCAGCATGGAGTTACTCCCCTGACGGGGGAATATGGGGGAGGGAACTGACGGGGGAAGTTACGCCTGTTGTGCGGCACAATATGTTGCCTGAGCAGCCAGCTGACTCTTTCCTAGCATCTGTACTGTGAAGAACAAAATGGCTGTGAACATAATGGCTATGGATAGTCACTGGTGACATTAGAAGAATTGGGAGGGGGGATATCTGACAATACATTCAGTGAATAATGTGGTTAACATCTCAGTGCACTGTGAACACACTACAAGGTGCGTATTATGTGGAGAACATTGCTTCTTAATTTTGCTCATGGATAAATTGTTTCTGGAGCCCTGACTGCTGACCCATTTATTGTGTTGTACCAGGTGCCACAAAATAGTCATCCATATATGTAATTGAGGTAACATTTCTTGGTGTGCGCACACACACACCTTTTTACACATCAGTGTTCATGGGTCCTTTCAGGTATGTGTGCACCCAGTTAACCCCAGGCAGAGTGAATTGAGAGAAAATGTACAAGTATTTACAATAACATTTCAAAAGTAGTGATTAATGTATTTGTTTTCATGGAAAACGGCATATTTGACTTCATGGAGACATTACAGAGCTACAGTATACACAAAGCTAGCATTTTAAAATGTTAAAAAAAAATACACTTACAAGGCTTATAAGTCATGTTCAAATGGCCCTGTGAAATTTTATTACCATTTTCAACAAAATAGAACAGGCAGTATAGAAAGACTAACCCCTATACAATGTGGCAAACAATATTTCAAAAAGGGGCTGTACTACTCAAAATGTGCTGAGCCTTATCCTCAGAACTGATACCATCACCAGCTACTAATGCTGTGTAGAACACCATTCTGGTGTGTAGCGTCCCTCTGTAGAGCACAAAAGTCTGTTGTGTTTTATAAGAAATCATTTTTGATTTTGATCATGGAAATGACTGACACTGTGCATGATGTATGATAGTGCATCTTGGTAAACTCTGTACCTGCCTGTCCATTTCTTTGTGCAGGGAGTCAGAGATATGCATGGATGCCTGTATAGCTATATGATATATATTATAATCTATAGAAGGGGTGGACAGAAGGTAGCTTGGGATCTTCTGGTAAATCTCTGGGTGATTTATAGTAGGTCAACAAGGATTTCTAAAGCCCAATTGTTCAGCAACAGAAACGAGGTTTTTTTTCGTTTTTCCTAAATTAGATTGCGGATACTCACAGCCCAATTCTAATCAACATCTGGATGTGGCACCGGCAGGATCTGGGACTGGCAGGATGGTGCAGGACTTCCTGCTAGCACCACTAACTTCTGTGCTTTGTGGCATGACAATCTGCACATGCGCCACCAGTGCCATAAGAACATAAGAACATAAGAACAGCCCCACTGGATCAGGCCATAGGCCCATCTAGTCCAGCTTCCTGTATCTCACAGCGGCCCACCAAATGCCCCAGGGAGCACACCAGATAACAAGAGACCTCATCCTGGTGCTCTCCCCTACATCTGGCATTCTGACTTAACCCATTCCTAAAATCAGGAGGTTGCGCATACACATCATGGCTTGTACCCCATAATGGATTTTTCCTCCAGAAACTCATCCAATCCCCTTTTAAAGGCGTCTAGGCTAGACGCCAGCACCACATCCTGTGGCAAGGAATTCCACAGACCGACCACGCGCTGAGTAAAGAAATATTTTCTTTTGTCTGTCCTAACCCGCCCAACACTCAATTTTAGTGGATGTCCCCTGGTTCTGGTATTATGTGAGAGTGTAAAGAGCATCTCCCTATCCACTCTGTCCATCCCCTGCATAATTTTGTATGTCTCAATCATGTCCCCCCTCAAGCGCCTCTTTTCTAGGCTGAAGAGGCCCAAACGCCGTAGCCTTTCCTCATAAGGAAGGTGCCCCAGCCCCGTAATCATCTTAGTCGCTCTCTTTTGCACCTTTTCCATTTCCACTATGTCTTTTTTGAGATGCGGCGACCAGAACTGGACACAATACTCCAGGTGTGGCCTTACCATAGATTTGTACAACGGCATTATAATACTAACCGTTTTGTTCTCAATACCCTTCCTAATGATCCCAAGCATAGAATTGGCCTTCTTCACTGCCACCGCACATTGGGTCGACACTTTCATCGACCTGTCCACCACCACCCCAAGATCTCTCTCCTGATCTGTCACAGACAGTTCAGAACCCATCAGCCTATATCTAAAGTTTTGATTTTTTGCCCCAATGTGCATGACTTTACACTTACTGACATTGAAGCGCATCTGCCATTTTGCTGCCCATTCTGCCAGTCTGGAGAGATCCTTCTGGAGCTCCTCACAATCACTTCTGGTCTTTACCACTCGGAAAAGTTTGGTGTCGTCTGCAAACTTAGCCACTTCACTGCTCAACCCTGTCTCCAGGTCATTTATGAAGAGGTTGAAAAGCACCGGTCCCAGGACAGATGCCGAGGATTGGACCATAAGGCTGCAATCCTATACACACTTACCTGGAAGTACATTGCATTAAACTCTGTAAGGCTTACTTCTGAGTAGACACACATAGACTTGCTTGGTAAGATAACTTGAGGGATAACCTGGAGAGGATTTTTATATGAAAGAACTGTGATATCAGGTATTCTGGTGCTGAGCAGATACTTAGAAAAAATGTTCTTTATTCCAGTGCATATGGCTACTTTGCCTGAGCAACTTTGCACAAGAGTTTTTGTAAAACAGTTGTCATAAAAAAACAAAGACCCAGTGGCATAGCTAATGATCGTGTAGCCTGGTGCCAAGCTCAAAATGTTGCCCCAGAAGTGATGTAATAACCGGAAGTGACATCACACCCAGGCTTTTTAAAAAGTGAAAATTGGGAGGAACCCACCTCCTCCCTCCAGCAGATCATCACCCACTTGCTCTGTTGCCTCCCTCCCAGTTAGTGGCATAGCTGAGACATCTTCTGCAACCTGGGTTAAAGAAGATTTTGTAGCCCCCCTGCATGACAAAATAAAATTTAATTAACTAAATAAATATAGTTATTGGTTCCGTGCTGTATCATAATAACATCTCATTGGCACTCAGAACAGTCTCATAGGTCAGTTTGGAGTTAAGCAAATCCACTTTTTGTTCCACAAGTCAGTTGTGTTTTCATTTTCTGGTTAATTGGTTATAACTTTTGATAGAAAACAGATATTCCAGCGCCATTTGTTTCATTGCATTCTGCATCAAATTACCCTTCCAATGATATGTAACATGATAGTATTATTCATACATACCAAGATTTTCACAATTTTGGTCACTAGTGTCAAGCTCAGCTTGTTGCCCCCCTAAAGTTTGATGCCCAGTGCAACTGCTACCCCCTGCATCCCCTTAGCTACGCCACTGCAAAGACCCCACACATCTGCTCTCCTGTGATCTAGAGTGTCTTTGCTTAACTATACCTTTGAGTCCTCATCTAGTGATATGAAATCTGCATGGAAAAAAAAAGTGCAAATTTGGTACTGTCTGGTTCAGGTTACAAGTCAAATATCTAGTTTTGTATATAATCTGACAGGTGTGCAAGTGTTTGAACCCAGATAAACCTTCCCTAAAAATGTAATAGCTAATGCTCAATTTTATAAAATCTGAATACATCTCTTGATATTACAAAATGTCTGGTTGTATTGCAAAACACCAAAGATCCCATTAGGGAAGGAGCAGTTTAAAGCATGAGGGTCAGGGGAAATGAGAGTGTTCATTTCTAGATGAGTAGCCTTCCTTTCAATATGTTCTTTGATCAAGCCTTTGGTGCTGCCAGCATTGTTATGAACAAAAATCCTCTGTTTTGTGGCAGAGCCATTGTTGACTGTCTTCTATGGGATTTTTTTTCCCCTCTTCAATCAATCTGGAATTGAACACTTTTATATCTGTCCTGCTATTGTGTTTTTGATAAGAATTAGATGAAAGCTTAATATCTTTTGCTTTCCTTCATTGCTTCTGTACAGCTTCCCTCAAATGAGGCATATTGTACTGCATCCTCCTTTAAATCATTTCGCCTTACTAAACTTGGCTTCCACAGATTTGTTTCTTAAGCTTCATTATGTTCATTATAATTGATATGTAGAATACTCATTTTTCTACAAATAATAAAGGCTCCTTTTGATCAGAATGTCTCTAATTCAGCTCCTTTTATATTCCAGATATGACAGTCCTCAACTTACAAATACACTTTATGATTTTAAGCCATTATGTAATGCAATGGTTCTCACACTTTTAGCACTGGGGCCCAGTTTTTAGAATGAGAATCTGAAAGGACCCACTGGAAGTGATGTCATGACCAGAAGTGACATCATCAAGCAGGAAAATTTTTAACAATCCTAGGCTGCAATCCTACTAACACATACCCAAGAGCAGGGCTTTTTTTTGTAATGGAACTCACTCCTGGAGTGAGCCCCCTGCTGGAGGCTGTGGGTTAAGTCCTACTTGGGACTTTAAAAAAAAGGTTAAAAAAAGCCTGCCTGGGACTGAACTTTGAGGGGTTTTGCAGCCTCAACTGGCCCCCCTTTTGACAACTGGCAACCAACCTTTATATTTTGCAGCCATGGAGCACCTCCCCACCTAAAAAAAAAAAGAAAAAAAAATTATACCTCATAGGGATTTGAACCCCCCGCAGACCAGCACTTTAGCAATTGAGCCATAAGACCTCTTAGGTTCAAAGTGTTTGGAACTAATACTTGAGGCGCTGATGGCCACCAGCTGGGCTCAAGACCTTATATATTAGTTCTGAACACTTTAACTATAGGCTTTCCTATAGCCCAATGGAGAGAGTTTCCTATAGCCCAATGGAGCACCTCCCCACCTAAAAAAATGGGGTGTTTCACTCCAGCTGTGGCAGGAGTGCTTTTGCTATCAGGGAGCTCATGGGGGATGGATGTGTGTGTGTGTGTGTGGTGTGTGTGTGTGTGTGTGTGTGTGTGTGTGTGTGGTTATTGACTACATCTAGTTGTATCTTATTACTTATTTCTCTGATAAAAAATGGTTTAAAAATAAATAAATAAATAAAATATTAACAAGTTGTGAGTTCCTGCACCTTGTTTTTTTTACAAAAAAGCACTGCCCAAGAGTAAGCCCCATTGACTATCATTGTTAAAAGCATACACAGAGTAGCCTGTTAAAAGTACAGATCTGTAACATTTCCCCCAAAGCAGTCACATACCATGATAGCATCTAGTTTAATATATTAAAAATAAAATATTGAAATGAATGGGGACCCACCTGAAATTGGTTCACAACTCACCTAGTGGGTCCCAACCCACTGTTTGAGAAACACTGATGTAATGCATATACCCCTTAACATAATGCTATAACACGAACAATACAAAAGCCTCCCTCAACCACCCCCAATGTTTGGGGATGACTGAGGTAGGCTTTGCTATTGTTCATGCTTTACCTTTGATGGCAGCTATATACAGGGTCACCCAAGACGTTCCAGTACCCGAGTGAGTGCATAGCAATAGCATCTGATGATCTTCCTCTTATTTCCACTTCCTTGATTCAAAAAAGGAAGATGGAATATGACAGAAGAGAAAGTAGGGAGGAGAGAAGAGTGGTGGGATAGAATGGTGCAGATGCTCTAACTCAGGGGTGTCCAAACTTTTTGGCAGGAGAGCCACATCACGTCTCTGACAGTGTGTCTGGGGCCAGGAAAAAAGAATTAATTTACATGAATATATTAGAGATGGAACTTATATGAATGAATGAAGGCCCAAGGCCTATAGCTCAAAGCCCATAAAAGGCCTTGCATAAAGCAAGGCCAGACTTTTGCTTCACTGCTGCTGCTGCATCACAGACATGAAACAGCAAGCAGTGGAGAAAGCCTTCATCCTACAGCTCATGAAAGAGATCAAGCAGTTGCTCTCACGCTGAGAGCAGTTGCATTGGGCCAGCACGGGCTCCAGCAAGTATCTGGAGGACCAGAAGCTCATTGGACACTGAGGGTTCCCCACAGGCCAGATTGGGAGTCTTCGAGGGCCACAAGTGGCCCAGGGCCGGGGTTTGGGTACCCCTGCTCTAACCCATCACTCTCCTCTAGACTAAACTGCCATGATCTCCTCCACAAAAACGATAATTATCCTTTTTGAATACAGAGAGTGGAAAGACAAGGAGTAGGAGACACAGATAAATCAATGTGACTGCCCCTGACAATCCACAGTTGCCTCAGAGCCCGATCCAGAACAATCAGCCCAGGGCTGGCATTGAGTGTCACAAATGTGCCATAAAGCACATTGCGATGCTTACTACTGGCTCAGCATGGGGGTCAGCTTAGCTTGAGCCTATGCTGAGCCAGTGCTGGATGGAGGAGCGATGACTGCTGCCCAGAGCTCTGGGTGAGAGCCAGGCAGTGAACAGGTAAGTTGGGGCAGGGAGGAGGCATTCCAAGGTGGAGGGAGGACAGGGGGAAGGGGTGGTGGGAAGGAAGGAGGGGACGGGACCAGTGGAACTCTGTTCTGCCAGATCCAAAGCCCCACATCAAGCCTCCCGGCACAACACAGGACTGCTTTACTGTGTGCTGGCTAAATAGCCTACGCAGAGTTGAGTACCCTATTGCGGGGTTTCTCATCTTACCTGGGGGGGGGGGATGAATGTCCCCTTTTCCAGAGGAGATGCCGGAAGCCACCGCCAGCTGCCCATCAATGATAGGGTGCAGTGGCAGTCATTTTGGTGCCATTGCAGCCCTGGGCACTAGGCAGCTCAGGATAGGGCTGCTTGACAGCCTTATGGATGGGGCAACCCTGGGTACTTATACTATGACGTATAGTATGTATATCTCTCCTTTTGAATTCCCTGATTGCCACTAACTCCTCTACTATGGAAAGATAGTGACAAATTAATTAGGAGAAACAGAATTTGGCTTTGTGCATCAGGCTCATCCCGGGTTTACCCATCAGGTTTCATTCCATGATTGTTTGGGTTTCGTGCAAGTCATTCATCCTAAGTCTTACAATTTACTTTATCTTGTCCAAAATGCCATTTTATTTTTCCTAATGATGCTCCTTGCATCAAGCTATTACCTGGTTTGGCATAGGACAGCAACATCTAACACTAAATGAATGAATAATACAGCTCTACTAGCGCACAGAAAATGAAAAACATATGAAAATATACCAGATATACAAATGATATCAAAATCCCTGAGGGGGAAAAACATGACAGAGATGTATAGTTCAACAATTCAATAAAACAAGCAATTTTTCCACCACTACAATATACCTATATGTTCATATCATGTTGCCATTTCCCTTGTCTTTATGGTCTTGCAGTGAAAAATAGCTAGCAAATTTCCATGACATGCACAGAGCTAACAAATTATATTTCCCCTGTGCCTTCGTGTACTTATTATCCCTTCTGTCTTTTAGTGCAATGGTGCATCTATCTGCATATATATATATATATGCACAAGGGCACAATCCTAACCAGGTCTACTCAGAAGTAAGTCCTATTTTGTTCAATGGGGCTTACTCTCAGGAAAGTGTGGTTAGGATACGTGTGGTTAGCGCACACATATTATACACACAGACCTTGCTGCCACCAAAGGGGTGCATCCCCTTCTGAAAGCACCATGGGGCAAGCTACAGAGGTATTGGGAAGGGGAAAATGTGTTGCTAAACCTTCCCAAGAAACATCCAGACAGGTTTAGTAAGGGGGAAGAAGGAAAGCTCTTTTCCTATCCCAAACACAGCTTTTACCTTGGTGCAGTAGCATAGCGGGAGGGGGGAAGTACTGCAGGCACTGCAACACACTGCAAAGTGCCATTGCTCTCCAGCATGGCTCCAAAGGCAAGTGGAAGGGCCACTTACATGGTTCATTGCAGCCCCTGCAGTACTTACCGTTTCCCCCCTCTAGCCACACTACTGCTGCCAGAAGCCCTTTTGCATGTGCTGTAGGATTGAGTTTACCAATTTGCCTCCCTTTCTAGCTATGCTACTGACTTAGTGGGCAGGAAGTATACACTTTCTTCTTCTAAGAGCCTTGAGATAAGGATCAGTTTGACAGTGCCAGGTTAGGACAACAGGTCTAGCTCACCTGCTTGCTTCACCCATTCTAATACCTTCAGCAAAGGACTGTTTGATAAGGTCTGTGGCTTTCTACTTCCTCTTGGCACCCCATTGATTGCTGAAGGCATTGCTTTTGTGAGGTAAGGTCAAGCCAACTTCTCTATTTGGGGAAGGAGCTGTGGAGAACAGGGTTGCGGAATGGATGAGAGAATTTTCATCATCTTTCCTAATGCAATCATATCCCAATCTTTATGGAACAATAGTCATCTTTAAAAGGACATTTCTACTTAGCATGGAAACAAGAACAATCCCGATTGCCCAATTACAAGCAGGGAGATCGGCATTTGTATGGCCTGGCTGGAACAAGCAAGCTCCTTCCCCTGTGAGGGGATTGGTGGAGGGCTGTTGCTGGGGGGAGCAGAGGTATTTTAAGGACACAGCAACAGCGCCCCTTCCTTCTTTGCTCGTGGGCACCGAGTGGAGAACCACCCACCCACCTGTTAGGCAGTCTGAGTTTTACTGGTTGCCGTTTGGGGCCGGGTAGGAATTTTTTGCTGCTTGTCAAGATTGGATGATGACCAGCAGTTTTTTCGCCTACCCCAGATTGCCATATGTATGGGGTTTGCGCCCCTATAAATATAATCGGTCACTTTATATTGGCAGGTGGTGTGGTAGAGGCGTGCTTGGGACTTTGGAGTGCACCTTCAGATAGCATAGGCAGGGCAGAACCCAATAGCAGTCCTCAGGGGCTTAGCGGCACGAGGATGTTGACTGAGGCCCTGGCCGGGACCGCGGGGGTCCTCCTCAGAGGCTCAGAGGCTCGAGGCAGCACAGCCCACGGTCCGGTTGCCTTCCCCTTATGGGAGAGACCTGGATGAGCTGCGTCGCCCAAGAACAAGACGCAGCTTGGAGTTGGGTGCACATTCTACCTGGGGACAGAGTTGGTTCTGGGGCTGCCCAGTGGCCCCGCATCTGCACCATGCAGGGGTTTTTGCTGCCCCTGCAACTGCAGGTCTCAGCCTCCTTTCCATATTAAAATGCTAATAAAGTTGCCCTTTCTCCCATGTATGTTGTCTCAAGTGTTCATTGGACAGTGCCCCGACAAAGGTGTCTGAATTGAACAGCACCATTCACAAAATGGTTTGAGATTTGGAGTAGGGGTTTTTTAAATGATCCCAGGAAGCTGAATTCAGCATTCCTGAATCAAAGTTGGCTCGAGCCATGAATTCCATTTGTACCATCATAAACAGAAATGTGTGGCTTCTGTGTGACTTTTTGACATACAATTCTCTTCCCATGGAATGAACCAATGAACCAACAGGACCAGTGCAGAGGCAGCAGCATATGCTGTTTAAAGAATAACCAACAAGTAGAATAGAAAAAACAGTGCCTGCAACTTTGGTTGCAGTGCTCTTTTCATGTGTCTGAAATTCAAGTCATACTATGAAGACTTTAAACCCCTGTGCCTCTGGAAAATAACAGCAATGATACGACGACCAGTAGTATTAATAACCAGAAACCTTAAGCAAGCTGTACTTGCAGCTTGCCATTGTGAATTGCAAGCACAAAATCCCCAACTGCTTGCTCCTGCGCCTGTAGCCAGCCTAGTAACAGCTCACATCCATCATGGAAAGTTCTGCTCCTGGGTTAACTGAGGTGTCATTTCCATCCAAATTAAAGAATTAAAAGTTTACCTTCTCTAGCTCTAGGCTGCCTTCCATGTGCTCAAATGTCCTCTTCTTCTAATTCTCCTATCAGTCTTTGTCACCACAGGGGACAAAAACTATGGGAGAAAATAGTGTGAAATTTGGCAGCTCCTGAGGGGAAGAAAAGAATAACATGGCTGCGCTGGGCCCGGCAACTTCTGCTGAATGAGATCTTCATATTAAGACAATTTCATCGCTACTGCCACCCTCTTCTGTTTTCTTTCCTTGTAATAATTAACCCCAAGTCATTGCGAGCTTCCATTAATGTGATTCTAATACATTGCCAATTGCATAAAGATCCTATATAATTTTATGGACTGTTCCAATAGCTAAGATGCAAAGAGATCTACTAAATTCTATTGGTCATTAGAGAAAATTGTTCTGGGATAATGTTCATTTTATGATAGGCAATGGGTTCTCTTAATATTGGAAAAATTGCCAACAAGGATTGACTAGATAGCTAACGACCGAACCCTATCCAGGCCTTGTGCTGATGGAATGTGCATTCCGCCAGTGCAAGGCCAGGCTATTGGTGTCACAGCTGTAGTGGCGGCACGTGGATAAGGCTGGCATGCACCAATGGAACACCCAACTCCTACCAGAGCAGTAACTTGGCAGGGGGCATCCTGGGGGAGGATCAGAGAAAGAATTGGAGCAGGCCAGGGGCATGTTGATAGTGGGCTAGGGCAGATAATGATAGCAGCTGCTCCACCTATTTCCTAGGCCCCTGACTATCAACATGCCCCACAGGAACCACTCGGATTTATGCCAATCAAAGAGCTGGTACAGATCTGGGTAGGCCCATTGGGGATCACAGCACAGCAGGGTAGGTAAGTAAAAAAGGTGGTTTACAACTGCCATAAGGCAATCAGCACTGGTGGAACACTCGTCCCACCAGCAGGGCGATCCAGTAGGATTGGACTGTAAGCAACCTATGTTCTCATTCATTCACACATATACCCTCTATACTCATTTCAGGCTGGCGAAGAATACACACCTAGATGAAATTGCTGCTTCCAAAAAGAGGCAGTTGTTTTGGGATCTCTGCCCAGTTTCTTCATCATCTTGCCCTTTTAAACCTTCAAGGAGGTGCTCTCTGCTGTCTCTCAGTGGACTCCTCTAGCCTCATCAGTCTGGCCTTGTCGGGGGGGGGGGTACTGAACTGGACCAGACTGGTATTTTTCCATTGTATGTCAAGAGAAGTTGAGAGTTCCTCTTAATCAGTGGCTCATCCTCCTCTCATCTTCTGAGCTTGTGTATTCACACACACTATTTGTCTTAAGTTGCTTATTTTGCAACACATATTGAGACTTTATCTTTTTGCTTGAACTCTCCTTGTAGTTGAACTATGTCTCTCTCTGCCATAGCTTGTGACACACATGCATACATACTGCAACATGCTGCATTATGTTGAACCCTACTTCTGCCAAAGACTGTCAGAGAACTCACCAAATGCTTATTGCTTCAGGTACTTAATAGTAAAACCAGAGTCCATTTTTGGCAAGATGGTAAGACTTTGGTTCTGACACTATTGACAATTTCTGAAAATGCTATGACTCCTTAATGCTTCTCTGTGGAGATGAAAGACTGATTTTGCTGCACTTCCTTGTAGTGAACAGGAGCAGTCTTAAGTTGAAATGTCAAATTAAAACAAAATGTAAATTTAAATAACATTTAATGTAATTTAAAATTCAAATTAAAACTTAAGCCCTCTACCTTTCCCCTTACTCTTTACAGTAATCTTTGGAAAGATTATATCACACATCACCCCAAACTTCTGGAATACCGAACTTTCCCAGGTCAGTGCTGCACTGGATGGCACCAACCCCAGGGATATCTCTGCAGAGGAATTTTATCAAGGAGTACAAAGTTTCTTTTGGGTCCCTTCCCAAAGAGGGAGGGGATGAAACAGAGTGGGAGGTGTCAATGGGTGGCCAGAATGGGGACAAAACAGGGGGGAAGTGGCAAAAACCAGAACACTCTTTGGAGCCAAGGTCTACCAATCATCCAATGCAAAGCTCAGGTCTACCTGCCTGCCTGGCGTGAATCGGGCCATGGGCCATGGACAGTGAGTCTGGGTGAGATTGGAAAATGGAAGATCCCAGGAAATTTCTGGGCCCCCTCCTGGGCCCGCCTCTGGCTCCTGGGCCCCCTTTCTGAACCTGGGCCCCCTCAAATTACCCACTTCACCCTCTCTCCTAGGCCCTGCCTCTGCAACACAGGTTTGAATGGAAGCTATAAATAAAGGTGTGGGGTTTCTTAAGTAAAGTATTTGAAATCCAGATTTGGAGAGGACCCTGAAGTGTACTATGGAATCCATGCTCCTCACAGAAAATGATGGAAACTTCACAGGGAATCACCTCTGACCCTGAAGCAACCATCGCAGAAAGCGGGGGAGTGGGGTGGGAGAGAGAGGCATGAGGAATAAAGGCAGAAACCTATCTAGCCTGCAAAGAGTTTTGTGGGACCACAAAAATAGTTATGCTTACTGGGTAGCTTTACTTACATCTATTCCAAAGCTCTAAGGATTTCTGTAACTTTGGCTAAAGCTGTATCAGTGCTCAGTTTGCATTCCAGTGTCAGCAGTTTAGCTTTCAAAGGAAATACTTTGCCAGGAGGCTAAATGAGCCAGTTTGATATGGATGGTATGTAGGTTCCTTTCAGGGACTGTCACCTGTTTCCCCACCCTATGACCTGACATCTTATTTTGACAGATTTCCAATATTCTGACCTGTTAGAATTCTCCTATCTGATGTCCTGACTTGTTCTTTTCTTCCTGCCTTGCAAATTGATCCTGCCCCAGTGACTTCGGAATACTGTAATTAGACAAGAGACAGCAACAGTGGAGCTGGAGGGGAAGGAGAGAAATGATCGTGCTTCAGCATATGCAATGGAGGGAGCATTGGCTGACAGTTTGAGGATGCTGGGAAAGGCTACTGACATACAGGCAGAAAGAAGTGCCCAAGCAGCCAAAGGCCAAAATGCCCCACACATTTCTTCAAGCGCAGCGTCCTGAGAAAAGATACCAAATTAGTATCTTCTTTAATAGCACATTGTTACTGGAATTGTACTACTGGGGAAATTTAAATCTCTATCATCATCAACAATAGCTCATGTCTAACTTGATATTTCTGTTTTATAATTGACAAGCAATAAAATCAAATACTTGCCCAGTACATGGTATGGACAACAGTAGGATAGTGAAGAAGGAAGAGGCATGCATTCATAGTAGTGCACATGGTGGTGCAGTTCACATAAGGATCATTCATTCATTCATGTGTATACCCAACATGCGGAAGAGGATAAAGTTATGTGCCACAGAAGGACATTCTGGTGATTGACCAACCACATATATGATGGTAGTCCCACTGAACTCACCAAGAGAGCTACTTTCCCTCCATAAGCCAACTAACCAGCACTTTCTGCACTTTAGTGCTGTGCTTTCAGAAGCTAGTTGCCTTCATGGGAGTAAGTGTCATGAAACCCAGTGGGACTTCCTTCTGCATAGGCATGCATAAGTGCACTGTAAGTAGAAGTTAGTTCCACCAGCAGGCTTCACGTATCATGACTCCAAAACCATCCCCGATTCTTATCTGCCCTCCCCTGACCTTATCACCAGCCCATTCTACTCTCTCCTTCCCCATTCCTCCTTTATTCCACCCTCCACCACCCCGTTCTGCCTCCCCCACCAGCCTTCTTGGTTGGTGGATCTCCAGCACGTTGCCATCATGCACAGGGCCAGGCCAGCCTCTCTGGGGGAGGCCAGAAGTGCACTGCTCCGTGGACTGTCTGAAGCCCTTTCGCAACTGCCATAGGATTGAGTTGTGCGTGAAGTGATCATCTGCTAATACTCAAGAACCAGACATGCTTGGTACAATTTGTGGTTTAAAATAAGTGTTTAAAAAATCCCCAAAGTCATACTCCTGTTTTCTACACAACACAAACCTGATGCTCCAGGTCACAGTCCTGGATATCGTCTTTGTAGGTATATGCTAAGCAATGCATTGGTTTTGCCATTGAAGATCCTAAGGATATGACAAGAGGGAAAAACACCTAACAGAATGTGCCTATTGAACAAACCCTTTCCAGCCTGAAATATCTTCTTATTTTAAATTATGTTTTTGTCTGCTTATACATTGCCTGCAGCAGACTATCTCAGTGACTTCCAAAGCCATAGCAAAAAGCAGTGTTCCAGTATGTTTCGTTTATATATATATATATATATATATATATATATATATATATATATATATATATATATATATATATATATATATATATATATATATATATATATATATAGGGAATTCTCTACCCCCACCCATAACATCGTTTCCTACAGTTCTGTCTCCATTGAATTAGAGGAATAATCTGTGGGCAATGTCAGGTTTTGTGTTTTGCAGTAGTTCAACTTGATTTTGAGTAGATGTTGCATTTGAGAATCCATTCCAATGTGAGTGAAACAAGAAAGTGACCATCTGTTTTGTCCTTTACACGTATGTCTGCACGGGCATTAAATATTCAGAATCACTTAATGCGGCACAGGTTGTTAAATAAGGATATTGCATATGTTCTCTCAACGTCATGGAAATTAATTTACTTATTGTCTCACTTTGTATGTTCCTGTTTTATTGCAGTTTGGCTATACATCCAGTGAGTGTACAATGGCTATATATCCATTGTACAATTGGCTATACATCCATTATGGGGAGGTGTGCTGGGGAGGCGTGTCACCGCCAACTTTTTTATTGGCAGTGAATCAAGTAGCCCCACTGCAGGGCTGCTGCATTTACCTGGGGGAAGGGACGGAAGTCCCCTTCTCCCACGGTGCCACCTGCAGCTGCTCGAAGCACACAGGATGCAGCAGCAGCCATTTTCGGCACCACCGCAGTCCCTTGCCCTGGACAACTCAGGATTGGGCTGTCATTCTTTTTAGAACAGTTGCTTCCAACATTGTTTATTGATATCTGTCTCTCCCACCCACCATTAATTGTGAATCCTTCTTTATACATCTGTGCTGCTTTCTTTGAACTTTATGCTCCAGACAATTCATACAGGGTTGCAACCTGACCTTGGTTTGCATTCAAAGATGTGCCTGGCCAATTGAACCTTTGATTTTTTTTTTCCTGTTGAGCGGTAGATCCCCATGCCATGTCACAAATTACTTTTCAAAGTTCAGGGAAGGTTTGAAAAACTATTTGTGTTATAGCATGGGGATCTGAAATTCAAGAAGAAGTCAAACATTTCATTGTGTATGCTCAAGCATATCATTTTAACCAAGTCACAGAAAGCTTACGTGACATCAGAAAGACCATCTGACCAAGCCAAACCCTGATCCCTCAAGACCAATGGCAGTATCCACTGTACCTCAGAGGGAGGTGGTGGTGCGATGTCAGGTCTAGGGCAGCAACTGGGTGTCAGCACTGGATTCAGGTTTTGATCAGCTGGGCATAAAGTATGCACCAGTTCATTTCTACCCTATATTCAAGGTTAGCTCCATGTACAGTGCAACACAGTAATCTAATCTATAAATCATACATCTATAAATCTATACATTGTATGAATTTATGAGAGGGGATTTTCAGGTCTGTATTTTCAAGAATCTCACATATTATTTTTGAACAAGGAGCATTTATTATAGCCAATAAGAGTTCATACATTTGTAAATTTAAATTAGAAATAACTTTTCCACATCAAATACAGCATTACCAAAGTCACATATATGACCATCAAATTTCCAGAATTATGAATACGATCCACTTCCTTTGAAAAAGAAAGAAAGAATCACTTGGAATGGCTGAATATAACAATTTAGCATAATTGGTTTATTTTTTTCATTACAGCTGCTTCCCACATTTTAATAAAAAAAAACTCCTACTGCACTCCTGTAGGTAATTTGGGGTCCTCCCACAGACTGGCTACACAGCACATGTTTTGGAAACAACTGTCATTAATTGTATTGAGTCTCAAGCTTCCTCATCTACAATATTTTGAATATTACCCTGAATCAATATTTTCAGAGCATCTCATTACCCATGATAATCTGTAGAGTGTTTCTGTCCAGAAGTTGTTTTTTTTTTTTAAAATTCAGTGGTATATCCACCACATATGAACTAAAGCTTGTTTAAAACAGTGATGAGCGAGTTATGCTTATAAGCAAGGAATGAAAGAATGGACAATTCTTGCCTCCACCCAATCCCTCAGCAAATAATTTGTTTTCATCTCAAATTCTAAGTCAATGGTATCCTTTGCAATGATATCCTGATCCCTCACACAACCCTCTTTAAATTCCCAACACACAGTTTTTTCCCCTGCTTGTCTCCCTTCCCGCCCCCCCAAAAGCTCTTTACTCTTTATCATTATGGCAGCTGAAAAGAATGAGACACATTATCTCCCCTCCCAGATTCTCTTCTTGGTGTATACAGTCATCACAGCTTGTCAGGTGCAAGGCATGCATGAAAGGCATGCATTTGGTTGTCCTAGAAAAAACTACAATTCCCAGGGTGCCTTGTGCCTGGCACATTATGATGGCAGTGTACTAGGGCAGGGGTGCCCGAAGCCTGGCCCCGGGGGTCATTTGTGGCCCTCAGGAACCCCCAATGCAGTCCTTGGGGAGCCCCCAGTCTCCAGTGAGCCTCTGGCTTCTGGAGACTTGCTGGAGCCTATGCTGGCCTGATGCAACTGCTCTCAGAGTGAGGGTAACTGTACAACCTCTTGCATGAGCTGCGGGTCAAGGGCTCCCTCCACTGCTTGCTGATTCACGTCTGTGAAGCAGCAGCAGCAACAAAGGAAAGGCTGGCCTTGCTTTATGCAAGCCTTATATAGGCCTTGAGCTACTGCAAGACC
Source organism: Tiliqua scincoides (assembly GCF_035046505.1). Taxonomy (NCBI): domain Eukaryota; kingdom Metazoa; phylum Chordata; class Lepidosauria; order Squamata; family Scincidae; genus Tiliqua; species Tiliqua scincoides. Next base: position 62,975,112 of record NC_089824.1, on the reverse strand, counting down.
TTCATCCATTCATTCATATAAGTTCCATCTCTAATATATTTATGTAAATGTATACAAATTTAAATGGAAATTAATTCTCTCTGACAACACAGTGTCAGAGAGATGATTTATTTATTTATTTATTTATTATTCATTTGATTTATACTCTGCCATTCTCTCCGAAGGGCACCCAATGATGTGGCTGACCTGCCAAAATATTTGGACACCCCTGTACTGGGGCAACAGTGACGGTGCGGGAAATGGGTGGGTCACTTCCCTGCTATTGCAACAATAAAGATGAGGAGGTAAATGCAGAGGATAGAAGGCAAAGCTTAAATGTCATCTCAATTCAGGATGAATTCAGACTACATTCTAAAAGGGAAGAATGATTTTTTATTGTGTTGTTATGTTCCTCCCACTTTGAAGAAGACCATGGCAAAACTTCCAGATTCACACTTTCCCTGCAAAGTTCTCCCAAGAAAATTTTTCTGTAAGGCTTGAAAAAAAATTGCCTTGGCATTTGTGATGAGGGGAGTGCTCAGTGTTACATTTTTGGGTTCAGAAGAGAAGTTGAGAAAAGAAAAGTAATGAAATTAAAAGACTGACATCTTTGTTTCAAATGTTGGCATACACAGTGAACAATGTCCATTGGGAAACAGCACAAGGCCCTTTGAAATGAAAGGAGGGAGCAGGGTGAATGATGTCCAAAACCTACTATATCCTCGTATGGAAAACATAGAGCAGTATAATAGCACAATCTTATGTTCAATGGGATTTATTCCCAGGTAATCCTGTAGAGACAGAATCCTGAAATCCTTTAGGATTTCAGCCTTAATATGTTTTGAGATTGCTACTGAGCTCAGTATTAAAGTAGCAAGCAGATTGTAGTTGTGTGTGTAGGGGTGGGGGTGGGATGGGGGGCTGAGCACAGTGCATTTTGTTTAAAGCTAGTTTTCCTTTGGTATGTCTTACAGATTAACTCTTGTGTGAAAACTAGGGGAGTGTGGAGAGAAACAAGAGGACATCTCCCCATTACAAATTATAATAGTGTCTACCACTTTACATTTTGTAGTGCCTTAGGCCTCCTTCTTCAAGCAAGTAATTTATGCAACTACAGATTGAAAATGCTTGGTTCCCTTTTCTACTAAGTGACAAGCTATGGATTTCATGCTACAGAATGTATTATGTACATAGAAGAAAGACAGGGCAAGGTAAGTTAATCTAAACTGGCGAATGCATACTTCACTATGCGTTGGCAACCTTCAATCTCGAAAGACTATGGTATTGCGCTCTGAATGGTGGTTCTGGAACAGCGTCTAGTGTGGCTGAAAAGTCCGATTCGGGAGTGACAATCCCTTCCACACTGGGAGCAAGTGCAGTCTGTCCCTGGTCTGTCTCCCTGGCTATGGGCCTTCCTTCTTTGCCTTTTGGCCTCAGTCTGTTGACCAAGTGTCTCTTCAAACTGGGAAAGGCCATGCTGCACAGCCTGCCTCCAAGTGGGCCGCTCAGAGGCCAGGGTTTCCCACCTGTTGAGGTCCACTCCTAAGGCCTTCAGATCCCTCTTGCAGATTTCCTTGTATCGCAGCTGTGGTCTACCTGTAGGGCGCTTTCCTTGCACAAGTTCTCCATAGAGGAGATCCTTTGGGATCCGGCCATCATCCATTCTCACGACATGACCGAGCCAATGCAGGCGTCTCTGTTTCAGCAGTGCATACATGCTAGGGATTCCAGCTCGTTCCAGGACTGTGTTGTTAGGAACTTTGTCCTGCCAGGTGATGCCAAGGATGCATCGGAGGCTGCGCATGTGGAAAGCGTTCTGTTTCCTCTCCTCTATATAGCTATATGATATATATAGCTATAGCTATATAGCTATATGATATATATTATAATCTATAGAAGGGGTGACAGAAGGTAGCTTGGGATCTTCTGGTAAATCTCTGGGTGATTTGTAGTAGGTCAACAAGGATTTCTAATTCCCAATTGTTCAGCAGGACTGTGTTTGGAACTTTGTCCTGCCAGGTGATGCCAAGGATGCGTTGGAGGCAGCGCATGTGGAAAGCGTTCAGTTTCCTCTCCTGTTGTGAGCGAAGAGTCCATGACTCTCTGCAGTACAGAAGTGTACTCAGGACGCAAACTCTGTAGACCTGGATCTTGGTATGTTCCGTCAGCTTCTTGTTGGACCAGACTCTCTTTGTGAGTCTGGAAAATGTGGTAGCTGCTTTACCAATGTGTTTGTTTAGCTCGGTATCAAGAGAAAGAGTGTCGGAGATGGTTGAGCCAAGGTACACAAAGTCATGGACAACCTCCAGTTCATGCGCAGAGATTGTAATGCAGGGAGGTGAGTCCACATCCTGAACCATGACCTGTGTTTTCTTAAGGCTGGTCGTCAGTCCAAAATCTTGGCAGGCCTTGGTAAAACAATCCATGAGCTGCTGGAGATCTTTGGCAGAGTGGGTAGTGACAGCTGCATCATTGGCAAAGAGGAAGTCACGCAGATATTTCAGCTGGACTTTGGACTTTGCTCTCAGTCTGGAGAGGTTGAAGAGCTTTCCTTCTGATCTGGTCCAGAGATAGATGCCTTCTGTTGCAGTTCCAAAGGCCTGCTTCAGCAGGACAGGGAAGAAAATCCCAAACAAGGTTGGTGCAAGAACACAGCCCTGCTTCACTCTGCTTCGGATGTTAAAGGGGTCTGATGTGGAACCATCAAAGACAACAGTGCCCTTCATGTCCTTGTGGAAGGATCTGATGATGCTGAGGAGCCTGGGTGGACATCCAATCTTGGGGAGAATCTTGAAGAGGCCATCCCTGCTGACCAGGTCAAAGGCCTTCGTGAGATCTATGAAGGCTATAAAGAGTGGCTGTCATTGTTCCCTGCATTTCTCCTGCAGTTGTCTAAGGGAGAATACCATATCAGTGGTGGACCTGTTGGCTCAGAATCCGCACTGTGAGTCTGGATAAACGCTCTCTGCAAGTACCATCATCATCACTGAACTGCATGAAACCCTCTGCTGGAGAGAAGGTGGAGTACCTCAAGACATGAAGGATGCAAACATCATCACGCTGTACAAGAACAAAGGCGACAGGGGTGACTGCAACAACTACCTTGGCATCTCTCTCCTTAGCATTGTAGGAAAGCTGTTTGCCCAAGTTGCACTAAAGAGGCTCCAGGTACTTCACTATACCGTAATACCTTCCATAATGCCGCTTCCTTTAGCGCTGTTTCATGATTGTGCTCTTCATCCTGGGTTGATTAGCAGCTGTTGTAGTCAATTAGAGCAGTGAATTCTGGTCGGCTTCCTTCAGTGATGTCTCCTATAGTATCATTTTGGAAAACTTTCGGTTTTCCAGGAACTGATCCCAGTGTTACGGGTAGTATTATTGTATATTTAAATTGATTAGATAGCAGAGATAGTATCAGATCAGCCAGGTTAGAGACCCACACCCATTAAAAGGCTCATCTAGCTAAGCTGATATCTGAATCCTTCTATCCCTATACCAGTGGCATTGGTAGCGCAAGCAGCAGGCCAGGAGACTTGTACTGCCACTGAGACCAGCACCCCATCTACAAATGGGAGCATTCCACAGAGGTCACTACATCATCATGGAGCCTCTGGAGGATGCTCCCATCAGCTAGTGGGGAGAGTTGGAGGCGCTATCACTACTGGTGAAATGAGGATGGTGCAGGAGTCCAATACACCATGTGGGCCACAGGCAGGCTTTGCCTCAGGACCACCAGGAACCTGGTGACAGTGCTGATAGAAAAACATCAACACAAAATATAAGAATTTGCTTTAAGAATATGGCTTCAATTAGCCCAGTACTGTCTGTTCTGTCTGACAGCAGCACTCCAACATGTCAGGAGGAAGAGATTCCAGAGATTTGGCTTGAGACCTTGTCTTGCCACAGCTTCTCCCCACTGGGCCTCGTGCCCACTTAAGGCTGATTAGTTTTCCTTGTGAAACTCACCAGTGCAGCAAGCAAAAGTCAGAGTCCAGTTCCAGTACACATATTCCAAGTGAACCAGTCCAATCAATGAGAGTTGCCAAATCAGAGTCCAGAGCCAATAAGCCGAGTTACGGTCCGAGGTCAGGTTCCAGGTAAGTCAGTCAAATCAGTCAGGGTATCCAAGTCAAAGTCCAAAGTCATTAAGCCAAGTCACAGTCCACAGTCAGATTCCAAATTCAATAAGCCAAGTCAGTCTCCTCTCCTACCTCCAACCTGCACTCCTTCTACAACCCACAAACCCTTCCTGCCTCAGGTGCTCCTTATATCCCTGAGGGTCCTATTGCCTTCAAGTGGCTGCAGCTGTGCAGCACACTCTGCTGGATGCCCAGGCCTTACCCTTAAAGGGGCCACTGCTGACACCACATCTACCTCCTTGCCAGATCTTCCACTATGCCACTACAGACCTTATGCACAAGAAGCTGTAAGGAACACTGTGGTTGTGTTGAGGTCTGTGGCACTGCCACCTGGAGGCCTGTGCCTACCAAAACAAGTAGGCTCTGTACTGGGTGATAGAGGGTGGAGAGATGGCAGAATGGGACAGGGGGAGGCATTATGGGATGGGTTAGAGTGGAGAGTGTTGGTGGTTCAGGCCTGGGATGGGAGCAAGGATGATGGCTGTGGCTACCATTGCAGCCTATTCCTTCTCCCAGATCTGAAAGCCTGACATGGGGCAGCTTGGATTTGCACAGATTTGTTGTAGCCCCATAGAGTTTACTGAGGCTGGACCTGGGCTTAGGGAATGCATGTCCTGGGCTTAGGGAATGAATGAATGTGCTGGATGTGATGGAGAACTACACTGATATATCTGGATCACAGCACTGGACTTTCATTACGACTGGGCTGTCCTAAGACTCAATCCTATGGGCCTCTATGCTGGCGGTACACTCATACCACCAACTCTGGGTATTGCAAACATACTATAAGTCACGTTTGTGGCACCTGTAGAGTAAGATGCGCTGGTCAGGAGGCCTGTGCTGCCCCGCCAGTGCCATGGAGACAGCCCTGGCCACTAGTGGCGAGAAGGCAAGTGCTGGGTGGTGTGAGGAAGTGGGGTGAGGGCGGGGGAAGCATTCCTAGGCAGGCGAAGGGTGGAGAGAAGATAGGACCAGAGGAGGCCTTCTCCACTGGATCCTGTGCCCTGTGTTGGGCTCAAAAGCCTGATATAGGCTTCTCAATCATGCCAGTGATTTTAGCTGGCACAGGCTCGAGTAACCCAATTGTGGGGGCTGGTTCTTTACTCAGCGGAAGGGAACAAATATCCTCTTCCCCAGAGGAGATCTCCGGCGGCTTCCTTGGCCCCACAGGATACAGTGGTGGCCATTTCAGCACCCTGTGGCCTGCAGCACCAGGAGGCTTAGGACTGGGCTGCCTGTTTAGTTGGATACTTTTAGATTAAATAAAATGTTATATTTATCATATTGTATACTGCCTCATACTTTCTTCCTTCAAAATGTTAAGATTTTAGTGATGTTTGTTTACTTTTTTCTTTGAATGATTTGTACCCCACCTTGCCCCCTGACTAAACAGAGCTGCATTGCCTGGTAATATATAGTTGTTTTGCAGTTTTTTTCCTTATTGATTGATTGGTTAATTAATTGCTCAGTTTGGTTAAATTGTTCAAGAGCAGATGATCAATCAGCTAAAATTCTTTAATCAATCGATAGCCCATTAACAGTGATTGACACACTATCCATATAATATTGCAATGCCTTAAACAAATAACCAGGTCACCCACACTTTGAGTACCATATACAGTTTTGGTTGTTCCATTTTCAAAAGCATATCATAGATCTGGAAAAAGTACTGAGAAGTGCAGCAGAATTTTTTTTTTAAATATAGAATGTCTTCCATAAGAGAAGAGGTTAAAGATCAGGTTTTTTCAGTCTAGCAAAATGTTCGGGAAGCTAACTATGTTGGGGTAAATGGGTCGGAAGTAGCAGATATAGAACATTTATTCACTGTTTCACTGCTTTCAAGGGACCCCACTAGAAGTAAAAGCTTTATTTGTTGGCATCCTTCAGTCTTGGAAGACTATGGTATCGTGCTCTGAATAGTGGCTCTGGAACAGAGTGTCCTCTCCAGTGCGTGAAGCCTGGGTAAAGTAGATATGGAGGATAGACTGCAGCAAATCCCCCCTCTCCGCGTCGCTGAAATGGTCCAATGGAAAGGCAGAAGCCAATACGGTTGGTTCCAGAGGCGTCACAGGAGTTGCCAGAACGTGACTGTGTTCAGCCATGAACTGCCTCAGGGACTCCAGCTCCGGATTTTGCCTCGAGGTTGACTCCTGAAGCCTTTTCCATAACTGGATGTAGCCACAAGGCAGTGGAGGTTTGGGATCAGAGTTTTCCTTCTCTCAGATGAGTTGCCTTCCCAAGCTAACCTGGTGTTCCATCTACCTGGTGGCTGTTTAGTCGCCTCTTACGACAAGTACAGCCAAACTGAGGGCCTATTCTTATCCCCAGCCCCCAGGGGTTAAAGTAAAAGACATCCAATTAAATTAGAGAATCACTTTCAAGAAAAGAAAGACATGTTTTTTCCATGCTACTCCATTGATCTTTAGACCAGAGAAGATGCAGCAAAGATTCACAGTATTATCTAAAAGTCATTCTTAAGGAGAGGCTGACTGGATGATGGACAAAGCTCACTTCATGGGTGAAATTAGGGATGCCATGATGTTCTTGCAGATTCAGTATCCGAATACGGTAATCCTCGTATAGAAGTTATCCTGAACGCACCTTTTTTTCCAATTCAATCCAATTTACTTTCTGCCTGGAGGTGGAATTAGTGGATGGAAGCACAAACACTTGCATGAAGGTCCTGGAGGAGTTTAAGAATGGGAATTGAATGCATGTTTCCTTGAAAGAAAGGATTGTGTAGACATTTGAGGACACATACTGATATACATCCCATTGAAAACAATGGGGAGCATCTGCTCACACACCTTTTTTTCTGAAAGCAAGAAGGTAATCTAATGAACTTTTAAGGATATTCAAGATGAATTTGGGAAAGCAACCCCCCCCCCACACACACACTCACACACATAGTACATTTGAGGGACAAATATTTCACGTTCTAGGCCAAATCGTTGACTACAAATCAATCCACATGTTTGGAGAGGGAAAGAAAAATATGTCTTGATGAAGTTGTGAAACAAGAGTGCACAGAACAGCCTCTTCTGTTGATTTTGCGTTGCACGCCCGAGATCAGTATGAGGATTTCATGACAATTCCCTGTGTCCTAATGTTTCCAAACGAAGGTTGAAGTGTGTGGTGAACAGCAGGGCAAGATTGTAGACAAGGGCCATAATTGCTTCATGTTGCAGCATTCACTACAGACATGTTTCCTGGCTCTCTCAGGCTCATTCAAACCAAGGCCAGCCCATGACCAGTGGGGCCCAATGCAGGGCGCTCATGAGAAGCTCCACCCCTCGCTCACTAGGCAGCCGCAGTGAATCAGACTCTTGTGGTGCTGTGCGCAAAGCATGACACCTGGAAATAGTTGGTGGTGGCATAATGTCACCGCCAACTACTTCTAGGAGGCCCAGTTCAGGTCAGACAGTCTCAGACAGCCCACACTCCACTCACAGCACTGCCCTCCCAGGCTGTGGTGGGAGATTCTCCCGCCGCCCCAGTGCCGAGGCCCCCAGAGAGCAGGGCCCAATGTCACAACATAGGCCACAATGGCCTAAGGCCAGCCCTGATTCAAACATTGCAATTGTCTGGCTGCTTTTGTCTTTTCTCCCTTTTGGGAGTGTCGTTTTCTTGCACAAGCAATATACAGTATGCATCAACAGCTGATGCAGTACCACACCTGCAGGGTCTGGGACAATGCAGGTAAGCTTTAGAATCCTCTTGATTAGATATGCTGTGAATGTTCGATCATGAGAGCAAAAGCTACCGTTTGTCTTCTCTGAGTTTGCAGGCAGTCAAACAGAGCCCTCCTCTCAAAGCTTCAAGCATTTGTGGGCAGCAGAAGCAGTGATGGTGGATGCCTTACACCTGAGCCTTTGAGATCAAATCAACTGTTCTCAAAGGCTCACGTATAAGGCACTCACCATCACTGCTTCTGCTGCCAAGTCACCCTCAAAGCAAAGTGCCTACCTTTGGTGGTGGGAAGGAAGTGGCAACAGGCAGATCTTTCTGATGAAGACTGTTTCTCCAGTGGGAAACTGGCATTATTTGCATCGTTGCCATCTGAAAAACTGCCAGGAGGGTTCTTCTGTGCCCAGGGTGCCATCACTGCCCATCTAGTGAGCTCTTTTAATGGCAGCTAGAAGGAGGCCAATGGATCTCTAAAGGGCCAGTACCAAGCCTACTGCTGAGACAAACATACAGAGCAGTGAAGCACATTTTTGAACTAAAGGAGCAGAAAAATTTCACAATTAATTCATTCAAATGCTATTGCATTTTCGTAATTAAAAAAAAATGCGAACATATCTTTACAACGCACAAAATTGGCTTCAAGGCTTTCATTACATTAATAAAGACGTATTTGGAAAGACTTGTGGCTAGAAGAGAATGATTTTAAAAGACTTTAATCAATAATTACAGCATTATCTTTCCTACTGTGTATGGCTTCGTAGCATTTTGAAAGCAGCATGAAAAGCCAAGGCCTTCTATAGTCATGATTTTGTTTTCCTCTCGCCTCAAGGAGATTTTGAGAAGTTTGAATATTGCAGAAGAAGTTCTTTTTTTTCCTCTTTACTGGGAAAATGCAACAGGTTTAGATTACTGGATAAAGCTGATCTCACTTTTTTTTCTCAGTATCTTCCTCCCTAGAAAGTTGTTTCAGTAGCTTGTTGAAGTCTGAAAGTCTTGGACAAATGAACCTGGAAATGCTTACATGGTGCACATTGTTCTTGTCTTTGTTTAACATATGTATATGTCACTTCTCAGATTAAAATCTGCACAATGCCATTTACCATAAAAACATATAACAAAATAAAATCAAACACAGCAAAATAGACAAAATCAGCAGTATAAAAATGTAATGACAGGTAGAATGAATGCATCAACTGAACCAGCCATTTTCAACCAGTGTACTGTGGTACATTGGTGTGCCGCGAATGGTCTACAGGTGCACTGTGGGAAATTGGGAGAGGATCATTCATTAGTAGGGCCATTGGGGGATGTGAACCTCCCCCTGGCAGCACAGTGTGCCTTGTCAATTGTCAAAAAACTGATGGTATGCCTTGAGCATTTTCAAACCTTGTCTGTATGCCATGAGATGAAAAAGGTTGAAAATCACTGAACTAAACCATGGTCAGCAATTAAAGACATGTCCACAATAAAATTGGTGGAAGAGATGTGTTTTAAGGGAATGTCTAAAGGTGGACGGCTTCATATTTCCCCCTTTTTGTCCTCAGTTTCCTCTTTTTCCAGTTGGTTCAGCCCCTTTTGAAGGCAGATGCATCCTCCCAAGAGCTCCTTTCATGCAGATCGGTATCACCGAAGCCAGCTGTTCCTGACAAGCTAGCTCCCTCTTTAAGGTCAATGATGACTGGCAATATCTGATGCCGTACCCTTGCCATGCCCCAGGTAATCAAGTGTGTGCTCATAAATCCCAAAGGCAAAGAATAGGAAGAGAAGAGGTCTGCTAGGAATAGAAGTCAGTCCCCAATATGAGGACCAGTGTGGTTATGGAGCTTTAAGAATGCAATGCTTGTGAAATGGCATGAACTAGGAAAAAAAAAGTGCATTCATGCACACAATTTAAAGTTGTTTTTTTTACAGCCTGAAGACTACAAACTCCATGATGCATTGCATCAGTTAAAGGAAGCAACTGGCATTATTAAATGGTTTGGAATTCAGTTGTTTGGAATAAATTGGTTGGAATATGAATGAGGTTATATATTTTCCACAGGAATCCAGTGTTTGGGTCTTAGGAAATTGAACTGAAAAAGGATTTGGATGCTCTCTGTAAGCAATGGTTCAAATTAGCCATCAAAATCCTACCATTACAAAAATATATTTTAATTATTCCATAAAAACCCTGCACATTGCACAGTATTATTGTCATGACAGGTAAAGAATTTTAATCTCTAAAGAATCAACATGAACCGCCTTTGGTCTCCAGCTGATATAAAACCCTAGTAAAATATGGCCCATATATTAATCTGGTAGTATAACATGAAATCATAATTATGACAGCGCACCATAACCCACAAATGCAGTAAATACTTGTGATGGTCTAATTAAGCTTTTGCATTATCTTGTGAAGAAAATGAATGTGTTGGAGGGATGGTGTGGTAGACAGGTTTTAATGGAATTTTCTTGAGAGTTGTAACTCATATAGTGTTTGCCTCCCTGAACTCATTCTCACCCAGCAAATTCATATAGCCATATAACAATTAAAAATAGCCTCTGTTAATTAAATACACACGCTACGTTTGGCTCTTTTAGCTTACTACCTAGTTCCATGAGTGTTCCAAAGGAATACTTAGGGCCAGATGCTAACTCAGGACCCAGTGAGTAGCTGCCTATTATGTGATCCTTGTGTGAAAGGCTTGCACCCTGGAAAGTGAAAGGGTTAAACTACTCTCCTGACTTGTATATGTAACCACAGCTCACAGCCCACCACACATGGGCTTATGACCCACCAGTGAGCCGTAACCTACTCTTTTCCTAAAACAGAATCCATAAAGAGCCTCTCATTTTTTCCCTGTGTTATAGTTAAGCAGATTTTCCTCCATTCCATGCTTTTATTGCTTCACAAGTAGCTTTGCTCTGCATTCCAGTGATCCCACTCTTGACTTCCAGTTTAACTAGGATAATTTCTAAAATTAAGTCCAGAATTAGAGCACGAGCCATTTGCCACAACTTTCTGTTCCTTCCATTCATTTGCATCTCCCCCGGTATTACCAACAAACAGGTGTGCATTGAAAAAACAGCAAAAAAAGCAATATACTCAATTTATGAAATGATCACTGCTTTTATTGCATTGAGAATTCATTGCTTGTGCTATGATGTTGCTGTTGTTGCATGCTGGATGTTTGATGCAATCTCGAGCCTTTTTGGAGTATGCAACCTAGAAATGGAACAATTTGGCATCTAAAGGCACTGATGTATTTCAGCCATTTCCTCTCTTGCCCCAATGGGCTCCCGGATCTATTTCCATCAACCGAGCAGCCAGTTGAATGTTCCATACAGATCTTAAAATGTGAGCTCCTGAATATGTTTCACAAAATATCTCCTCAAAACCATTGCTGTTGCTCAACAGCTACCCCGCTGGTTCTTCATATCCATTTCTTCCTTTATACTTCTAAGAACAGAGCTCTGTCAATCTGTGATTTACCTGCGTGCTGGAGCTTTTTTCCAAACCACACGCCGTTGATGTTGTTCTAGCATGCTGAGTCTTTTCACAGCAAAGACTTGTGTTCAAAGCTTGACAAGACAAGCTTTCTGTAAGACTGCTCTTGCCATATCTGCAGATATTATTGCCTGACTTAATTGGAATCTACATTTTCAACGGTTTATCTGAAATAGAATAAAGGGCATCTGTATGAAATGTTTGCTTCATTTCTGTCAGGCGTTTTAAACAGCAAATGGGACTTTAGACCTGGTTAGCTTTCTTCTTTACCTTCTCCTCCATTATACTTCAGGTTATATGAAGCAGATGCATTTTTATTCTTCTTAGCTAACTAGATCATGAAAATAGTTACATAGTATTTTATTTGTTAATTTAAATGTCTATTTCTGTGTACTAAAAATACTATTTTTACAGCCTAGATCAAACATTCACAGCCCAATCCTAACCCATGCTGGAATGGGGAGGCCGGCTGGTCTGCCCCATATCCAGAGCAGTGTTGGGGCTGGCTGCAGCACAGTCCGGGGCAAGGGGAATTCATTCCCCTTACCCTGGGTGACGCAGCAGCAGCCCCAATGGGGCTACTCAGATCTGTGCCACCTAAAGATGTGGGCGCAGATTTGAGTAGCCCAAAGCTGTGCTGGGTCGCCCAGAATTGGGCTTAGTATCTGAACCCAAGTGCCAAATCCTGGCCCCTCCTCCCACTCAGCTGCTGCCCGCTCACAGATCCACCTGTTGCCCACCTTCCCCCCACCCTGGAACACCTCCTTTCCATCCTCCTCTGCCCCCCAGACCCCCACGTCGGCCCAACATGGCCAGCACAAACTTACCAGTTTGCATCAACGTGGAGGTCGGTTCTGGCCTCTGTGGGCCAGCACATGTCTGTGCGCCGGCCTGGCTGACTTAGAAGGAGGTGCAAAGTGCCTTCCAGCACATTTGTGACACTCTTGGGCCAGCATGAGAGACTTACGCCAGCCCAGAGCAATCATTGAATTGCGTTCTCTGTGAAAGATGATAATTTTTTCACATATATGTTACTTTCCCTCAGGACATGAGCCCCATGTAAACCCTTATTTTAACCCTTACATTTTAACCCATACAATTTTAACCCTTATTTAATTTTCCTTATGCAGCACAATGTTCATGGGCTGACACTGGTTGGAATAGATGAAGGAAAACTGCCAAAAAGCAAGCTCCAGGAGTCAATTTAAGAGCCAGGGAAGCAGTTCATACTAAATAAGTAGGATAGGTTTTCTAATGGGCCAATCCAAACCAGGGCCCAGGCCGACATCATAAAAGCTACGCTGCTTTCATGTTCTGTGGGACTGCCAGTGCAAACAGTTGGAGGTCTTGTGAGCATATCACCCAGCCTGTACTGGAGCAGGTAAGGTGGTGATAGGGATGGTTTGGGGAAGAATTGGGGCAAGAAAGAAGCCAAACTGGGAGTGGTTCAGGACTGGGAGGAGGAGGTAAAATTAATATAATTTCCATCCCATATCTCTTTTGCACATACAGTCATCCAAGAAAAAGTAATCTGGAAACAGAGGTTCCAATGGATTGTGTGAAGCATCCTGGGGGACGGGGGGAGTCCAGAATGTGTCCCCTTGTCCCCATGCCCAGGGGAAGTGATTTCTGCCCCACTGGGTCTACTCAAGCCCGTGTAGCTGGTGCAAGTCCAAGTGGATCCAGGAAAATGAATCAAGGCCAGGAAACGAGATAGGATATTGATGGTGCTGCTGCCATAACTACTGGCCCCTTCCTGGCCTCAATCTGCTCTCCACCTTACCCCAGTCTCTGCCCCATTCCTTCCACTCCTGCCCATCTCCAGCTCCCTACACTGACTTACCAGCACCAGAGACATTGTGATGCCATTGGCTTGTGATGGTGGTGGTTTGGCTGCACAAAATGGTGTGCCATTTTTTGTGACAGCAGTAAAAGACCTTGTGCTACTGGAATGCTAAGGATTAGGGCCTCAGAGATTACTGTAGCTCCTCCAAACTTGTCATTGCACTTACCAGAAAAACTCCAAATAACACTGCAGTAAAGTCACTTTAAATTATATTGGCATCAGGGTTTGGAGTGGGTAGATTGTTTAGGTCTCTTCTTCTTAGTTCTGTTTAGAATGTAAGAAGAGCTCCACTGGATCAGGCCAAAGGTCCATCTAGTCCAGATTCCTGTATCTCACAGTGGCCCACCAAATGCCTCAGGGAGCATGATGTTCTCCATCATGAGTTACCATGTTCTCCATCATAATTTAACCATCAAAACCTTCTTGTATACCTCCATGTTGCTCAGTGGGTTGAATTAAACGTTAATGATTTCTGTTTTGCCATTGCAGGAGGAGGAATAAGGGTATTCTGACATTAGGTTACATCTTCCTACCTCAGCTGAGATAAAAGTAAAACTGTTTACTATTTAGTTAGGGGGGAAAGGTGACCAGTTCTCTTTGAAACATATTTCTTAAGAAATATATTTCTCTCCCCAACAGTTTATTAAAGCAAAGTTTAATGTGAAACAGAAATTAAAACGTTGCTGTCAGCATTATGGTTTAGAGAGTTGAATTTAAAAGGTTGTCTCTTCTAAAGAGTAAGGAAATTGAAGTTATCCTCATGTTGGTGGTCCTTCAAATCTTTTAAAATAAATGCAATATTGATGTACAAGTAGCTACAAAATGTACAGCCACTGGTGTGAGCACCATTGAATAAAGACTAAAAGACTCAATGTTCCTGGAAAATGTACAGAGTAATTACTAATATGTTGTCAGGTGAATGTTAAGTTGAAAGCACATAAAAGTAGGGAAAATTCAATGTTCTTGTTACTGAAGAGATGGTCTCAGTATTTCACAGAGCATTAACTAACCAGATTACTGAACTCAACCTTTTTTTTTGTTTTGTTTTTAAGGGAGGATTATGGGTCCATCCTGAACTTGGCCAGCACCAGCACTAAGTCCTAGTGCCACACGGGGTGCCGTAAACATGCCATAAAGCATGTTTATGGCACCCGGTCAGTAAGGAGCAGCAGCGCTGGGTCTGGTGCATGCAGCTACTGGGGGTAAGCGTAACTGCCAGGCTGCAGTGCAGCTTCTGGGGGGTGGGAGGAATTGGGGTGGGAGGGAGGCGTGATCGGCAGAGCTCTGCTCCACTGCATCCTGAACTCCGTGTCAGGCATACATGCTGTTATGTAAGATAGTACTTCAGAATTTAGGTATTGTCTGAATTAGTTGAAAACTGATATGCACCCATGAAGCAATATTCAGGTACATGCTCAGAGTCATGTAGAAATATTATTACATGCTGTTTAGCAGCCAACACAATAATGTGTTTTATTGTTGATTTTTGGGTTTTTCTCCCCAAGGAATATAAAATGATGTGATTTATCATGGGGAAAACAAGAGGTGATATTTCTACAGTACTGAGCATGCTGTTTATGTGCACTGTGCCAAGAATTGCTCCCACACAGAGCCATTACTTTCAGTGATATTTGTACAAAATTAGCACGTATTAGATTTACCCTCCCTGGCTTTTCCTGCCCTACAAGAAGTTTCTGGTTCCTAGACGAAAAGTGGGAAAAGCCATTCGTAGGTGTTGCTTTGAAAATTTTTCACAGTTAAGTGGTTAATACTACCTACAATGAATTAAGAATGCTGGATTAATAGATGCAGTACTTGCTTTTGTGACCCCCTGAAGACAACCCTGTTGTTCAGTTCCAGTTGGACACCAAGAATTGGTGCAGAAAGGACTATGACAGACTGTTGTAGAGTCTCACTGCCTGTGAATTTCTGAAGGTAGCTGGGAAAGGTGATATATGCCACTGAGTCAAAACCTGGTTTAATCAAATAGATCTGAAAAATAACTTGGAAAACTGGATTGCAGTCATGATAAACCTTTTTAGCAAGCATCAAGCTCAAAATAAAAGATATCACATATGCACTCAAAAGAGTATATGTATATGCAGCTCACTCATCTCTTGGTGTTTTTGGGATGGTTTGCCTCTTGTGTATTGAGCCAAGTAGTAGTATAAGGTGGAAGGAACAGGGAGGAATCCAGACCTGACCACTCCATGCTGAACATTTTGAGCAATCTGAGCATTCCATGCTGTAACTAGCTCCATAAATTGTTCGGAGAGACACAAGTCCCAGCTACCTTTGCCATTCATGGTACATGAGTTACAGGCTGGTCATCCATCCATAAAGATTGTGCAACCACCATAAGATGTAAACTTATGTAAACTTCACCAAGTTGTAAACCAAGTTGTACACCAAGATGTAAACTTCACCAAGACACTTGGTGAAGTCATGGCTTATTGCGAGGAATCCTTACAGCTTTTCCACATGAATCCTTGCAGCTGCCCACAGCAGGACTGTCGTCAGGCTTCTCTGTGTCTGAAGAAGTACACAAATTGTGCAGCCCCTTGCACATTGCCACGTTCTGTAAAATGTCCACCTTACATGGAAGTACACTAGTCTCCTCCAACATCTGCCCTCCTCCTCCCACTCATTTCATTTGTAAAAGAAGTGGTTCCTTTCTTCCTTCATGAATCCAGGGTGGTTCTGGAGCTGAAGCAGCAGAGAGGACTCAATGGCGGTAGAGAGCACCCCAATTTGTTGCTTGAGGCAACTACCTCACTGTTGCCTCATGGATAGGCTGTTCCTGACTCTCAGAATCAATTGTCTCAAGCCAGTTCAAAACAATGTTCTGGTGATCATTTGAAGGAATTAACAGCATAATCCTATACATGTCTACACAAAAGCCAGTCACATTGTGTTCAGTGAAGTTTACTCCCAGGAAAATGCGCATAGGATTGCAGCCCAAGCAAGACCTCTGTCACAAGGTATGTACAAATGACACTCATTTTACTCTCAAAGTTTAGCCAGCTATTAGGCTAGGAAATTATACAAAATTTATTTTTTTTTTTTTTGCTTAAACTGGTACTCAGTGGCCGTTATCAGGAAGGTCATGATTATTTCAGTAATCAGTTTCATAGTTCTGCCTGTCATGCTGCATGTATTTTGCTTAATTTTAATTGTTTTATTGCCCCTGCAGCCTGCCCCTGTGAACCTTTGCAAGAAAAATAACTACTAATCTAAATAAATAGAAATAATTAAGATATGGGCACATTTTTTATTTGGGTCCTGTTTGTGCTGATTGTGGAGGTATTTGGAAAATATTCAGAATTAATTGCTGTAATTTGGTAAGTTGTCTAATGACATTAAAATGAGCAGATGGAGCCACTTTGAAGTAATGCATTCCTAATGATAAGAAACTTAGGTTTTGACACAATCTGAAAGCTAAAATGTAAATGCAATTGGTGGCCTAAGGAATGGTCATGTACTGTACATCAACTTTGGACAGAAAGCAAGTGCGCCTACTTCCATGTGTGACTTTGGGCTTTAATAACTTGCACATCCTTTGCCTTTGAGTGATACAGAATTGTGAATTATGTATTTCAGTGGAGGCCAAGAATATCACCACCTGATGATTCTGTTGGCATCAGCAATGTTAAACATGTTGTAGAGCTAAGCAGCAATTAGCAATCAGCATCTTGTATACAGGTAATATGAAATAATGTGTAGGTTTGTGTAAAAATAAAAAGTCTGATTGACATGCTCATTGGCTGGGGATACTGTATGAGTAGTAGGGGAGCCTGACTGCCCCCTCCTATCCCACTGCACTCTGAGCCCTTTTTCAATTTGAAGACATTGGGGCAGCCTCTACTTAGATTGAAGGCCACTGTGCAGTGGAGCCAGCCTCAGCCAATAAGACAGTTCACTAGGCAAACCCGTGGGCCACTTCCATGTGGCTATTGAGGTGGGGAGGGAAACTCCTACCCATACTTTTAGTGCCAGAGGAATGGGGGAGGCACAGTTTCACCTGTACTTTCAGGCTAGTATGGTGGGTTCACATGCTGAAGGCCAGGGCCTCACTAGAATATTTGGAACAGAGGCCATAGCTCAGTGGTAGAGCCCATGCTTTCCATGAAAAAGATCCCAAGTTCGATCTCTGGCTGATCTACCAGTCAGTGTAGGTGATACTGCATGAGATGGACCAATGATCTGACTTGGTATAAGGCAACTACCTACAGATCAGGGGGATCAACATCCTGCAAATATAATATGGTTGCTCACATATACTTCCCACTTTGTCTATGCTTTCTTCTCAAAGGGAACTCTGTCCTCATATCTGTTACTGCCTTGCATCTCACCTTATCTTATCTTAGATCTGGATTACATATATGGTGGAGCAGATTGCAGGGGAATAAGTCCTGGGCCCAGAAAGAGACCCCACAGCAATTGCACTTATTGCATGTCCTTAAAACTGCCTATGTGCCTCATCGGGAAATGTTAACCTTCTTAAATACCTCCTTATTGTGCAAGGGCTATGAAACAATGACTTGAACATTTGGGAGTGAAGATCTTTATCAATAATTCAACCATGAATATTTAATAGTAGCAATGTTTTACATTCACATTTTTTTTTTAAATTAAACTTTGTAACTTTCCATTTTCCCTTTCCTCATTAAGCATTAATATTTGATTTGCCAAAAAAGGCTTCAGTATGTGCGGGAGACATCAGAACGTGTTAACAAGGAAGCTACATTCTATTTTATAAAATATATATTGTAACAAGTTGCTGTAGGTATTATTAATAAGTAACTGGCAGCCACTCAATAGTTAAGGTGCATATTCTACCCTGACAGATTTTCAAAACTTCTTCCCATTAAATCTTCTTCCTGACATGATTAACAGCTGTTCCTACCCAACTCCCCACATGGTGATGCATCTTGCCCAGTAGGGATTCGGCAGCTGGAGGACTCCTTGGGATTGTCCCAAGTAAGCCCCTGCAGCCACTATGGGACTACTCAGACCTGCACCAGTGATATCACTGGCACAAGTTCAAGTTGATCAATGCTGGCAGATCAGGCTCAGGAATGGGGTTGTGATTTCACGTGATCCCCCTGTTCTGGGACTGATTTGCCCCTTCCCCAGTCCCCACCCCATTCTGCCTGCCCCCTGCCATGTTGAAGATCAGGAAACAGAGAGTGGGTGCAAATTCATAATAGAGAGAGGTGAGGTGTGCCCCAAGGATCAGTCCTGGGACCAGTGCTTTTCAATTTGTTCATAAATGATTTGGAGTTGGGAATAAACAGTGAGGTGGCCAAGTTTGCAGATGACACTAATTTTTTTTGTTTTGTTTCCAGGTGGTGAAATCTAAATTGGATTGTAAATGACTCCAGAAGAATCTGTCCAAATTAGGGGAATGGGATGAAAAATGGCATAGGCACTTCAAGGTATGTGAATGTAAAGTAACAATACATTGTACACTGGGGCACAAAATCATAATTTTATATATATGCTGATGGGTTCTGAGCTGTCTGTGACAGACCAGAGAGAGATCTTGGGGTGGTGGGGAGCAGCTCAATGAAAGTGTCGACCTAATGTGTGGCAACTGTGAAGAAGGTAAATTCCATACTGGGATCATTTAGAAAGGGATTGAGAATAAAGCTGCCAATATTATTACACTGATGTACAAATCAATGGTAAGGCCATGTCTGGAGTATGGTGTTGAGCTCTGGTTGCCATATCTGAAATAGTATAAAGTAGAACTAGAAAAGGTGCAGAAGAGACCAAACAAAAAGATCAACGGGCTGGAACACCTCCTTCACAAGGAAAAACTACAACATTTGGGGTTCTTCAGTGTAGAAAAAAGGCAATGGGGGAGGGGTTCATGATTGAGATATATAAAATTATGCATGGGATGCATGGATAGAGAGAAGTTCTTTTCCCTTTCTCACACACACCAGAACTAGGGAACATTTAAAAAAAAAAGTGACTGATGGGAAATTTAGAACAAACAAAAGGATATATTAACTAATCTGCAGAACTCTTTGCCACAGGATGTGGTGGTGGCACCTGGCCTAGATGCTTTTAAAAAGGGATCAGACAGATTTATGGGGGGAAAGTCCATCATAGGTTCCAAGTCATGATGACTATATGCAGCCTTTGAGCTTTAAAGGTAGCCTGTCTCTGAATGCCAGGCGCAAAGGAGTAGCAGCAGTGGTTTCATGTTTATCTTGACTGCGCCCAGAGACATCTCGTGGGCCACTGTGAGATACAGGAAGCTGGATTAGATAGGCCTGTGGCCTGATCTAACAGTGCTGTTCTTATGTTTTAAATTAATGTTGGATAGTATTTCTTAGTTGATATGTAATGATGTTTATCATCTAACATGCACTAGTATTCCATATACTGTATAACTATTGAGTGTGTTTCCAAATTCAAGGCCTGACAAAATTCAAAATAGATTAATAATTCGTTACAATAAGTCTAAGAATTTGCATTTCAATGCTGAATTTTAAAATTCATATTCAAAGTGCTGATTTAAATGTTGCTTTGATTTTTTTACAGTTAAAAATCTGAATGACAAAATTGGGAAATTACACACACATACACACTTAAACTTATTGCATATTTTGATTATGTATTTTGTGGCCTATTTTGATTCTTTGGTCTTTGGGAATAGAGGGTCAGAAATGCAAATAAATAGATTTTATCTGTCTGTCCATACAGATGAGTTTTTAAGCATCCATCAACACACACACACACACACACACACCCTTTTCAAAAGAAGGACTGAAAGGGCTATTTTTGCCTTTATGTTCTATATTTAACACCCTATTATTGCAAACTGGGCAATGATCCTTTTGGAATCAAAAACATTTTTTTTCTGCATAATGGATGGCAAGCCCTGGCTCTCTCTCAGAAAGTAACAGTAAATTAGTTAAGTTAGAAGTCGTTCTTTGGACTTCTCATTGGATAATTCCATTAAAATTGGAATAGCATTTAGATTAATCACGTACAAACAAAGCACATTATAATATTTGCAGTATGCACTTTGCCAGAGTGTAAAATATATTCCTCCCCATAATAATTTTTTCTGATGTAATAACACAAAGTGGCGCATTAAAAGTAGCAGGCAAGGAATATTGCATTTTTTTTTTAAAGCTGCTTCCTCTCTGACACTAAGATTTAGAGATTTGATAAATGGATTGGACTTGGGCATTTTGGAATATGAATGAATGTTTAAAGAGACAAAAGAGTGTTAAGCATTTTCAACAGCATTTCAATCACCTGAAACGTGATCCAAAGACAAAACGTTATGTCATCAGCAAACCTTGGACTCATGTAACAAGTGATGCTTTCATACAAGCAGCATCTTTAAATCTGCATCTAGCAAAGCGACATATAGCTTAAATCAATGTAGCAAAGCTACACTGTCCGCATTCTATCCTACATTTATAGCATTTAACAGCCCAATCCTAACTAAGCCCCTTCTAACCAATGCAGCCATGCCACTGGAGCGTGTGCTGCGTCATGAAAGGGGGGGAGCAGACCCAGAGGTCTCCTCCAGATAAGGGAATTTTTGTTCTCTTGCTCAGGGACACAACTTCACCTTCAAATGGAAATGGGTCTATTTTGACCTGTGCCAGCAATTTTGCTGACACAAATCTGAGTGGAGCCGGGAAGGCAGATCAAGGTCGGGACAGGAGATAGGATATCAGCAGTGTCACTCCCAGTGTTACTGCCCCTTCCTGGCCTTGATCTGCCCCCTTCCTACCTGGTCTCTGCCCAATTCTCTCTGTCCCATTCTGTCCAAGCTCTGCTTCCAACCTGCCCCCCGCACTGACTTATTGGCACCAAGGATCCCTGGTGGGCCACTGGCACGCAGCTATGGCCCCTTGCCAGTTG
Source organism: Tiliqua scincoides (assembly GCF_035046505.1). Classification (NCBI taxonomy): domain Eukaryota; kingdom Metazoa; phylum Chordata; class Lepidosauria; order Squamata; family Scincidae; genus Tiliqua; species Tiliqua scincoides. The sequence goes on along the minus strand of NC_089824.1, from coordinate 62,954,078 downwards.
TGGTAGCAGCCAAGCTGTGCTGAATTGTGTGTCACCTTTTGCAATTACCATAAAGCACACTGTGCCATCAGAACATGAGTTTTGGTGGCACAGTGGTCAAATTAATTTGGACCCTTAGTGACACATCCCAGCCTAAAAGTTTTCTTAGTTGCATGAGTACATCAAGCACAGCTGCTATGCCATTTTTGAAGGCAGCATAGCGAGAGTGTTGGATAGGTGGCACCCAGAGTTCCTTTGATTTTCAGAGCCATTTTAATAGTGTAAGCATTTTTGAAAATGTGACCCATAACTATCTTTTCTTTTTTAGTGTTGCCTATAAATGTCTGATTCCCTGCAATAAAAACTCCTGCATATGTGTAAAGGTAGACAATGAAGTTAACTTTGTCACCGTATTTCTTATAATATTTTTCCCCCAGGGTGTGGTAATAAACTGTGCATACTCATTGACCTGCTTAGGTTCCACATCTCTTGTCAAGTGATGAACAAATTAATGGAATACTCATTGCTACAAAGTTGCCACTTTCTATCATAGCTCATCAGTGATAGAAGGAAGCACTTAGAAACCTAAAGCAAAGCACATTTGCTTCACTACAATCAAATCCTTCAAACTTGGGATTCAGCCAACCATCAGTATGCATTGCTTTGATTGAATTTACAGAACACCAGAGACCTGTTTCATTCCTGAAAGGTGATTCAATAACAGCAGCACTTACCCTGCTGCAGTCTCATTGACTTCCATTTGGTTACATCTACAGGTGACAATAGTTTCAGATCACTTCCTAGTACAGCAGTATTCAACCTGCTAGCATCAGTGGTGGTTTTCTTGCTGTTTTGTCCTCCTTAGTAGCCTTTAGTCCTTCTGGATGTTTGTCAGCCAGTAGGATGGGCTTTTTGTGTAGAATAAATTTTCTGTACATCTCTGGCTAGGGCTGGGAAAGAACCTTGCCTGAAACCCTGGAAAGACACTGCAGGTTCATGTGGACAATCAGGAGCTACAGAGTGGCCACAAAGGCTCTATACATGAGATTGTGTGGAATTGGGATTCAAGTCATTAAAACCTGCATAGGCATGGCCACCATGTAGATCAGTGATTCTCAACCTTTACTTAAAGGTAAAGGAACCATTAAATGCATGTGGGAGCTGGTGGGTGGTGAATTGGTGATGATGGCACTTCAAGGTAAAAAAAAAGGGGGGGTTTCAGGACTTACCTGCCGGCAGTAGTGGCGAGAACCTGGGTTTTGCAGTGTCTCCAGCTGCTACAGCAGACAGATAAGTCCAAAACTGCATTTTTTTACTTAAGCAGTGCTGCAAACCCAGAAGTGCCATAGCCACCATCACTGCCAACTCATAGCTCCCCTAAAAGGGTAAAACAGTGTTTCTCACTGCACTGGGAGCATTGTGATCCCCAGATTGACAACCACTTCTATAGATAAACCAGTGGCCTGATTTAGCACAAAGCACTAAGAGCCCAATCCTGAGCTCTTGCCACCAGTCCTCCACCAGCACTGAGTGTCACAACTGTGCCGTAAGGCACATCTGCAACTCTCAGCACTGGTCTATTGCTGGTGCTAGGCTAGCTCTGTGGACTGCTGCTCTTCTGCTGCTCCATGGCCGCCCAAATTGCTGGGTGGTGGAGAGGTAGGTGGGGGCGTGGGGGGAGGAGGCATGCCAGGGGAGGGAGTGAGGCGGGAGGGAGATGGGACTGGAGGAACTCTGCATCCAGAGCCTCTGTGTCAGGCTGCAGGCTGGAGGCTCTTGATTCTACAGCAGCCCAAGTGTTTCTGCAGAATCAAGTAGTCCCATTGCAGGGCTACTTGCCTTACTCAGGGGAAGGGGATGAAAGTCCTCTTTCCCCGAGGAGCTGCTGGCGGCCAGCCTTTTGCGCACAGGATGCCGCTGCAGCCTTTTTGGTGCTACGGCAGTCCCTATGGAATGGGCAGCTGAGGATTGGGCTGCACGTTATTTGTTCAAATCAAATGTTCAAGTTTCCTAAGAGCAAAACAGGTTAAGAATAACAGACCCACAATTCACCTGACACATCCCAGTAGCTAGTTGCAGGTGCTACATGAAAAAGGTGCATTCCAGGAAGATTGGCATACCTTGGACACACACATACTCAAATACGCTAGTTCTGTTTTAACACAACTAGTTAACTGCTGAATTCCTGAGCTGTGAGTAATTATACCCCCTGAGCTGTTAGTAATTAAAACATATAATGTGCAAGAAAGCTGCCCACACTTCTGTTGGTGTTTGTCAAACTTGAAGGTGGGGAATACACCTTTTTATCAGAACAGATTTTTAGCATGACACCCCAGCAACATCAGCTTCCCGATGTTTTCAGTGCCAAATGTGTATTTTTATCCCAGTTTCTCCCCTTCTTTCCAATAATTCTAATTTGTTGAATGTATTCAGTCCTTTCACTGGGTATTGTGAGCCACCTTGGTAGTCCCTTGGCTGAGACAGAGAAGCAGGAGATAAAGTGTTTTCAAATAAATAAATAAATATTGCAAATGGTGCAATGCTGTGAAAGTCAGGTTGTCTAGGGCTTAGCTGTTATTCTTGACAGTTGTTGAAAACTAGTCTCAGAATGTCAGGTGTACAGCGTAGACAACAGGAAAAACACCTTCAGTCAATTGGGCATATTACACAATGATATACAACCAAGATTCCCCCAAGGCACTTCTCTCTGTTGCTCATGTCAGTGTCTTGTCTCTGGATACACTAGTTTCATGGCTATACTTCCCCCAAAAAACTAATGTAGAGAAAACACAAGAAAATCCAGATCACCTTTTCCCTGTATCTTTCTCTGTAACTAGACCTCTGTAGAATTAATTTACTGGATCTGTAATTCTCCAATTAACTTAGCCATTGTCTGCATCCTGTGTATCTATCAGTCCTGTGAGCATGAAAAGAGGCTTCTCTTGTGATACATAGGGTGTGCTCATTACACAATCGTTAACAAAAACCCACTGCAGTCATTTGCTGCATTCAGGCCTGATTTTGACAATAAGCACTGGATAAATGATATCTTGGAACACGGGGCTTTCAACAGTGCTCTTGGGATCCCCGCAAGTTAATGATATCTGAAGGCAATGTGAGCCGAAATCTTTTGGCACTTGGCAGAATCAGGCCCCTACGAAGAGATAAATCTTTCAGTGTAAATGCAAATGAAAAGCTATTTTGAAATACCCCATCTGTGGCTATGTGAGGAAAAAAAGGATTATGAAGAGGGGTAATGTGTAATTAAAAATATTTTTGAAACAACACTGCTACTTCTCTGATGATCTTGAGAGCACATTGTGATTGTCACGTATTTACTTGGCTCTGGAACATCTGTAGAAAGGAACGTAAGAAGAACACAATGCCAGATTGCCCTGAGGGGATTTCTATTTTGGATCAAATCGAACATTTTTGTTAGTTTAGTAGATGCGTTCAAACCCAAATGTATCTCCTATACTACATGGCACAGTGCAGCAGATGCCAGAATCCACTTGACAGAAGTCAAAAACCACATCGAAGTGAGACTTGCTGTATATAATTCTCAGGGAGGAAGGTCCTGAAACTGGAAATAGCACCTGAGAAAATTGGTGCAAGTGCTGGCACCCCTCCAAAAAAAAACCCAGCACAGCATACATTATTTAATTGTATATACTGGACTTCTATAAAGCAAATATTACATATTTGCATTGCTCTTTTTGCTTTCATTCAGCTCAATGGTGCTTCTGACTCAACATATCTCTTTTGATGACCAGATAAGAAAAAGATTAAGACCTTAAATCCTGCTTAACTTCAACTATATAACCAGCCAGGTGTCTCTAATATCTCCCAGGCAAGGGGGGGGGAGACACAGAGAGAGTGAAAGAAAAGTCATTTGAAAACTATGTACAGTGGTGCCCCCTTATCTGTGAGGGTTCTGTTCCAGAAACCACCTTCCCCAAAGGATAACTGAAACCATGGATACGGGCTAAGGCCTGTTCCTGCTGTCCCAACCCGCTGGAGGTGAGGGGAGCCTAACTCACCTCTGGAAGGGCTTCTGAGCTCAGCAGAAGATGTGGATGTCCCTCCACAGCCTCTGCCAGGTTCAGACTGAGCTCTGGGGCTTCCCCTGGTGCTCCCAATGCCTTAAAAAATGTCACTTCTGGTTTCTCCATGAAAACAGAAGTCACATGTTTTGAGCTCTAAAGCTCAGTCTGAACCCAGCAAAGACCGTGGATGAACATCCACGGCCTCTGCTAAGCTCAGAAGTTCCTCCGGAGGCAAGGGGAGCAGCTCTCCTAGCCTCCAAAGGGGTGCATGCGTGGGGCCCCCCTAAACTGTGAATAACTGAATCTGTGGATAAGGGATCTGCAGAAAGGGGGTCACCCTGTACACTGTACCTAAGTAGAAGGGGGAACATGAGCATGTTTGCCCCCTTGCCAATGTACTCCTTAGTCACACCACTTTGTTGCTAAGTTACCTTGATGTGTCAGCCTCTGATCTTCCCATTCTCCAATGTTTGAGCTCAGCACTTTCCTCTTTATGTTTTCTCTTTCCCTCTCATCTCAAGGATGAGGGGATCTCATCCTTTTCAAGGAGTGCAAAGAGAGGAAGAGGAGTGGAGGCAAGTTGGCAGACAGAGATGGGTGCCTCCCATGTGGTGACTGCCTCAGTTGACCTTATGGATGGGTCAGCCTTGGTGAATTCCATATCTTTTGCAAGCTTTTTCTGTTGTATGGTTTTAAAGTTCACTATCTTGAGAAAAAGATTTTTTTATATATAGTGAACTATAAAACTCTAAATAAATACATGACATGCAGACTTTGTAGGAAGCTGCTTTATAATAAAGTAGACCATTAATTCATCTAGGCCCATCTAGATTTTCAACACAGAAAAGCAGTGGCTCTGCTGTGTTTCGCTGTACTTCCTTCTGTTCACACAGCTTTGAGGTGGCTCAGATACACAGCAATCATGCAGTGGATTAGTCTGTGGCAGAAGCTCCTTATTCCTTATATCTACCCAAGGCACAATCTAAGTAGAACAACATGTGTCCACAAAAAGGAGCAAGCATCCATTGAAGGCAAACAATTTCTTCAGGATCACACCTGTACCTTTTCCCTATCAACCCATCAGTCACCCAAATCACTTGCTCACATTTAATGCCCTGCAAGGGACACAGAAAACATTCATTGAAGTCACTAAAAGATGCTGATGAACAAAGCTTCAGGTCAGACATCTGCCCATTTCCAGTTTATTGCTCAAGAGCAGGTTTGGGTCAATCACCAGGCTGACTTTGGCATTTAAAGGCTCAGTTGTATTCTGGCTCTTGCCAGAGCAATTCTGGTGCTCCTTATGAACTCTTCTATTAATTGTAGGCCCTTTTTCTGACTTCCTGGTTTCTTTTAACTATTTATACTTGCTTCCTCTCCCATGTACCTGTTTTCCTACTTCCTCCTCCTGCTCTGTGCCTTATAAACTTTAGACAGGCCTCTGCTGGACTGGAATGAAACATGAGTAAGCAGGTCAGATCCATACACACCTCCTGATATTTATGTTCCACCAGAATTGTTATTTCACTCATCTGAATTGCTGCAAAGTCACTGGGAACATCTATATTTGGGAAGAAGCAATGGCACACAAAACCCTATGAGGCTTCATAGGTTTTCTCATAATTCTGGGTCATTCCCAGATGAATGAATCAAAAAATGTGGGGAACCCCAATGTGGAAGAGCCAATGAGAACAACAGGGGGAAAAATATTCCTCAGTATTATTGCTCAGTTTTCAGTAGGATAAACTGGTGATTTTCCACCCATGCACCAAAAAGATACCTCGAAAGCCTGCTTGTAAACCATGGTCAGTGTAATTGCAAAGAGGACTAGTTTCTCTGAGACCAAACCACAACCTTTAATCCCCTTTAAACATTATACTTTTGTGTAAGCAATTTGCCTTCCGTCATGTTCTCTCACACATGATGTTCCAAACAATTAAAATAATTGTTTTAACATCCGCCTGAAAGTTTCAAAGATAAGAAGCAATTCCCAGCATGAATAAACTGTGAAGTGCATTTGAAAATAAGGTTCTTAATGATAATTGGCATTGAAATCTTTATTTTACTAATGTATTTCACAGTTTATTCATGCTGGGGAGTGCACGTTGTCTTTGAACATCTCAGATGACTAAAATGAGCAAAACTGATACCATTTCCCTTTAAACAAAGTGAAAATAACAAGAACATGATTAGTAAAAAAAAAAAAAACAAGGATTTTTTTTTTTAAAGCAACAGCATTTCCAGTCCCAGTTTGCATTATCTGCCTAGTTAGAGTGTGTCGCCTTTTATGGCCCAGTCCTAATGGACCTGGGTGACAGCAGAATTATTCCAAGGGTGCTGACTGCCATAAAACAGTCAGCACCAGCCACAAAAGGCACTCCAGCAGCACGCTGAGTAGTGTATGGGGCAGGAAGACTACGGGGGGGGGGTCTGGTAGTGATGGCATGCACTGGATTCTATTCCCCTTTTCTGCAACCTTCCGGTCCTGCAACCTTCAGGTTCAACATTGCTCTCCACAGACTTGCACTAGCAAAATCAGTAATGCAGAATCAAGGAGACTCTGTGGAGCTAGCGGTTTATGAATGTCTGATTTAAATCCCCTTTGCCTCTGACAATTTCCAATCCTCCCCCCCATATAGCATGTTAATTTTTTGTACGGCTGCACCAGTGGGGGGCGGGGAGGGCTGTTAGGGCCCAATCCTATCCAATTTTCCAGGACCGTTGTAGCCATGCCAATGGGGTGTGCGCTGCATCATGTGGTGGGGAGGCAGTCACAGAGGTCTCCTCAAGGTATAGGAACATTTGTTTCCTTACCTTGGGGCTGCTTTCAGTTGCACCGGTGCTGGAAAGTTGGATAGGATTGGGCCCTTTGTCTGCTTGTACAGCCTGAGAATGTGGACAGACTCCTTTGGAGTGTGAGGCCATCTGCCTGCCTGCTCGACCCTTGCCCAGCTTGGTTGATAAGAGCTGCCCGGGGTGGGCTGGCTGAGTGGACAGGGAGGGTGGTCAACTCTTCCTTGATGGAGGGGACGTTACCACTCGCTTTGAAACGGGCGGTGGTTCGCCCCCTCCTGAAGAAGCCCTCCCTGGATTCCACTGTGTTGGATAACTACCGGCCAGTCTCCAACATCCCGTTTCTGGGCAAGGTAATTGAGCGGGTGGTGGCATCCCAACTCCAGAGGGTCTTGGATGAAGCGGATTATCTGGATCCTTTTCAATCTGGCTTCAGGCCGGGCTTTGGGACGGAAACCGCCTTGGTCGCCTTGGTGGATGACCTATGCCGGGGACTGGACAGGGGGAGTGCGTCCCTGTTGGTCCTGCTGGACCTCTCAGCGGCTTTCGATACCATCGACCATGGTATCCTTCTGGGCCGATTGGCCGAGTTGGGAGCTGGAGGCACTGTTTTGCGGTGGTTCCGCTCCTACTTGGAGGGTCGGTCCCTGATGGTGGTGCTGGGGGATGCCTGTTCGACACCCTGGCCCTTGAGATGCGGGGTGCCACAGGGCTCAATTCTGTCCCCCATGCTATTTAACATCTACATGAAACCGCTGGGAGAGGTCATCCGGGGGTTTGGAGTGGGGTGCCATCAATATGCTGATGACACCCAACTCTATCTCTCCTTTCCTCCAGACTCCAGGGTGGCGGTTGAGGACCTGGAGCGCTGTCTGGAGGCAGTGAGGATCTGGATGGGGGCTAACAAGCTGAAATTAAATCCGGATAAGACAGAGGCTCTCCTGGTTAGGAAATCCTCGATGCAGGTGCTGGACTATCGGCTTGCCCTGAATGGGGTTGCACTCCCTCTGAAGGAGCAGGTCCGCAGCTTGGGGGTCCACCTGGACTCGCAGCTGCTCCTGGATTCCCAGGTGGCGGCTGTGGCTAGGGGGGCCTTCGCTCAGCTTCGGCTGGTGCGCCAGCTGCGGCCGTACTTGGATCGTGCAGACCTGGCCACGGTGATCCATGCCTCAGTGACATCGAGATTAGATTACTGTAACGCACTCTATGTGGGGCTGCCCTTGAAGACGGTTCGGAAATTGCAACTAGTGCAGAATGCGGCGGCCCGTGTGGTTACTGGAGGTAGGCGGTTCGACCCTATCAGTCCGCTTCTCCAGCGGCTGCACTGGCTGCCCATTCGTTTCCGGGCCCAATTCAAGATGCTGGTATTGACCTTTAAAGCCCTATACTGCTCTGGACCAGGGTATCTTAGAGATCGCCTGCTCCCGTACAATCCGGCTCGCCCTCTCAGGTCATCAGAGAAGGCCTTTTTACAAGTGCCGCCGCCTAGGGAGGTACGTGGGGCGGCTGCAAGAAATAGGGCCTTCTCAGTAGTGGCACCAACGCTATGGAACTCCCTTCCCCTTGACTTAAGAATGGCTCCCTCTCTTGAGACCTTTCGGCAAGGCCTGAAGACCCTTCTGTTTAAACAGGCCTTCTGAGTTCTTGGCCTTTTAACATTTTTTAACATCTTTTAATATTTTTTTACAGGCCTGATTCTTTTATGACTTGCTGCTGCTCTATGCTCTTTTTACCTATTTTTACTCTGACTGCTGTTTTTAGTATGTGTTAATATGTTTTTATTTGCTTTTAAATTGTTTTTAATATGTTGTAAGCCGCCTTGAGTCCCTTCGGGGAGAAAGGCGGGGTAGAAATAAAGTTATTATTATTATTATTATTATTATTATTACTGTTTAGTTTTCATATTTTGTCACTTTTCTACTAAATTTCAACAGTCTTCTCTATAGTTTGCATAAGAAATTCAGATAGGCCCTCCCTTAATTCAGATCTCTTGCCCACCTTCCTAAAGTGTGGTGTTTATTAATTGACTGATTGGTATAGCACTATAAAGGCCCAATCCTATTCAATTTTCCAGTGCTGGTGCAGTTGTGCTAGTGGGGTGTGCGCTGCATCCTGTGGTGAAGGGGCAGTCACCGGGACCCTCTTAAGGTATGGGAACATGTGTTCCCTTATTACGGGACTGCATTGTGGCTACAACGGGGCTGGAAATTTGGATAGGATTGGGCCCTCAGTGTGCATGGAGCTTCACAGAGTAATGGCATAAGAATAAGAATAAAAAATTTGACAGAGGGGAAAGCAGAGGAGGAGGAAGAAATATAGAGACAAGGGTAACCACACCGGATGCTGGAATTAGAAAACTGAATATCACCAAACTGAACTGAAGGCAGGGATATCTTGGCACATGAGAGCAGGGAGGTAAGGAGCAGCAAAGCAATATATTCAAAGTAATGATTTGAAAATAAAGGATTTGCAGCACAATCCTATGCAGTGGCATCAGTAGGGGATAAGGACCACACTGGGTGATGCTCTTGGTGGTGGTGATACCACTAGTGGCCAAAATTTTGGAAACCTTTTGGAAAATTTGTATTTATAAATCATGTTATATTATTGGAAAGTTAGTTTTATGGGGAATGTATTGAAACAAACCATACTGAATTATCTCTATTCTCTCAAGTGTTATGGCCAATTAACCAGAAAAAGAAAACACAACTACCTTATGTAACAAAAAGTGAATTTTCTTAACTCAAAACTGACCAATGAGACTGATTGCTCCAAGAGCCAATGAGGTGTTATTATGACACAGCAGGGAACCAATAAGGTGTTCGTATGAGTCAACTCTCATTTCCCTATATCAAAACGAATATTAAAACTCTTATTCAGTTGTGTGAGAGTCATCCATTTGACCACTTTTTTTTGGTTACTGATTTGTTGAGTGATCTGTACTGTTATGTATTTAAACAAACAACAAACAAATAAATAAATAAAGTTAATGGTGGCCAACCCAACCCTAGTGATGCCTAGTGAATAAATGTAATTTATTCCGTTTGGTCTGGTACAGGAGGAGGTCCATCACGGGGGTGATGCAATGAGCTCCCACATCAGGTGACACAAAACCTGGTGACACCTCTGATCCTAGGCATGTTTGAATTAAGTCCCAATTTGTTCACTGGAACTTACTCTCAGATAAGTGTGTATAGGTTTGCAGCCTTAATGTTGGATCAGGGAGTGGACAGGAAGGTGGTGTAAGGCTTGAAGAAGAGGAGTGGTGTGGTCAGATTGATAATTAATTGAATGCCTTTGGTAGCAGAAGTGAGAAGAGGACCAAAAAATAGCAATGGAAGGCCAGAGGGGAGAAGGTTTCAGCAGTCAGCACAGTGACAGCCATGCAGATAGTTCTGAATCAAAGATGGGGATGGATAAAATGGCTACTGAGGTTACAAAGGCCCTATTTTCCCCCTAAAGCAGTGGAAATCAGCATTGTTCCCTTATGCAATATAGGGGCAAGGGACATTTAGAAGGCTACGTCCCAAAGGACTTCAAGTTCCCAAGCACACTGCATTTCTTCCCTTCCCATATACACTAGCAAAACAGATCTTGAGGAGGAGATGGATAGCCAGGCAGACTCACAAAGGTCTGGGACATTACTTCAGATAAATATGGTAACAGGAATAATGAGTATGCCAAGTTGTGAGAATGAATATCTTCCTAACGGATATTCCTCCTAAGAGATATACGTATAAGAGAATGAATACTCAGTTCATTCTTCATATACAGTCATTTGTTCTTCATCTGTTCTCCATTTTATCCCCACTTTTGTGTAACTGAAGCTGTGGCTTTAATTGAATATAAGGTGATGAAAATGCCCCCACATTCCTTGACAAATATTATTGCATGGATAGTTTTTAACTTCAAACCAGAGTAAAGGAAAAGATCAGAATAAAAAACAAACACAGCCCGACAGCCCGAGCCTAAATAAACTCCCACGTGGCAATGCAGCAGCACCAGTGTGGGCTGTGTTGCATCCCGTGGGCGTGTTTTGGCTGCTGGAGGTCTCATAGTAAAGGGACATTTGCCCCCTTGCCCTGGGGTAAGCCCCAGCAGGCTCAATTCGGATCTATAGCTGGCACAAGTGTGTTGATCCATGTTGACAAATCAGGCCCAAGATGTGGGATAGGATACAGCATGCACAAGCACCACTGATCCCACCCCATCCCAGACCCAAGTTCCCCCACTCCATTATACCCCCTCTCTGCTCTGCCCTTCTCTCCCCAGTGCTGCACTGGACTTACATGCTCTGGTGCACATCTCTCTGCATGCTGGCACTATCAGGAAGGCTCCATCCTTCCTGCCAGGGCTGCTGGAAGGTGCACTGTTCCAAAGTGCTTTACAGCACTTTTGCGACAGCACACGCAAGTGGAGCATGCAGTCTGTTGGCATTAGTCTAGGATAGGATTGGGCCAGTTAAGTACAGTTAAGGCAGGCCAAGTTCTCTTGTAAATTTTTTTTTTTATGTCAACAGTTAATTGGATCATCCTACCGGCCATTAAGAAATCCTGACAATCTGTGAGTGCACTCGTGTGAACATTGTCACGGGTGACTTTTGAAACAGGTTTTCAGAGAAAGATTTTAAGAGTGAACTCTACTGTGTGGAGTTTAAACACCGACTATATCTGGCATCACTTAAATTTGGATCATACGAATTGGAAAATAGACGGTAAAATGGACTGATGAATACATTCAAATGGTTCTCATGCAGTACGACAGTCAGAGAAAAACTTTGAATGCTTTACTTTCTACTTATGCCTTCATCATACTGCATAAATCTTTGGATCTAAGGGGAACATTGTTCACTCGGAAGTGCTTTAAGGTTCCATCCTTTGTGTAGGTAAGGTGGTTTATTTTTGACTCTGAAGAAGATTTCATACAAAGAAATTGGCTGGCACACAATGTGTACTTTTACTGGGCTATTATTTCTGATCATGCCTGCAAGATGCATGCAGACATAAATCAAAGGGACTTTACAAATAAGATGTTTTCCTCTGTACCTATGCACATGGCAAACTGCCTTTAAGTTTGGCTTTATTCTTCCTCAATACAAAATGATTGATCGATTGCTCACAGCTTGCACGACTCCCTGCTGCCCTAGATCCATCTCTGCTCCTCACACTCTATACAGTTCTTGCATCATTGACTTTCTGCCAGCCATTTTGCTGCCAGTGCCTGAGTTGACATTTAATGATCTTTAGACCTCGTAATGTCACATTTATCACTCTTTATCAGTTGTGACAGACCTAAATTCAAATGAAAACATGAAATGTAGACTGAATCCAATCCAACCACTGATATGTTTCTGAGTGGCATCCGTCAAGAGATGCCAAAGGAGGAAAGTGAAAAATGAACTGCTGTTTTTTTAATGCTGAAATTACCTTTAATAATTTCCCGGGTGAATGCTTCAGTACTTGTCATCGCAGCATTTGGAGCAGAGCAGTTCTAATTTTTGCCTCAAACAAAGTGTGGGCGCTAACTCTTTTTATACAATTCAGATCCAGTCTTTTCTTTGGAATGCACTCTCATCGGTGAACGGGGCAGATGTAGCATTTTGAATGTATATGAATGAACTATTCTAAAGAGACTTCCAATGAGACGATTTAGTGCAAATGTCTCACCGAATCCAGTTTTCCAACCCCTTTATGTACTTTGTAGTATGTGGAAGATTATGAAGCAGGTCTTTTCTTTAATGACCTAGCCAAAGTCTATGGATAATGACAAATTACATTAATCTCCTAATACACCACATAGCACTCTACAATACTGAGCTGAAGAAACTTGCTTTCATTTCTGGTTGGACCTAGTAATTAGGGAGCAAACAAGGAAGCAAAGAGAAGGAGGGTGGACTGACAGGGACATTTCCACTCTTGGGGAGGGACTGTTGTCCAGAGGCCACCCCTGTCTGAGTGATACCTGTATGTCCTTTCATAGCTGATTTATTTATCTGCATGTAATCCACTGGATTTTAGTAGCTTTGATTCAATTGGTAATGTAGGCAAAATCCATATCTATAATCAAATAAATGCTCAAGAGATGAGAGGTTCACCAAAAGATTTGGGGGTCTAGCAGCTTCAGGGTAAGACTACAAGGGGTGTGTGAAAAGACTAGGTTGGCATCCCCATTGTTGAAAATGGAAGGGGAGAACCCTTTGTTTCTGCCTGATGTTGCTGGAAATAAGAGCTTTATGCACAAATGAAATCTCCAAACTGTGTCCATAATGCTGTCTGGTTATTCACTTATAATGTCTTATTCAAACATCCAACAAAATCGCTCAGTGAACAGGAATCCAGAGAGGGGTAGTGGGCAGATGCAGGATGTGGGGCACCCCTTTTCAGTTCACTGCTCCCAGCTCTGGGAACCTTCTGAGGGCAAGAAGAGGCAGTGCGTGGCTTCCTCCGGCCTTCCAAAGGCCTTCTGAGGACTCTGGAAAGACGTAAATGTCACTTTAGGTTTTCACCCTGTTTTCACCCTTTGAAGGTGGCGGGCAAGGAAGGTACCGCTGACCCTGCAGGCATGGTGCCCCAGGAACATTTGACCCCCTTGACCCCTCCAAGTATGCCCATGGGTCACTGTCATGCGCTGCTTGGTTAAGAACATAAGAACATAAGAACAGCCCCACTGGATCAGGCCATAGGCCCATCTAGTCCAGCTTCCTGTATCTCACAGCGGCCCACCAAATGCCCCTGGGAGCACACCAGATAACAAGAGACCTCATCCTGGTGCCCTCCCTTGCATCTGGCATTCTGACATAACCCATTTCTAAAATCAGGAGGTTGCGCATACACATCATGGCTTGTACCCCGTAATGGATTTTTCCTCCAGAAACGTGTCCAATCCCCTTTTAAAGGCGTCTAGGCTAGACGCCAGCACCACATCCTGTGGCAAGGAGTTCCACAGACCGACCACACGCTGAGTAAAGAAATATTTTCTTTTGTCTGTCCTAACCCGCCCAACAAATGTTGTTGTTGTTGCTACAAATGGTGAGCGGCACAGAATGTGCAACAGTGGCTTTGAGGGGGTCCGCAGGCATCAATGACTTGTTGGTGAGCGTGGGCCATGGGCAGAGAGGAAGAGTAATAGGATGTATTTGGGGGAAGAATTGGGGGATGGAGGTGGAAACAGCCAGTGTTTTCTGCCCAAACTACTCCCTGGAGTGCCTCCTGGCTCTCCTCAGACTTATACCAGCTTAATGGCTGTCATAGGTCCAAGAAGACAGATAGGTGATCAGATAGCCTCTCAGGGAATAAAGATAAAGTATTTTTAATCACCTCTTGCAGGTTTCTGATCACCCCCCCCCCCACCGGCAGCCTCTGTTGACACAGCTGCATGCTATAATGTGTGTGTGCGGGGGGGAGGGTAGGATTGGGCAGTAAGGCTTTGAAATCTCTGTTGAACACAGTTTCAGAAGTAGAACACAAGCCATGCTTTGAAAGGCGGGCTATCTAATATATACAGTTATGTATGTAATGTGAACACTAGAGGTATGATCCAGCCAAGCGGATCACTTGTAAGCCCCACTGATTTTAATGGGAAAGTTAAGCACGCCATTAGATCTTTCTCACTGCAAACAATGTGATTTAAAAATCTACAATATTAGCTTCATTGTGTCCCCTCCTTTTTTTAAAAAAAAAAAAAAAACACTTATACAAAATCCACTGATAAGAGTGGACTTACTGGTCATACATCTTTTCGATAGATCAATTCACTTTTGTTTTTGTTCTACAGCAAGCACCAGGTATACTTCTGGCAATTAAAGCTGAATATATTTGAATCTTCTTGTCCCATAATTTCTAGTGATGACTTCTGTTTCTCTTTGTTTTAACAGTTAATAAAGCAGCTAAATTTTTTCATTCAAATCTTCTGCTTCAAGAAAGAAACATTATATGCCCAGATTACTTAAAATAATCTGGAATAATATTGGAAGTGTTTAAAATATTACTTTGTTCCCTCAAGAAAAGCTGTCAGAAAAGGTGTGAATTACCCTCACCAGAAACATCACTGCAAATAGGTGACTATGGGCCCAATTCTAAAGTTGCCCAGTGCTGGAGCTGAGCTCTAGCACTGGTACTGGGTGCTGTAAAGCACATCTATGGCACCCGGTGAACAAGGAGTGCTGGCTCTGGGCCCACGCCAGTCAGGTGCCAGGTCCAGCACCAGCAGGAAGAGGACGCACCACCGCTGGGGGTAAGTGCAACTGCTGGGCAGCAGTGAGGCCTCTGAGGGTGAGGAGGGGGAGAATCGGGGAGGGAGGGGGGTAGGATTGGCAGAGCTCTGCTCCACCGTATCCTGAACTCCATGTCGGACCTTCTGGCAAAATAACTGGTGCAGACTTGAGAAGCCCCATTGCTGGGCTTGGGGTTTTCCGTGGGGGAAGAGGTCAAATGTCTGGCTGCTTCCTGGCACCTACTGGATATAGCAGTAGCTGCTTTGCCACCACTGTTCTAACGGGTGCCAGGAAGCTCAGAATTTGGCTGCCCCTCTCTTTATGTTAATAATTCAAATGTGCACAAATGTGCCTTTAAGAGGCGAGCATCCAACTGGAAGTAAGGGTATTTTTTAGGGGAAAAAAGCCGCAGCGCTCCCTGATTGTGATCATGGCTGTAACGCATGAGGGGAGGAGTCAAGCTCTTCTCCATGTACCATTTTCATTTAGAAATTTCCTCCAAAGCTGCTTTTCGACTTCAAGGAAGATCACCAATGCAAATCAAGGGCTTCTCAGTCTTCCCTCCTTGCATGATATTTGCTATTATGATTTAATGAATCCTGAGAGCTAAAGTGTTACAAAGCTGATATTTCACTCAGAAATCATTTTCCTGTCCATGCCCTCTTCTTGATTAACTGAATTAAGACAACCAATTAAAGGCTAGCTCATTCATGCTCACTCATTTTTTGACTTCTCTGTACTACATGACTGGCAAATAACCTCAGGCCTAAAGATGACCATTACAACAGTTCCAATATGAGTACCCCACCAACGCTAGTGGCTTGGCACTTCATATGGAAGTACCATTTCTGTGAACTGTTGTCTTC